>NC_090929.1:809479225-809782255 GCF_040938575.1 Ambystoma mexicanum
CTGCCTGTACACAAGACAGCACTCTAATAATGCTTCTCAAGACGCCACCCTATCGCCGTAGGTAGGTCCAAATCTACAGATCCCTCTTTCTCAGCCCTATCTAATAGGTCGTTCTGATCACACACCCATTTTTGAAAATATTTGTATTCCTTAATTTTTTAGATGAATAGAACAAATCTGCTACAACAGGCTTTGCGTTAACCCCATAGTGTCCTGACGACAGTTTGAAACATTGTATATTCTATGTCATTTTGTGAACTTGATATTTAAACTACCTCTGAACCCGAAACACCCACTCGTTGTGTCGACAGAAGATACATACTGCTAATGTTTTGACAGTGTTAAGATGGATTCTGGACTCTGACCTGGAGGGGCATAGGTTCAGAAGGCCAACCTAGTTTCTTGGAACAGGGTAACCTCTGGACAAGCCAGACCAATCAGGGTAGCTATGGCAGGCGGTCAAGACTAAGTTTCAAGAGGGGTGAGGGTGACTGAAAGACCTCAATGATCACAGAAAGCAAGGACACTTACAAATTACACTAGACAGGTGTTATATTAAAAATATAGACACATTTATTACAAGGCCTTTGTAATATAGACCATAGCAAAGAATCACAGTAACACTAAAGTAAACCAATACATCATAATCAACACAATATGTTTACAAGACCAATGGGGTCTAAGGGGTTAAAAGCATGAAATATGTAGACCACCTAGATGGGGAGGAAAACAGGCAGCGCAAGTAATCTTTAGACCCAGTTCAACATCAAGAATACACTTAACTAGGAGGCAGTCCAAGCCCTACGAAGAGAGAAGCCTTATGCTCAATAGTACCTGCACGCGCTGGTGCCAATGGACAAAATAGGGTCTCTTCAAGGGTCTCTAGCAGCTCAGGAAGGTGGATAAGGCGATGAAGAACAAGTTACCACTATTCAAGCAGGACCTCCAATTGAGGGCAGAGGCAGTTTGAGAGTGCGGGATGGAGACGCTATTTTGCAATAGCTGTGGAAAGGAAAGGGGCCCTCAGAGGCCACTTCGTGCGTAAAAATGGGCTCCTGTGTTAGGGGCCACCGGTTGGGGTAAGGACTACTCACCGGTCCCCGACGCAGGCAGACCCAAACTTCGCCAGTACAGTCCACTTCGCTGGCAGTTTCGAATGCGACAATCAGGACGTCTCGACACTGTGTAGTTCCCGAGATGCAGCGAGGATTCCTAAACGGGACAGTGGCGATTTCTCCGCTCCGGGTGGAGGAATCAGCCCAATTCCACTGCAGCAGGCTTCAGGGGTGAGGGGGGTCACAAATGCAGCGAACTTGCACAGGTTGTTGCCACAGCGGGCAACACGGTAACCGCGTTTACTCCGGTCCGGGCGCACTCGTCTCACTTCAGACCTGGGAACGCCAAGTGTACGAAATTCGGTGTGAGGGTGCCGGGGACACAGAGCAAGCAGTATGCCAAGTTTGGAGGGCCTCCTCGAAACGGCCGCGGTGACGGAGCAAACGTCCCGTGTAAGATGGTCAGCCCACTGGTTGGCCCGGGGACACTTCCGAAGAGGCTTACTTGCAGGGTTTGGTGAAGGTGCCGAGAATAGTTGAGCCCACTATTTCAGTGGGTCGAAGCGTCTTCGCAGACCTTCTAGGACGATCAGATGCAGAGGGGTCCCACGGGACGACAGTGGGCTCAGGGTGCCAAACCTTCCAGCGGTTCCTTGACTCGGCTTCTTGTTGCAGGATACTTGGCTCCTTATCCCTTGTTCAGTGTGAACTCAGGAGATCGACCTAGTAGTGGTGTTTTCAGCCTCCTCTTATCCAAAGTTCCCTCCATGCCAAAACAGAGAGGACCCAATGGAAGATCTGCTCACAAACACTCACTCCATACGTGGACCAATCATTGACCACGGTGGTCCCAGGCATTCAGGACACTCCAGACTCTCTGGCACCCAGGATGTGTATTGGGAACAGACATCCCAGCCCACATCCTGGAGGCACACACATAAGGAACGCAGAAGCCTGCGAAAGCATGGGGTTTCGCGGGAAAGTGCATGACCAAATAAGGACCGACCCGGGTCGACTCGACCTGGGGAAGGTGAAGGGGCAAGATGGCCAAAGGACAGGACAAAGAACCTCGTGGCATGGCCATTTTGGAGCAAGGCCACCTATTCGTGCCAATCGCGGTTAACATGGCAAGAAAGGGTAAAAAATATATGAAAACGATAGCTGCCACCTGTCCTGTCCATGACACATCTGCACAGTTCATAAAAAGTCCAGCGAGAGTTTCTAGGGCTTTTGGAATGACTAGAGACCCAAGAGTGCTGTAAGGTAAGTTACCTTGCACACTTTTTAAATGTTGCACAAAAGCTGCAACATGAGGAAAGGACTAAGGGAAACAAAGTCTCCCAGTACTGACTGTCCTAAGGGCATGTCAGTTTCCGCATAAAAAGTGAGTGAAAGCCCAGAGAAGTGCAGCTGAGGGCTGTGCTTCTCTGGCAAAGTCAGTCATAGGTGTTTAAACAGCAGCAAAAAGTTTGGGGGTTGACGCATGGAGGGAAAATCACATACAATTATGAAATCTTTCCTAACAGGCAGTACAAGAAATATCACTTTTGCTAGTAACCACACTACTTACAGAATTGTATGTTTTTTTGCTCTGTGCCTTACCAATGATTTGGTTTGTATTTTTTCAAAATGTTTTTGCAAAAAGATTGTTCAAATAAATCTTCACTATGAATACATTCTGTTTTATCTTTAAAATTCCCAATTCTTGTGTGATCTAACGGTTAGTGTATAATTAAACCTAGCCTTCTGTAGTATTGCTGCACCTCCTGTGCGTCAAAGAGAGGGGTAGCCTTTTGACTCTGTATCCTTGCGGTCTGTTACTTACTTACCCTCTAGAGTCAGGCCCACCGAAAACAAAAAAGAGGGTTCCCTTCACCCCTTCTTCCTATTGACAAGTAACAATGGACAGGTGGGTGCTAGATGCAGTGTCTTGCGGGCATCTATTAGAGTTCACAAAAACGCCTCCTCCAGTCCACTGACCTCAAGCGAACAAGAGCACGCTCCGTCGGGAAGTGCAGCTCATGCTGCAAAAAAGGGCCATAGAAAAAGTCCCTGGAGAGACCACCAGGGGGCGCTAAGATATGGAAACCCATCTCTGTTGCTCTCCTCCACGAGGCTTGCAGAAAGGGGTCTGAGGCTCCCTAACCCCCCACAGGAGTGAGAGGCGGACCCTCCCCCCCCCCCGTGGATGTTAGAACTGCTGGAGCACCGACTGCTGCAACTCTGGTGTCAATACCCCTCATACTTCCAGAGATTCCGACCCACGAGGGAGGGCTACGAGGCCCTGGCAACCCCAAGCCTAACTGGTACCTTTGAGAAGGCCGGATAGGGGGCGCTGTGGTGCGCGCTGCCTTGGAAGGCACCTGGAGTGAGCTTGGCAGGGAGCCAAAGTTTGGGGCTGAGAACCCTGCAAAATAACACCCAGGATCCAGCCGCGATGACGGAGCTGGTTTACAAAGAGCATAACGCCCTGCTCACCGAAAGTCCTCTTGAGCAGCACCCTGTCTCTGGAACAGCGGCGTGCGACCTCCCCGCGGGAGTCCTACCTGTCACAGCAACTGCGTACACTGTGGACCCTGGATCTTGAAGCATCTGCTCCGCCTCGACCTGACAAAGCATTGAAGACAGGGTTCCGGCATATTGTTATGCATGCGGGCGCTCCGGCAAGGGTGCCGTGGAGCGCCTGCACATGCACGAACTGTCACAGTCTGCGCAACACCAAACGGCTGCACCTGGCGAGACCTAACCGGGAGCAACTAATACAAGGTGAGGACTGTCCATACCTTCTTCCGGCACACTCCACCAGCGCCGCCTTCATACCGTGTGGGTATTTGAAGGGGGCTGCGCACTTGGCAAATAGAGGGACACTCCACTGTTTCTTCTACTTTGGCCCTCAGAGAAGTCACTAGCTGACCCCGCCGCATCCACAGCATTAGTCGGCCTGGGGGCATCAGGTGCGCGCGCTACTGGAAGGGGAAGTCCCAGCTCACTGCAGTTGCTGGCTGTCCACCTGGTTACCCTCACCGGAAGAGCCTGAAAAACATAAGGCCACGCACCAAATCCACTCCGACCTCGATCCCCCTGGTTATCCAGAGCTAGGGTGGGGACATGTAACGTCCTCCAGACTGGGGTGAGGTTAACTCGGACCAGGCTCCCTGGCTCCCTGGGCCTCATCGTTGTAACGGAGTGACAGAGACTCTGCCCGGTGCCCAAAGACACTTGACCCGCAACTCGCCAAAGAAGCAACTAGGGGTCATTGTAGCCAAGATTGTGGGTTAGCGCTCTTACAACATCCCTTTTCAGCCTCTTTCCACCCCCTACAAGTATCAGAGAGTCGGGATCTCCGTGGTTCCTTGCCCACCCTAGACACGTGGCGTTCAGTGGTGGGGCAGTCATAAGGCTTGGGTGCTGTATAAAATGGATTAATTGGATAGGAATCCAGCTTGCTCCCGGGGATGGCAGGAGTTGATGAGAGAGATCGCAGAGTTTTCCTGCCTGGCCCAATTCTGGCCGCACAGCACCAGCATTCCAAGGATCTGTGAAATCCTGACTCGCACATACCGCCAGGGCTCCAGGCGTACTTGTGATTACAAGCTGCTGGTGAACCTCCTTGGGTCGCTTCTGGAGCCCACCCGGAGCCCGTGAGTACCTCCCCCTGGTCCCTCTCCTGGCTGGGTCCCTCTGTGCCCGGACAAGGAATAGGTCCCGAGTCGATCCCGGATGGACTGGGCCCAATCATTGCAAAAATGCCACCGCTCCCTGGCGACCTCAGTGGAAGTAACCAGCTTACCCACCGCCATGCAACCAGGAGTAATGGACGCTCAGTCAGTGAATCAGAGCATGACAGCCCTTATTGAGGAGATTTGTTGCTTTAGAGCCGACATTGGTAAAAGGCTGGACTTGCTGGATAAAAAGGTGGACTCTATGGAGGACCGTGTCCAAGCCCTGGAAGGGAGCCAAACCTCAGTCAACATACTGGAAACTCAAATAGACATGCGCCTAGCGGAGCTGGAGAAACAGAAGAGAAATGCACGTGCTGTTGCAACCTGCGATTGCTAGGGATCCCGGAGCGAGACAGTGAAACACAGTCCGACATTGTTAGAATTGTCAACGAGGTGATCAACAAACTATTTGACGCCGCCAACACCACGGAACCTACCATTGACAGGGCCCATAGAGCGGGTGCCCCTTCAGGTAGGCCCAGGTCAATTCTTGTGAGGTTCCACTATTTCGCGGAAAAGACCAAGATCCTAGAACTGGCTCGAAAGAAGGGCCCTATAACTTGGGAAGACGCGAAGGTCTCGATCTATCAAGATCTCTCGGCCCTCACCCTGGCGAGGAGATGGCTTTGTGGCCCTCCTAGAAAATGGCTTCAGCCCAAGGGAGTTTGCTATAGGTGGGGCCACCCCTTTTCCCTCTCTTGAGTATGATGGCTACAAATACTCCCTAGTCACGAAAGATGGACATACAATGAGTGACCCGAGAACTCCTGGGCGAACCCTCTCATGAAAACAACCAAGAGAGATGCGAAAAAAGGAACAGAGAGTCCTCGAAAGCCCAATGGGAGAACTCGTCTAGCATCTATGGTGACCATGCCTAGGTGAACACCGCTCTAAGGTCTTGGGAGACGCCTTGCGCCTAGGAGGAAGATGCTCCTTGATTTTTCTTTAGGGCAATGCTGAGATTGTATACCTGGGTGGAAGTTGGGGATTTGGGGGGGTCTCAGAATAACGAGGTCCTGTGGTTGATGACTTGCCCTAGTGGAGGCAGAGATTGGTGGCCTGGTTGGTCGGCATCTCCAATGTTGCAGGCAGTCCAGGCGTTCAGGGATGGGGAGGGGCGTAAATTGGGGGATTGTTTTTTTTTATGGGATTATCATTGCTTGAAAGTTCCGGAAAGGGATCAGAATGCATTGAGGACCACTAAATTCAAAGAATACTCAGAGCTACCGGCCCAGGGGAAGGAGATGGGGTATAACTGTCAGGGCTTCACAGAGCCGATTATCCCTTAGATGGCTGATGGACTTCTTTTGCTGACATTGGGTTCGCTAAATGTCTGGGAACTGAACTCCCTGAATAAAAGGTCATTGTTGATGAAGGAGTTTAGCAGGTTGAGACTCCATTTTCTGTTTCTGCAGGAGACCCACTGGGCGAGGGGTAGGGAGATGACACTCAGCTCCAGATCCATTCAGGAAGTCTTGCATGCCTCCTCCCCGACCAAAAAAAGAGGGGTAGCAATTGTTGTCTCCTAAAACGCATTTTATAACGAAAGCACACCGCGCAGACCCAAACAGCCGTTTTGTAATGGTGAAAGGGGAGATCAGGGGCAAAAAAGTGACACTGGTATCTATCTATGCCACTAACGAGGCACAGGACCAATTTTGGGAGGGGGTGAAAATGAAGGTCATGGCTTTTACTGAAGGGCTCCTCTCGGTGCGGGGTGATTTTAATATGGTTCTCCACCCAGATTGGAACAGGAAGTCAGACTGCCCCTACACAGACTTGCACACTCAGAGGAGAATGGCCTCATCTTTTCACGCCACGAATGAGGTGCTCGACCGAACCCTCTCTTCACATTTCTTTCTAACCCACACTCATCTTTTTCTAGGATCAATTATCTCCTGCTCGATAAAACTCTGTGCGAGAGTATAACCGGGTTTGGGGTGGATCTGATCCCGTGGTCAAACCATGATTTAGTCCGAGTCCAAGTGGGTATCTCCCCGGGCACGACTGTGTCCACCAGGTGGACGTGCAATGACTACTGTTGATAGACAAGGAAACTGCTTAGACCCTCCCCACAACCATAAAGGAATACTTTGAGATCAATGGCAATGGGGAAGTGTGGGAGGCATGAGTCTGGGAGGACTTTAAGGCCATGATCCGGGGGGTCTTAATGGGATTGGGAGCAGCAAGAAAGCGAGTCAGAGCCAAAGAGAAGAAACTTCTTAGAGACACAATTTAAGCGATACAGCCGGGGGGGTAAACTCTGATTGCGATGTTCACGAGTAAGTGGGCTGAGCTACAACAACTAAAGGCGAAACTAGCTACCCTCATGGTCGGGCAAACGGAAAGGAAGCTGCCCCTTCTTAAACAAAGGTATATGGAGAGTGGGGGGGGAAGGCGGATAAAATCTTGCCGTGAAGGTTACGTCAACTTAGAAATAGTAGACGGGTAGACGTGGTGCGTCTTCTGGGGGGCATAAAATGCTTTGACAATCCAGGGATAGCAGATAAATTCAGAATATATTACGAGCGCCTCTACACTTCAGAGTGCGCAGGGGGAGGACTGGAGGCTGACAAGTTTCTAGACTCTCTTCCAATCCCCTGCCTTCCTCCGGAGAAGGCTGACCTTCTGGAGAGGCCCATCATTCCTCGGGAGGTAGTGGACATTATGGCACTATGAAACGGGGTACCACCCCTGGCGAAGATGGCTTCACAATTCTTTTTTATAAGTCCTTTCGCTCTACACTAGCCCCATTCCTGTTCAAATTATTCAATGCGGCAGTTTGCCGGTCTTTCCCCTCTTTTGGAATAACTACAATATGGGCCGATAACATGGACTGTAAGCGTCCATGTTATCGGCCCATATTGTAGTTATTCCAAAAGAGGGGAAAGACCGGCAAACTGCCAATCCTATCGCCCCATTTCTTTACTTACCGACGTGAAGGTTTTAGCTAAGCTACTTGCAAATAGGTTGGCCCAGCACCTTCCCTCGCTGGTCCATGGCGACCACGTTGGGTTTATCCCTGGGAGACAGGGGTCTGATAATATTGGGAAAACCTTGGATCTGATGCACAAAGCCAGCAGCAACAATGTAGAAGCCTACCTTTTATCATTGGACTCAGAAAAGGACTTTGATAGGGTGGAATGGTCATATATGGGCACTTTTTTGCATAGGATGGGATTAGGGGAAAGACTCTGTGGGTGGATTGTGGCTTTGTACAACGGCCCATCGGCCAGGGTGTCAGTCAATGAGCTGCTCCCTTCCCCCTCTCCCGAGGTACCCGACAGGGCTGCCCTGTTTCTCCTCTCTTATATGCCCTCGCCATGGAGCCTCTCGCTATAGCCATAAAACAACACCAAGGGATCTCTGGGGTTCGATGCAGTGATCTAGACTTTAAGCTGTCCCTCTTTGCAGACGACATTCTTGCCTATTTAACCAACTTGAAAGAATCTCTCCCACGCCTCTTAGACCTGATCCGCTCATTTGGGGTCTTCTCATGCCTGAAAATTAACCCATCGAAAATCTTGCCTCATGCCAATGGGGGGAGAGGCCATGGTCATTGAGGGGAAGGATACAGTGGGAGGTATTGGAGTTGAGCGCACGGCTACACCCTTTTTGGGGTTCCTACTCCAGAGGGACTTGGGAAATCTTTTCAAACTTAATTTCCCCCCTATTCTTTCCAAGATACGTTTGGACCTCCAACGGTGGTCCCCCCTGACCCTCTCATGGTTCGGGCGCATGGTATCCCTAAAAATGAATGTTCTTCCCCGGCTGCTGTACCTTTTCTCCGGCCTCCCAACTATAGTGCCAGACACGTTTTTTTAAATCCCTGCAATCCATGGCCCTGTGGTTTGTCTGACTCTCCCGAAGTCCCCGGGAGGCTTTGGACTCCCGACTTCCGACAGTACTATAAAGCATCCCAGCCTCCCTGAGGGATGATATGCGCACCTATTGGACATATATTGAAGACACCCATACACACCCCAGGAAAGTAAGAGACCTCCTGTGGGCTCTGACCGAAGACCTCCCTGCAACAACCAAAAACCATCCGACCTTGTCAGTCTTATGGGCTTTATGGAAGCAAGATAAGCCGAATGCACTTCTCTCCTCCTGACCTTCCCCCCTATCATATTTGTGGGGTCCCCCCTTGACCTGGGAAAGAAATGCTTCAGGGGTACCCAAAGCTGGTCGGATATGGGTCTAGAACGAACCGCTAATTTATTTTGGAATGGCTCCTGCATTGAGTACAACACCCTGGTTGAAACCATGCGGGATCACCCAATGTCTTTTTTCGACTACCTCTGAATAAAAGGGCTCCTGGCCGGCCCCAAGTGGGGCGCAACCTTTACCTGTCCCCTCAAACCCCTAGAGAGAATGATAGTGGAAGCTACTTTGTGAAGGGGATCTCTCTCCAAGAGATATAACATCCTAATCACAGCACATCTCGAAAACAGACAGGGATTTAAACAGTTTTGGGAGGAAAAATGTGGGGAGACTTTAGAGGAGGCAACCTGGTCTAAACTTTACGGGGTGCTCCTTCCGGGGTCCCTCTACACGGCAGCTATGGAGCACAACTTTAAGATCCTCCACGTGTGGCATCTCCACTCCCCCCCGATAGGCTATCTAAGATGTTTTGTAGTACTCCCCCCTCCCCCCCCCCCCGGCCCAGGGAGTGTGTGGCCAGAGGAGGACTTGGTATCACCTGTGGTGGGAATGCCCTTCAATCCAGATCTTCTGGTCGGAGCTCCTGAGCTGGATCAAGGACATAGTGGGTCTCACTATTTCCCTGCAACCTATCGACCTCCTGTTCTGTTGCCCTTCCCCACCCTTGGATTCAAGCGGCTTTCCCAGGGTGGTTCAGGCCATGTTGATAGCGGGAAGGCTAGCTCTGGCCCAGAAATGGAGAAGCAAGTCCGTACCATCCAGAGAAGAGTGGCTGGCAAAACTCTGCGCTATCTTCACCTATGAGAAATTGACAGCTCTGGCGCATGACACACAGAGTGCCTTCCTCCTGGATTGGACAGTGGTGCTCTTGCATGAAGACTGTGGTACAATGAAACTTTGAGATTCCCTGCCCAGAATTGGCCCAGCTGATTGTCTCCTTGTGACCTAACCTCCATCACTCGTAGTTTTTTTTTTTTCTTTTTTTCCAACATGACTTTTTATTGGCATTTATAAATAACAAAAGCTTTACCAGGCTTTGTGACGAGTTGCTAGTGAGTAACATAACCGAAATTAACATAACCTCAACTGAGGCGAATGTAAACATGGGGGGGGTGTTTCGGGGTGGTTCGGGGGATGGTTGCGTCTGACTGAAATTAGCGTTACAGGGCTTTAGATCAATAATCGTGGTTGGTTTAACCGCCATATCTCTGGGCCGATAGGGCAATTGGTCTGTTAGTCCATTTTCGTCAGCCAGCGGAGCGCTGGTGGTTTTCTGGCCACGCCTCGAAATTTCGGCACAAAGTCAAACAATGGGTCCCAGGTGTTGTGAAACTTGTTTCTGTTGCCCAGGCGGATGGCAGTGATTTTCTCGGCTGCATCGATATCCCAACACTTCACCCACCACACCAGGATCGCTGTTTTCCACAGTCTGGCGATTGAGATTTTGGCTGCTGTTAATAAATGTGTGCAGAGATCCGCCAGGTTACCAGTCATCGGGAACTGACCATCTCCCATGTCTCCCAGTAGGATGATGCCTGGGTCCCATGGGATTGATAGGCCTGTGATCTGTCGGATTTGTTCCAGAACCTCCCTCTAGAATCTTTCATCACTCGTAGTTTATTGTCGCCAACTGACCCAATCTGTCAGCCCATTCATACCCTGAGGTCCCGAGGTTGATTTCTCTGGTATCCCTTAGGCCCATTTGGACCCGTTAATTATGAGCGGGGGGAGTGTTGAAGAGGTAGGGGGGAGGGATTGTTTTATTGGTGTTCACTAAAGGTGTTTTCATAATTAAAATGTTCAATAAAAACTAAGTGAATTAAAAAAGTCCTCTGAAACCTCACGGGAAAGGGAGTGTACTTTGCAAACCGGACAAAGTGGAGGCTCATACTGGATTTGCGAAAGCTAAACAAATGCATCAAACACCAAAGATTCAGCATGGTTACATTACAACAGGTAATAAAGACAATTCAGCACCACAACTATCTAGCATCCCTGGAACTCCAGGACGCATACTTCCACATTCCCATTCACCCGCGGCACCGGAAGTATCTCTGGTTCGTGGTCAATGATGCACACTATCAATTCCGGGTGCCTCCATTTGGCCTGAAATCAGCTCCCTGCACCTTCACCAAGTGCCTTGCGCCTGTGGCAGCCAGTCTGCAAACAGGGCCACCACGTCTATCCCTATTTAGACCACTGGTCGGTACCCGCGCCATCCAAAACAGAGGTGAGACAATCCATGGCAGCAACGATGGGTCGCTTTCATACCCTAGGCTTTGCCATCAATTACAGGATATCCTTCTTACAGCCATCGAAGAAGCTAGTGTTTCCTGGAGCAGAGTTCTCAACTCAGGAGCCCAAAGTATGCCTGTCACAGGAGAGGTTAGACACCCTCGGGCCCTACTCTGAATGTTCACACCGGACAAGAGACAAACAGTGTGCCACTGCATGTAACTGCTCAGAACAATGGCATCATGCATACCCCTCATCCCGCACTGCAGGCTTCACATGATGCTGCTACAGGAGTTCCTGGTGGAAAATTGGTCCCAGGTATCCGGGTCATGGGGAGACCAGGTACGACTCCCCTTCCAAATCTACTTGCAACTCCAATGGTGGGACAACATCAGCAAGGGTAAGACGTTCCAGGAGCCTTCTCCCAGCAACACACTGGTCACGGAAGCCTCCCTGCAGGGATGGGGCGCACATGTGGACCAGCTACACGTCAGAGGGGTATGGGGGCCCCCCACGAGACGTTTCTCCATATCTATGTGCTCGAGCTCAGAGCGGTTCGGCGGGCACTCTGGTATTTTCTTCCAATACCCAGAGGCCGAACAGTCAAGGTCCTAACGGACAATACAACTGTGATGTATTACCTGCTAAATCAGGGAGGGACACGGTCGAAGACCCTATCCCAAGATGCCAATCTAACCGCGCATTGGGCCATGGCACACAACATCACCATAAAGGCGTTCCATCTTCCAGGAATACAGAACCAGACGACAGACCGCCTCAGCAGGCGGATGTCACAGAGCCACGAATGAGAACTCAACCATGCAACAGTGCAATCATTATACCGGTGATGGGGCCGATCAGTGGATTTGTTTGCCACAATCCACAACAAGAAATGTGCCAAGTACACCAGCAGGATGCCCCACCAGACCTCAATGGGAGACGTGTTTGCTTTCCCAAAGGACAGCCTTTTTCAATACACTTTCCACCATTCCCAGTTCTACACAGAACAATACAGATGATCAAGAGGCACCCGTGCAAGATAATCCTCATTTTCTTTCATTGATTAACATGCGCCCTCCTTCCACCCTGGAAAGTAAAAAAAACACTCCGGGCAGCAATCACCACGGGGTCAGAATCTGAAGGGCAGACGAGATGTAGGGACTAGTATCCAACTACTCGAGGTCCAATTGGTTGGGACCAAAAGCGCCTAACAAGTGTGATAGAACACAAATTAGAGGTTTTTCTTGCTTTTAGCAAGGGAAATCCTAAAGGTAACCGAGGATTCCCAGCCTGACGCAGGGGAATATTCACAACATGTGAATCTCTGAAAGATACCAATGCTGGAGAACAGGAGTTACAGGTAAGAAACGTTCTCCTCTCTTTGTTACTGGCCAGGGGTGTATCTCCCCCGCGTGGGAACCAGACCCCCTTTGCTTGGTTAAACTCGCTGTTCTCTTTATCCGATGATTCTTGACTGTAAATGCAAAGTTCGTATTTCCTCTCAATGCTCTTTGGGATATGTTTTCCCAATGTGGGGGTCACAAACCCCCTTTAGTGTGCTGCCACTCTTCGGCAAAGGTTTACATGAGTCCTTATTTAACTTTGTGTTCCTCGCGTTCTCTGGGTCTCCCCAGCCCTGGCCTCAGCTACCATAGTATCTGCAGGGTACTGGCGCTGCTCCACGGTTAGATTTTGTGTCTCCCAAGGTCTTCTGTGGCTTCTCCAGCTACCCAGAGCCTTCTCTGGTGTCCTGCGTGCCTCTCCAGCAGCCTGACGGTGGGTTTCATGCGCTCTGTCAGTTCCCCCTCCCTGCGAGCATACTACCCCTCCACCCCTCGGCCGGAAGCTTTGTGCTTCGTAGGATCCTTGCCAACACACTGCTTGCCCCGACTCCTTCTCTGGTCTGACCTCCGTTGCATAGCCTGCTGAGCTCCCGGTGCATGCCGAGGGGAGAAGACACCATCAATTACGTTACCTCTCATGTTTTGAATGACAGCGGGCCAACAGGTAGATTCAAATCACTAGACTGTGTGGCTTGGTTCTCAGCATTAATCTTTATTTCTCTTGTCCCCTTCCCGTCCTAGTACGGCCATTGGACACTTTATGGAAGTTTTCCTTCTCAGTGGTTGCCACCTGAGATGTGTAGCAAAAGTACATGTGTAGCAAAAGTTGATTGGGGCATCTGGTGGGAGGGTAAGAGAAGGTTTTTGAGGGAACGTGGAAGGATCAAAGGGATACCGTATTGTCCCATTATGGTTGTCCCATATCCCACAAGGGGGCCTCTCACCCATGTGATCCTCCCACTGAGTACCACTCCAACGGGGACTATTGGGTAGCGGCATCACCTCCCTGGCCACATGGGAAGGGGCTCCCGCTAGGAAAGAAGGGACGACGTGCGTAGATTTGTCATAGTGGGCAGTACGTCACCCTCTTCCACAGTCTCTTGCAACTTTGGCTGATTTATGCCCGTTAAAAGAAAATCGGGGTATTATTCAGCTTGCTAGGAAAAACTTGGCAAGAAATAAATATAGAAGCTTTTGTCATTGGGTGGCTGACAAAGAGGTCGACCCACCAAGGGCTCACTGCATAATTTTGTAATGTTTTTCTGCCCATCTGGTCCAGTCGGGCATACAGGTAGTCGCATATCGACGTACGTAGCCATCGTTGGGGCGTAGAGAAATACTGAATCCATATTTTATTTCCTCAGCCAATCCCATGGTGAAAAAGCACTTTTAGGGCCTTTGCAGACCTTATTCTCTGGCCCAGAGGCTTATTCTGTGTAGGATTTCAAATGGTTTCTGGAATACTGGTTCCCTAGCCTTTTGAGCCCATGGCATCTGTTGATATCAAACTTGTCACCTGGAAGGACCGTTCTTTAGATGACACTGTCTTCAGCCAGGATATGCAGTGAAATACAGGCCCTGCTGCATTTAAACCTGACAGTCTTTCACAAAGAAAAGGTGGTGCTTTGCACCCACCCCTCCTTTCTCCTAAAAGTGGTTACAGTGTTTCATCTCAATCTGGAAGTGGTCTCAACAACTTTTTTGCCCAACCCGAAGTCAGAAGATTATAGTCCTCCATTGTCTCCATGTCAAAAGACCACTGAAATTGCATGTGTCTTGGATGAAAAAGTTTCAGAAATCGGATGTTTTGTTCCTTACTTTTGGAGGGTTCTTTTCTGCCGGTCAGGGATCCAAAGCTTCTCTCTAGGAAGATGTTGGCAGCCATTTTTGAAAGTTATGAGGTCCAGAAGCACGCCCCCTGCGCCCCTCTACGGGGCTTCACGCGCATACATTGCAAACAATAGCCATGGCTGTGACTTTTCGGCAGTCATTATTGGCTGGGTTAACCTCCCTGGAGCCTGTGTCTCCAAGAGAAAACAAAAGCGGGTGACGGGCTGCATCCCCAGATGTAACAGGAAAGTAATAGTAATGGAATTTATGTTGACCCAATGCACAATAAATATGTTTTGGTGTGTGAAGGCTTTCATTGAGAATATTTTCTCTAGCAATTATGTGCGTGTCGAACTGTTGTTGGAGGGGCTGTACAAATTAGAATGAACAGACCTAGGTTGCCATCTCGCCTTAATCCCTGCCCCTCAATGTTGGCAATCATTTTGAGAAACAAAAAACACTGACATGATTACTTATCTGCGAGTCCTGTTAAAGTTCATCTTTGATGCAGGGCTGGCATCCAAACCCTACCCATCACCATGTAAATCTCCATCATCGCCTAGCTAAAGTGATTGCTGACAACAAAAGAAGAGTGATAAAAGGCAGGAGAAGTATGATCTATTTGTCTGCATACACTGAGATGTTACACTGTGGGAGGGGCCTCAACCTGGCTTGTCGGCAATTCAGTTGTTACACTTTTTTTAAAGACATCATGATACTGCATATTGTGCTGATGAGGTATTGCAACCAAGTTCAGATCAGATCAACTGAAACTCCAAATGCCCAGTTTGCGCATTCACTATAGCACAGCCTTTGGGGCGATTCCATCTTTGGGGAATATATTAAAAAAATGCAACAATCCAAGTTAAAATTAATATTGATAAGTTTGAGTTCCACCATGGTGAAGAAGTTAGCTTTTTGAGTTAAGCACTTGGTGCAGTAATCAGCGTTTTTGTTCTGCGGTTCATATTTGTGTATATACATGCTGTTGATAGGAGCACTTACTGTGCTACTAAACAGCATACCAGCAATAAAAAGAACTAGTTATGTAAACTCAAATAGCGTCATTATGGTGCTGGTCTAGTTGCGTGTCTTTACTCACACCAATATTGTATTATAGGAAGAACAGCATTGCAAGATAAATGATAGCTGCTACATTTCTCTGTGTCACCCATCTACTTGTTTATGCAAAATGTGCAATGGGAAGTGATGTTCGCAATTCTCAAAGCACCCTTAACATTGCCCTCTTCATCTTTTCTTTACTTTCATTTGTGCTTTCCTTGAGATGTGACTTTCATATTGGTCCCCTTTGTGCAATGATGTATGTCACATTTTAGAATGTACACAGTGTGCACATTCTGGCAAGTGTGCAAAGCCATGGCTTTTTAAATTTTTATCTAAAAAACTGTATTTAAACAAGGCAGCAAATAAACAAATTGGAAGAACTTTTAGAAAATATAATATAGCCATTACATCATACATGCATTAACTTTCCAGGAGCAGGTTATACAGTGATCTTGGTACAAATTGAATATATACAAACAATATAAATCATACAAGCCCCACATGTGCAGTCTCCTCAGATCCCCTACTCAATAACATGTAGGCACAGAATTGGCTCAAGTTATCCCTCCGCCTACATGAAGACGATACACTTGAAATATAGGTTTCCTCTCTATCATTAGTGTAAACTAAATCTCTCAGCCATTCTTTGCATGTCTGGGCATCCTTAATCTTTCACTGTCGTAATATTCATTTCTTTGCTATTATACACGTAACATTAAAGAATCTTCGAGTGATAGAAACAGAAGCTTTGCCGATATCCCCCAGGAGATACTTAATCAGCACCATTGTGGGTGGGCTATCTATGATGTCCGCTATTTTTTCGCCCACTTCTTTCCAAAAAATCGGAGACATAAGTACATGCCTCGCCATGACTACTCCCCTCCTTATCTCCATATAGTAACCTATAATAATCTGCAAACTCCTGATTAACTCCCTCCTGGGTGTCCGCCACACTCCCATCTTCTCTCGTTACCATTCTAATCGTGGGTCTAGGGGTTTCGCTCTTGTACAACCAAGCCAAAAGCCTTCCTGTTTTATCTCCTCCTGCATGCTGCCTCTCTATATACTTTTTATAGTTGAGGTTGCGCAGTCTTTCCCATTGCTCTGCACATTTCTGCTGCAGTTCAAGTAGCTCCATGTCGCTCTCCGTGTCACCTCCCCCCTTCAATGCCTTTTCCTGTTTTTCTGTTTCTTGCAGGTCAGCCAAGATCCCACCTTGCAGGCCCTTTCATTTCGCTATGGCTACACCTCGCGCCACCACCTTAAAGGCTTCCCATAATGTGCTCGCCGAGTCCACACTACCCGTATTTATCAACAGCTTAAGTGTTAATGTCAGAGATGAATGATCTGAGAGCGTTCGGGGAAGAATATCACAAGATATAACATTTGTCTACACAGATGACAGTAGTTAGTAGTCTATCCTCGAAAGGGAGTCATGGACTGTTGAATAATATGTATATTCTCTAGAAATGGGGTGGATACATCTCCATACATCAATTAACTGTAATTGGACAATCACTGGATGTATAGCTAGAGATGCTGCTGAAAGGGCTCGAGGAGTTTTAGTTGACCGATCTAGGCCTACATCTAGAATTGTTAAAATCTCCTCCCCACTTCATAAGCGCACTCAACAACAGAGATACCAATTGTCCATAAAAGTCTGGGTCATCCATATTTGGCCCATAAGTGTTAATCGACACCATCTGTCTACCCGCCAAATTACCCCAGACCACTATGTATCTACCCATGGGATCCACACTTGATTTGATAATTGAAAGGAACAGAATAGTGAATGAGTAAGTAACCCCATTTTCTAGCATATGCCTTATTTACCCCCTTTGGTGCACGTGTCTCTTGCAACTTAAGTATTTCAGAGGAGTGGCATTCTAAAAACACAAATAGTTTCCTAGCTTTTACAGGGTTGCTTAAGCCCCTACATTCTACATGAGAAACTTGACCGTATCACCTGTTAGTCCAGATATCATATATGTTACCAAGCCCAATGTGTATATCGATATGTCTGGGTATCTGATAGCCTTGCTTGCAACAGGAAACAAAAATGCTGCTCCAACATTTTAACCTACCCACAACAGTTTCCCACCGTTGCCCCCAACTCTCAACATCCTCTCCAACTTGTTGACCGTGTATGACCTTAAAAACCAAACATGATCATTCAAGACAGGCGATACGAGCAGCAACATAGCCTTGGCAACATCCAGCTACCAGACTCTCACATCTATATCGCCACATTGAGCCTCTGTCTTAAAAGGTAGCGTTTCATCCCTCCATCAAGCTTTGAGATGATCACTCAGTGGAGTCAGACAGGCTAGCATTCATGTTGCGCCCTGGGGCTGAATGCTTAGCGGGTTCCGGATGTCTTCAACAGGATCGATGCTTTAATGTATGCTGTTTCACTCGGGCACCCAAAAAGAATTTGCGCAGCCTGTCCCATCCCCCCTCCCCCCCGCCCCCGTGCTGTATCCCAGGCTTAGAGGGAAAGAGCATTGCATATGGAATATGATTCTCCCGCAGAAGTCAAAAGTCCTATGGGCCACCTGGACACCAACCGAAAAGTCTGGATATATGAAGACCTTACCGGATTCGTACTGTAGTGCACCTAACTCTCTTGCCGCTTTAAGGAGTAAGTCCTCTTCTCTATAATTTAGCAGCTTTGTGATGATTATGCGGGTGCCGCCCCTGGTTTAGGCATTGCATGCAGTGCACAATGTGCTCTTTCCACTATAAATTGTGGGAAATTGAGGATCTCCAAGTGGTCGCCTCAGCTGCCCCTGTACAAACTGTTCCATACGGCCTTTTCGCGGCTTTCTCTGGAATGCTGACCATGCGTATGTTATTTGTTCTTGATCTAGACTCCAGATCGTGGTACTTGAGTCAAACCAACATTAGTTCTTTCTTGATTAACTGCATATCGGCGCTCTGATCTCCATTTTGTCCTCGAGATCTCTGATCCACACCTCTGCTTGTGTTATGCGCCAACTTTCCTTGTCGAGTTTAGTTTGGAGAGTATTGATATTGACCACTATATCATCCAATTTGGAGTTTACTGACAAACCCAGTTTGCATTGCCACCATCAACGGTTCTGGTTGGGCTGGAGTCGCAGGGCTATCCCTAGTAGCACTGTTCAGGAATGCCATCCTCTGAGATCCTTTGAGGGGGTGTTAGTGTATGAGTTCATGGGTCCCCGTTTCCAGCCCCTCTTGCATAACCAATGCCAAGACTGGCCACAAAGAGGATGCAGACCCTGGCAAATTGTAGTACCCTCTTGTGTCTGTTGCTGCAGGCTCAGTGACCTCCACTCCAAAGTACTGCCCAATGCGTAAGGTGTTACTGCTACCGCTCTGCCCAGCTATGAGGGCCTTCCACTAGCCAAGCACTGTCAGCAGTTTTGGATCCAGAAATCCCTCGCCTGGCTCACATAGAGTGGCCTAGCACTCCCCTCAGAAATCCAGCATCAGTAGGCACTTGTGGGCCACGGATCCGGGACGGCCATGTTTGCACATTCCCACAGCACATTCCCTGTCCTTCCACTTAGTTTTTCATAATAATGGTGACGCTGCTTTGTGCAGCCTTAGTAAGCTGCCCATATTGTTGGGAGATGCTGTCAACTCCCCTCCCCCCCCACACTCCCAGGGTGCACCTGTACGCTTCTGCTGGTGATTGTCAGCCATAGATTGAGCACTGCACCACGCTCTCACTGCACACCACAATGCCCTCCCAAGTCCGCTGCCCCAAGCTCAGCGATCACTGCTCCAAAGCACTGAACTTGTGCAGAGCATCACTGCAGCCACACCGCCCACCAATGAGGGGCCTTCACTAGTCAAGTGCTGTTGGTGGTCTTGAGTCTTGGGGCCCCCGATGTTGATCATTATGAAAGTCTTCTGGAATGGGACGTTTTTCCCATCAGGTTTCCGGTAGCAAAAAAGCTCACTTGTAAATTGCAGGTTTGGAATGGCCACGCTCACACAAGTACTGTGCACTGCCCCTGGGTGCTCTGCAGTATAATGGCGCCCGCTGTGCTCTGCGCAGACTTAGTGAGCTGCCTATGCTACTGGGGGATGTCGCCTACTCTTCTCTGGGGACGTCTGTACATCTCTGGTGTTAACCAGCAGTCGTGTACCCACCATTGTGCTTTCCATCGCCTACAGTGCACCCAATGCCGCAGATGTGCTCCTCTCTGCAGGCATGCCACAAGCTTTCACTCCTTTGTACTACGGTACGACAGCAGCAATGTCTCGTCCTCCCCTGGCCTCTCGCTGTCAGGATCCATAGCTCTCTACAGATGTGTATAGCTCTCTACAGCTTCCTCAACCTGCCCCGACGCTTACCATGCTATTTGAGGCTCATGACAAGGGTTTATTTCGCAAAGTATTTTTTTTTAAACAATTTTTATTAATTTCAACAAACAACCAAAAAAAAAAGACAGTGAACACCAATTATACATTTCAAGTCTCATGTACAGTTTCATGTGTCCACTGCCTCCCCGTTACCCCCCCCTTCTCGAGCCTACCCTACATCACCGCCTTCAACCACTCTTTCTGAGTACACCCCCCCCACCCTCCGCTCCTCCTAAGGAACTGCTGTTTTCTAGACAAGTCTGGGCAGACCTGGACAGTGTAGCTATTAAGTGCCTCCAGGTTATCAATGTCTCAGCTTCTTCATCTCCCCCTCTATTAACTGCTTCACTCCACACCACCGTTTCTGCATCCGCCCATTTCTGAAGGTCGTGCCACC
Source organism: Ambystoma mexicanum (assembly GCF_040938575.1). Taxonomy (NCBI): domain Eukaryota; kingdom Metazoa; phylum Chordata; class Amphibia; order Caudata; family Ambystomatidae; genus Ambystoma; species Ambystoma mexicanum. The sequence continues at coordinate 809,499,393 of NC_090929.1, forward strand.
AAACTTCTACTTTTGATCTATTGCTGGCTTTCCAGCTTGTGGCAATTCTGCGCTTAGCAAGTATATAAGCCAGGTCTTTGTATTTCACAAAGGATACAGTCTGGCTCCAATATTACTATTACATTTTAGTTGCCGCTCAGCAGCGCCCCCTGATAATTATTTTTTTGTTAATACATAAAATGATGCAGTTAATTCCGTCTCAATAAGGGTAATCTTCCAACCAGATTCCTCTTCATCAACTCCATGCCAAATTCAAAGTGTACTTGTGCCCTTCTCTGCAGCACCTGCTCTGTTCGTGGTGTAGAGCAGATTCAAAGATCAGAAGATGCCCACTTTGCAGCCACAGTGATAGCCAAATTCTTTTTGGGTACCCGTGGGCGGCATTTAAGATGTCCTCCTCCACCAAAAACTACGATGATCAGGCGTAACCCATGCTGGTGGCAGGGTAATTCTCAATAACGTTATGCCTGAGTTTAGGCATGATGCATGGTACTCCTTATGATCATAGCCATCACATCCCAATTGATGCCCCACGTGTCCGTTCATGTGAGCCAGCTCTGCTGTGGAAGGTGATGTGTATTTTGGCCTGCCAAGTGGAGACTGCCAAATGGCAGCACAGGAATCTGGAGGACCGGGTCTCCTCTTTGATCTCTTTGTGAGGGCAGGTAACACCCTCCTCCAGAGTCCCACACCGACTCTGACTACGGGTTACAACCATAGCTCAGCACAGCTGGCACTTAAATGACCCCCTCATCGACCTGCACATCGACGCCCCCAAAGTCACCATTTCGACCATTGCCTGCCAACTCGAACTCCTGGAGGATCACTCACTGACCCATCACAGCGGCTAACGCCTGACTCGGCTTGTCTCAAATGCAAAGCAGTCCTGGGCCCGGGCAGCAAAGGAGCACACCCATTCAAAAGGAGTAGCCTCACACCAGGGTGCTGCATATCGAAGGGCCTTTGTTCTTGGTGGGTGTTACGCCCACCTGATCTCTGCAGAGGTGTTGGGGCACGGTTGCAGCCCTCCCAGGGGTGAAGTCGCTCAGGTCCGACTTCGCCCTCTGCGCTTATGTGGTGACTGGTGGCAATAGGTGATGCTGCTCGGAACTGCTCCTGCGTAGAGAATAGGGGGCGTGAGTATGCCAGCTTGTGCGCCTGATCCCCTTCTCCCAAACTGTGGTACCCATGGGATGTGCTGTCCCTGGAAAGCTCACCTGCTGATTAGTTTTGGTGAGCACTCCGTCCTGCTGCTTCTGGCACGGGCACTTGTATGATCTGGACTGAGTTCCTTCACTGGTACCTTGCATGTGGTAGTCCAGTCCTGCTGCGACTAAGCCACTATACTTCAGATAAGTGTTCTGTTTGCCTTTGTCTTTCCTCGTCTGTTTTTGTTGTATTGTAATGTTTGTTGTCTTGTATTGCTGTCCGTTCGGCTTTTCATGTTTGCTCTTTTGCTTTCTTCCCTTGCAGGTGATGTTGCCGGCCCGGCAGAAGCTGCGGAGCTCGAAGAGGCAGCCAGAGGGAACGAGGTACAAAGCTGCAGCGGTACAGTAGCTGGTAAATTGTTAACTAGGGGGCGCGCGGGGTTCAAATGCGGCGTGGCCCTAGGACGGATGTTCTAATCTTGTCTTTCTTCTTCTTCACAGGGTCCTAGTTCGTGGATGCGAAGCGCGGTGCTGCAGTGTTGGGATCAAGATCACTGTATGTCAGGAGAGAAGTCTGCAGATGAAGCGACAAAGCACCGGTTTGCTGGAGGTGAGTATGCAGGAGAACGCCTGGTTTCCAAGGTAAGTAAACTGGTGCAAGCGGCGGTGAGCGTCAAGTTGCACGCAAGTGCACAGTAACGCGAAGCACCGGCCTTAAGGATGGACAGCTTATATAGCTGAGCTTCTGAAGCCACGCCACCAGGTTCAGCCTGCCTGCCACACCCGATGAGTCAGCACATGAAGACCAGGCCTAGGGAGCCACACCCGATGAGGAGTCCACACGTGAGGATGTTCTCTGGAATAAAGATTTTCAGCTCCAGGAAAGTCCTTGTAAAATAAAAGCACTCCTGCACTGAAATAAAGTAAAAGCACTCCTGCACTGAAATAAAGTGTTCCTGCTCACAACGCTATATAAGCCTGGCGCCAAAGGCGCCAGGACTGAGTCCAGCCAGGGCCCCTGTGTTCATGAAAGATTTGCCCCTTCTCACTCCCACAACACATTGGGAGTGACCTTTACAGTGGACCAGGACCTACCACTTTGTACCAGAATCTTCTGTAGCAGGGAGAGCAAACCCTGCGCAGAACCATCCTGTCCTTAAGTCCCCCTGAGCAGGCTTCACAGCAGCTGTGGGGCCACACCAGCCAAAGCTCTTTGTTCTACTGAACCAGTTGCTCCATGTTTGTTGCACTGTGAATGAGAGGAAAGGTGCCAGCGCTGGCTTTGCGCTCCTCCACCAAGTCAAACTATTTCTTGCACTTCGTGCCCTATCTAAGCCCGTCACCTGATAGGCCTGAATCGACTGCTTGATGCCAGGACCCAAGCCGAATCATTGGTGAGTCATACACCGACTGACCAGGGGTTACAACCATGGCTCAGCACAGCTGGCCCTTGGAGTACAGGGGAGGCTGCAGTGTGGAAAGGGAACTGCACCTCCAGGGAGCCAAACCAGGGACAGCTGGAGTTACCTGGCAGTGCGCACACCAGAGCTCCTCCCCTGGGCAAAACAGGCAAGCCCAGGCCTTTGAGGGGCAGGTGGCAAGACCCTGACCTCAAAATGTATCCACATAAACTCCTGCAGCTCCCAAAACCGCCAGAGTGCCAAAAGGGGTAGCTAGCGAAGTCGGAGCAAAATCAGAATGAAGGGTTCTGGGATTGGAAGTCCAAAGACATTTGTGTTTTTTTTTTTTTTTTTAGAGGGATCTTAGCCCGACTGAGGGAGACCCATCTGTGACCTTTGGAGGGGGTCCGAGCCCAACTGAGGGAGACCCCTGGAGAAAACCAAGAAAGAAACACACACAGCCAGTGAGTTGGCAAGTGACCTGAGAGACCGGTGTGTGTTAAAGAAAGGTGAACCCTGTTCTATTAGTCGAAGTGGTCCTGTGGAGGTCTGTAAAGGAAGTCACACCCTTCGACACCTGAAAGTGGTCTGAGCCCGGCTGAGGAAGACCCAAAGTGTAATAAAGCTTGGGGAAGGGAGCCCACTTCCAAGTCTTGTTGAACATTGTTTGAAGCGGTCTGAACCCGACAGAGGGGGACCATTTGAATTTCGTTTTGAGGTCTAAGCCCAACAGAGGGGGACCAACGTGAACATTTGTACTTTGAAAGGTCCGAGACCGGCGTGAACTTTTTGTTCAACTATATGTTGAAGCTGAAAGAGAGACTTTAGCGTGGAAGGCCAGGCAGGCCTCGATCCACATTTGAAATGCCATTAATTTTGAGAACCTGAGCATGAGTGTCATCCTGTTTATGGGTGCTGCCTTTGCCTGTGCTGTACAACATGAGGAGGAGAGCAGACTCAGCCACATTGATTCTTTATAGTTTTGCACATTACTTATTTTGCATATACATTTTCCCCACACCTATTTGTTACATTGGAGTAAGGGCTGGCATTAGGTTTTTGTTAGTATACGTCATCTTGTTTTGACAGACTCCACTAGGACTGTTATTTATTAGTTGATGGTCGAGGGTGCTCCCCTCCTAGACGTAAGGCAAGATGGGCATTCTTCCAACCCCTTTTTCGAGAACAATAAAGGTTTTCCAAACTTATCTTTTGTGTCTGTCTTGCTTTTGATACAATGCTTCCTACATGTGGTGTTACGAGTGGGATTAGACTCAATTGAAACAAATTGGGAATCCCGACAGATTAGAGACCAGAATCCATTGAGATGCAATGCTTTACACCCAAGATCAGGACAGAAATCAAACAACTCCAGGTTAATTCTAAACCTCTTTACCTGCACGAAAACCCATCTACTCCAGCCCCTTTTTCCATCAATGGGGGAAAATCTTTGGAAACTTAATTATCCAACTACTCAAGAGACTCCCTTTATAAAATAGGGGTTAGCTTTCATCCACTAACCCCCCCAGGCAATTCCTCCTGAAAGAAAGGTGGTAGAAGGTAATATATATACCATCTTTTATCCCCTCAAGATTATCTGATACCAGGGAGAGATAAGATTTTAATCTCTCTGGGTTTACAGGTAAACGTTGTCACTAGCTCAGCCATCTATGTGTAGTGACCCCCAGGAAAAGAGACCTAAAAATATGACCTCTTCTTGTGGAGATAAGCTGAGGTTTGTGTTGCTCAACTTTTCTTCTGCTCTTACACATATACATAGGGGTGAGATACTGGGAAATCTCGTACACGAGAGTATGTGGGAACCCCTACCTAAAAGAACCACTGAAAGCCCAAATATTCTGAATTGGCCCCAGACAAAACATTCAAATAACAGCTGAGAAGGTTTCTCCAACTAAGAGGGATAAAACTCTGAAATCTACCCTCTTGCCAGACGAAGAGGTACCACCTGACCACACCCACTCCTCTTGTCTCAATTGCATGTCTGAAGTAGCCCCTCATCCCATGAGGCGCAGCTTTTCCAGTCTGCTTTCACTTACCTGCCTGTCTCAATTGCGTGTCTGAATGACTGATGTAGCCACTCGTCCCATGAGGCGAGGCTTTTCCAGTCTGCATTAGTTTACATGCTTCTCACAATTGCATGTCTACATGCCTGATGTAGCCCTTCATCCCATGAGGCAAAGCTTTTCCAGTCTCCATTCACTTACTTCCTTGTCATTATTGCATTTCTACATTTCCTTAATGCATTCCTATTTGTTCCTGCACTTCCTGTTAACTTTGTTGCATTATTGTACCTCTCTCCACTTCCCCTCCTGCACTTCCCTTCCTCCGCCTCACACCCTTTTTATGTTCCAGCACTTGCACATTCCAAATCGTCTCACGCCCTAGTCAGAATGTTTTGTGTCCTCCCTCCTACTCACCTACTGCACTTCCCCTTGAATTCCTCTCCACTGCCCTCATGCTATAGCACTTGCACGTTCTGAATGTTTCAAGACCCTTTAAGAACGTTTTTGTTTTTATTTAATCCCTTCCCCCCCCTTGTCTTGATGCACCTCGAAATACAATTGTTGCTGTATAGTGCACATTACAAATAACCAATAACCAATAAATAAACAGCAACCCATAATTCTCAGCATCCGAAATGTTGACTTTACCCCACTAAGCTATCCCCTGAAAACAAACCCATCACTGTATAGTTTAGGGGTCCTTAAATAAAGGAATACACGCCATACAGCCTTCTGCCTCACATATTCACATTTAACTGCGAACACAGGACGCAATGCAGGGTCTTAATGGAAGAAAAAATCTCTATATATAAAAGGGACATTTGTGGATATGTGTGTGTGTGTCTGTTTGAAATGTTCAGCATACTTCCTAACATGCTACAAACCTGAATGTGTCATGATGCCTACCCCCGGGCATCCGGATCAAGCCCATCAGCCCCTGGAGCAGGCATCCAAATATTTAATAAAACCCCAGCAGCCCCGGCTGGGGGCTGTCTGGGTTCAGTCCTGGCGCCTGAGGCGCCAGGCTCATAATAGAAATCAGTCCTGGCGCCATAGGCGCCAGGCTCATAGACTTACCTCATGCAGACCATGCTGCAAATAAATCCAAGCCAACGTGAGGCCTGAATGGGACTATTTTACTACAGGGACTATTTTTTACTCGGGTGTGGTTCTAGGGACTTCTTACCTGGAACTACTTTGGAGGCTATTTAAACCACGCCCGAACAGCAGCACATGCTTCGCGTTATTCTGCATCCAGCAGCGTAACGCTCACCGTGCCTGCAGTCAGCATCCAGTCTTCAGCCACGCCCGTCTCGAATCCAGAGCTCCTAGCAATAGAAGAAAGAAGAAGGAAAGGTTAGAATACAGATATTATTTCAATCCGTACCTGAATTCCGGATCCTTCACGTCTTCGAACTTGAAAAGGACATTATTCTACACGCGTCGCATCGCCAGCTGCAGAGCCGCGCCATACTCACCAGTCCTCACAGCATTTTTCGATCCGGCGCAGCCTCCATCATTTTCTTTGCGGAATTCCACCATCTAGGGGACAAAAGAAACATAAGGTGAGCCGAGAGAGCCAACAAATACAACCTCTCCACCATAGACTTGCCTGATTAACAACTGGAGGCATTATTCTGTAACAAACCGCAACTTCTTACGCCGCACCTGTAAGGAGAGAGAAACCAGCAATTTAAATACACGCATATTTTACCGGACAGTGTTGGGTAATATAGACTCTTACCTGAACACCATCAGCTGCCACAAGACAATCTTCCCTTGGATCCAGCTGCAACACAAGAACGGAATGTACAAGAGTGAACATCGGACATATTGAACTCTTTGAACTTTGTACTTACGGGTTCTCGCCTGGAACCTCGGAGTCAATATTCATCTGGAACTCTTCCAACGCCTTCAAACCAGTGAAGTAACTGGTATCTACGCGCCCCTGCATTCCACGCAGGATGGAGAGCTCATCATTAAAAAACATAAGGTGAGCTTACTGAAAGTGAATATCAGTGGGGAGAACAGTGTGGGGTGCCATTACTAGAATCCACGGGTGGCTAAATCCCTTTCTCCACTTGCAGGAGAATACTTCTACGGGTCAAGCAGATGAGATTAGGTAGTCCAGTCTGTCATCTCTGCACTACACTTCACGTTGGAGTAGGTTGCAGCTGTCCGGGTCCGATCAACGCCCCTGTGGGAGCCAGGTGAGCGTAACAGAATGCTTCTGTGTAGACAATATTGCTAGTGTTTCCTGTAGGAGCTAGTACTAACAAATTGTCTTTGTTTCCAACTCTGGAGCAAGCCATATAAAACAGACCATGAGAAAAGCATGAATCCCGTAAATCGATTCCAGCTTCTTTGAGTTGGAGCGTTGAGATTACGAATAAACATTATTGGTGTCCCTATCTACAGCCGAGGCAGCAGTGACCTCAACTTAAGTGCTGTATGTGTAGGGCTGAAGCGTGTAAGCTTAAAGTGCTGTACCTCTACGGCTTAAAGGAATGGTTCGCCCAAAAATATTTATTGCAAAAAAAGATGGGCAATAATGAAAAAAATAGATTGGCACTTTTTTTTATGTCCCTATGTAAAATTTTGAGCAAATGAAGCTCAAAATTTACAAAAGGAAGCACATGGGGCATCCATTTTGTGAAATCGATGCCCACCTGTGCTTGCTTTTGCGGCACTAATGAAGGAAAAGCCAGCCAGCTGTAGTAAACAAAAGCTACCACTGGGTGGCTTTTCCTTCATTGGTGCCGGGACTCGGAGGACGCAGACCGGAGACTACAGGCAGAAAAGCTGCAGCTGCATCTTGGTAAGTGCTATTTATTTATTTTTTTAAAAGCACTAGCTGCGTTTTTTTTCCTATGTTTTCTGGGCTGGAGGAAGCCCAGAAAACTTAGAAATAAAACCGCAGCTTTAAAAACGTTGTATTTATGTTTGCGGTAGCTTTTGAAGCTACTGCAAACATAAATACAACGTTATTGTGTTTGAAAACGCTGCGGTTTTTCTTTCTAAGTTTCTCAGGCTCCTCCGAGTCGGAGGAGCCTGAGAAACTTAGAAAGAAAAACCACAGCGTTTTCGAAACACAACCGTGTTGTGTTTCTGCCTAAAGCTGCTTTCCCATTTGGGGCTTTCGGCTCCCCTGGGGAGCCAGAGTGCCCCAAATGTGAAAACAGCTTTAGGCAGAAACACTGCAGTATTTGGCATTTCAGAAAACAGCGTTGTGTTTCTGCCTAAAGCTTCTTTCCCATTTGGGACTTTCGGGCTCCCCACGGGGAGCCCCAAATGGGAAAACAGCTTTAGGCAGAAATACTGCGGCATGGAAACACAACCGCGTTGTGATTCTGCCTGCCTTGGCTTTCACTTTGGGTCTCCGGTGTTCCCCCATTGCTACCGCAAACATAAATACAATGTTTTTAAAGCTGTGGTTTTATTTCTAAGTTTTCCAGGCTCCACCAGCCCGGAAAACTTAGAAAAATAACCGCAGCTAGTGCTTATTTTTTTAAAAATAAATATAGCAGCCACTTTTTGTCTATAAAACAATACCACTGGCTTGAGGGAGAATTTTAAAAATGTCCTGTGTATAACAAGCCCTTGTCTTGCCAGGGCATGCGCTTTGGATTTAAGTTGTATTACCCACTTCTGTTCAGTCTGAGATTAATTGATCCATATGCCTAGATATTTAAACGTATGAACCTGCTCGATTTTTTGATTTTGAAGATGAAAGGAATATAGATTTTTCTTTTTGCCTTGTTGCTGAGTTAACGTCATGATTTTGGTCTTAGTTACATTTATTGCGAATTTGTTGGCTTCCATGTATTCCTGTAGCTTGTTCAATGCAATTTGTAGACCTCGAGGGGTTTTTGTCAGGATTACAGTATCGTCGGCGTACATCATGCACGGCAGGATTGTTGCATTAAGTTTTTGGGGGTTCATGAGTGGGGTGTGGATGTTTTCTTCAAAATCTGATGTAAAGAGATTAAATAGAGCTGCGGCCAGGTGGCATCCTTGCTTCAGGCCATGCCATGTTCGAATTGGTTGTGTCACAAGTCCTTCCTTAGTCATACGTACTTGGACTTTGGTATTAGAATAGAGAAGCTTTATTGGCTCTATTATATCACTCCGAAAACCCCATTTCTCAAGCTTGTCCCATAGGATGTATTGATTAATCCTATCGAATGCGAAATGCAAGTCAACAAAAGCTGCATACGTTTGTGTTTTTGTCTTTATTGCTTCATGCTTAAGCAAGTTTAGGATCAGGAGATTAATGTGTGTCCCTACTTGTTTAACAAAGCCTGTTTGTCTTTTTGCTTGCCTCTTTGCTGCCATGGCCCAGGTGTTGAGTTTTGTCAGCAGTAGGTTGGCAAAAAAGTTCCCTAAATGGTCTAACATGGCGATGGGGCGATAATTCGATGGTTCTCTCGAAGGCCGCTGTTTGTAGATTGGGATTAAGATCGCCAACTGCCACGTGTTGGGTATTAAATGTGTACGGTCTATGGGTTCGAAGCTATGTGCACAGAAAACTGGCCAAATTTCAGGGTTCTTCTTAATGATCGGATTCGAGAGGCCATCTGGGCCTGGGGCTCGCAAAACATTCAATTTGTGAATCGCATTTGTTATGTCATCTGGCTCCCACGAAAATGAGCATTTCTTTTTGTTGGTCTCTTCAACTTTTTCCTGTGGACAGTCTTTCTTTATAAAGGTCTTCAAAGTATGACATCAATTCGGACTCCTGAAAGTCAGATATCATCTTACCTTTCAGCGATGTTTGTGCATTAGTATTGCACGATTTCATTGCCCTAAGCATAGTTTCTGCATCATCGTGGTCGAGGGACATTTTAGCTGTTTTAAGCCAATTTTTATATTTTTGCTTCGCTGTTTTAATCTTTGGCTGTTTTCCTGCAGATAGATAGTTTATTTGTTTCAGCATCCATCTAAGTTCGCTTTTTTTCTCAGCTATCCGTTTATTATATGTATGACTGATTTTGTTTCTGTATATACTTAGGTGCTGATTGTTGCCTAAATTTGCTAAGGATACAACCGTAGTTAATCTTCCCTAGGTCATCCATTTGGTTTTTCCTAAATGTTTCTGCAAGCTGACCCAATTGGTGCTGAGCAATTTTAAGATGATTCATGCCTGTATTGAGTTCCATCTGTGGTAAACTTATTCTGGGGTGGCACTCTCTGGCTGTTGACCATGTTCGGAACATTATGTAATGATCACTATCTTGCGAGTAGGTATTTGTATTCCTTTGTAGACCTTATTTTATACCAATGGAACTGTATGTATAATCTATTATTCTCTTGGTGTTGCCTCATGTCCAAGTTGGAGTGGGCTTGTATGTATTTAAATCAAATGCATTTAGACGTTCCATAGTTCTGTTTTTCATTTCTTTAGACCATCTGAGAGCACAGAGTTCTAGCATATGATCTTGTCTCTCCAGGCCTTCTCTGTTATATAGATGTATATTGAAGTCACCACATTTGATGAACTCCACAGGATGGTATCTCACGGTGGTTTCATCGATAACTGTAAGTATCGGGTCTATAAATGTCTCATCTTTTACCTTTCTAGGGTTCCAATATACGTTTATAATTCCTAAGTGGGGTTTGAGAGATCTTAATTTTTCAGCACGCAATCTCTGGAAAGGATTTCGATCTTGAAGTAAAAATGGTAATTTGGACCTATGGGTTTATATTCCTATAGTAGATTACTTCAGGTTGGGAGCCCAATTTAATAAGAGTGAGTAGTCCTACAGAAGGACTGCCTTTTCTCCTGCAGATTGCGGGATTCATATATGTAGTAAAACCATTGCAAACTGGCTGCTGATGGATCCAGGTCTCTTGAAGACATATGATTTGGGAGTTTGCTAATTCCGATCTTTCAGTGTTATATAAATGGAAGTAGCCACGAGTGTTCCATGAGCAAACCGTCACTGTTTGCATTTCTTAAGTCGCTCGTTGTTATTGTAGATCTTGAGGATGTGTCCTCTCTTTTTGTTGGTGTGGTTCGTATATCTCTCCAAAATAGGCATCTTGTCCTTTCATAGTATTGTTTAGTCTGGTGATGTACTCCACTAACGTTGTCTCGGCTGGCGGACTGGTACTCTGATTGGGTACTTGAGGAGTATTTACTTTCGCAATTACTTATAGTTGAGTAAATTGAGATGTTCACCGTTTCGCGAATTGAGTGTCTTTGATTGTCATCGATAGTCCTTTCATCCATCTCCTCTATCGTTATTTCGAATCCTAGTTGACGTATGTCTCTTTTATGTGATTTAATAAGTCGCAGTGTTTCAGCCGAGGTACAGTCTATCCAGATCTGATCAATTCTTCCTGTTTCAATAAATTCTATTAATTGAATATCTTTAGATTTTAACATTTTCAGCTTTGGCATTACATGAAGAAGGCGCAGCGTATTTGTCCTATTAAGGATGAGACCATCTTCATGATTAGTCATTCTTTTAAGTTTAAACCTGTTCCGTTTGTTTTGTTTACAAGGGTCTGTAAATTGTGGAACTCTTTAGTTTGGCTCTGAGTCTCCCCGTCGATTGTCATCAATGACTGGTGTGGGTATATGATTTATGGGGTTCTCTTTTCATTACAGCCTGAGTCTGTTAATATGAGCACTTAACTCTGAATCTGAAATATCTTCACAGGACAGATTCATTTGATGTTCTGAGGAAGTTTCTTCATAGAGGTCTATTACTATTAGAGAGGACTCATTCATCTGGATGTTATCTTGGTTGTTATGTTCAATGTCTTCATTCAGATAAGTAGACAGGTTCATTAAATGTTCAGTAGTTGCAGGGTAAATTTCAGTCATTGATATACTTTCCCTACGGGTCGTAAGGTTGTCACTTTGTTGAGCAGAAGTAGATTTTGTTTCCTTTTGTTATCTTTCCGTGTTTGTATGTCCTGTTTGAATACTTTGTCTTTCATCGTTTGAGATAGTGTAGACGCCAGATTTCTGAGGAAAGCTCTGGATCCTTTTTGCTGTTTTTTTGTTTCTTATTTGTATTTGTTTTATTGAACTTAGGTTGTATGATTGGTTGAGATTGATCAAAATTACTTTTGGGTTCTTTCATTCGTTTTTTCTCCCCTTTTTCGCGACTGGTTATTCTGTTTGATTTGGGGCTTAGTGGCATCAGAGGTTAGATCAATTAGTGGGGCTTTTGATACTAGAATTACGTTGGTCTCTTTTACTTTGTCTCTGAGATTGTTTGGAGTCAATGTCTTTTCCTCATATTGTGTATGTACTTCACTTGTGGTCTGTATATTGGTGTTGTTTCCCTCCATTCTTGGGGGTATTCTTGTTTTGTGGACGTACAGCATGGAAATTAGGGCACCAGTAAGATTGTCAGCAAGATTTTGTTAGCCCGATCGCTCCTTGCAATGTCTGCTAAGCGTAATTGCCATGAGGCACTAGTTTCTGCTTCAATGTTGAGACGTTCTTGTATATTCATCATGAGTACTTCATGTATTTTTTGCTTTGAGTATATGGACGCTAGTATGGTTACCTGTTCTCGTAATGCTTCTATATTTGCTTCATGCAACTTTATGTAAGGTATCATGGTCTGCGTGGTTACAGCAATCAGCATGTTCTGCAAATCCAGCATCGTCGTTGGGATGGATTCGTGCTGTGGAAGTTCTTTGGACTGGTATAAGCACCGAAGGTGCTCCGGGAAGGGTTCTTTGTTATAGTTCTCGGTGCACGGGGATTTATGTAATGTCTGTTTCTCCATTGAAGTTGTAAACATTGTAGGTGACATTTTTAATAGGCCCAATGTCAAACGTTTTTGAGGCGAAGGAGCAGAGGGAGTTTCAAAGATGTCTGTGTTTTGGTTCATTTTTTTGTTTTTTTTCCTTCCTTTTCATTTCTTGCAGCTCCATTAGTGCCTCTATTTCTATGAGATCTAGCAATAATCTTTCTAGATGTTTATTGGTAGAAGATTTTGGTGCAAAGTCATATCGCTCTGATCTTATTTGTCGTTCATATTGGATTTTCCATTGTTCTTTTGCTATTGTGGCTTTGTCTTTTTGTTTAGAGATTGGTTGTGTCCCTACTATGTTGTTTTCTTGTTCTTTTGATTGTGAGTTTATACTTCTATGTTTGGAGGAGATTGTATGATTATGGTTGTTGTCTCTGCAAAAGGTCATCTGGGGTTCATTGGAAAGTGGTAACGAGTCTTCTTTTTCGAAGTTGGCTCCATAATATTGAGTTGGTTTATTACTTTTGGCTTGTCTGCCCTATTAATGTTTGTTTCTGGTTGGGTTTCTGGGTTTTGGCTTTCTTTCAAATTAATGTTTGATTGTGATCGTTTTGGTTTATAAAAAGTAATATAGCCTTTGTTTCCTTTTCGGGATGTGATGTTTGTTCTTCTCCCATTGCTCTGGGTGATCAGGAGTAATATCGGTATTGTAAGGCTTTCTCATTGGACTCTAAATTCTGTTTGTTGGAGCTATTTAGACTCAGTGGCTCCCTGTTGACAACTGGTAAACTGGTGGGGTTTCTTTGTGCTAGTTCAAGTGGCTGGATTATTTTATTTTGCTCTGTTACTTGCTGCATCTTGAATTTTCCGCGTAATCTGTATGGATGGGGCAGACTCTTTTATTTGGGGCTTCTCTTCAAGAAGTGCATGATTTGTTAAACCCGGATTGCATAATAGATTTTGCTCTATGGCAGTCAGGGGTCCAGTTACAGGATCAGGCTTCTTAAAGTCTTGCTGTGTTGCCATGTTTATTTACGTACTCGCTCAGCGTCTTTCCACGAGAGGAGGATTCAGGGATATGTTCGTCGCAAGCATATCAGGAATCAGACCTTTGAATCAGACCTTATTGTCCAGGCGTCTGGGTATGCGCGCCGGATCCCGTCGTCCTATGCCACTGTCACTCGTCGCGTCACAGCTCCGGCGTCGGTTCAGGGCAGTCCACTGCCGGCGTTGGAGTCTGGGGAATGAGCCTCCGGTTCTCTAGATGGCGTGAGGTGCGGTGAGCCAGCCAGGGGTAGGATGACACCAGGGTGTTATTACAATCTCTAATATACGCAAGGTGTGTAAAATGTGAATGTTTATTGCTCTTTGTAATTTGGGGGCGGATCGGTGTTCTTCAGTTCATTAGCTCTGCTGAGCTTCACCGGGTAGGTCAAAGGATTAATCCTGCGGTCCCCACGCAGTGTCTCAATCGATTCACAGGGTTCGATCAAGTGGGTCGAAGGAAAATCCCACAATCCCCCACACCTCGTATTGGTTGAATCTGATGTGTATTACATCTAATGGGTCCGGAGATGTATATGTACAGAGGGTTAAGCGGGGCCTGAATTCAGTTTCTGTTTACCTGTGTTTCCGAATCCACTTCAGGCTTGAGTCTTGTGCTCGCAGTCCTCGCATGGACTGCAGTGACTGCACACTCATCAGCCACACTCCGCGCCCCGCGGCCTGTGTGGGTGTTGAAAGATCTGCTCTGCCTCCAAAGGGTAAAGACTGCAATGACTGCACACTCGTCTGCCACACTCCGCTGTAGGCCTCCGCATGCATCCAAGAGGCTAGGCCTGGCATACGCATTGCACCAATATGTATACGGAGTGCATTTTATTTTCCTTTGCTCATTTGGGTAAGTTATTATAACCATATGTTGCTCCATCGCACATCCTTTTAAATATGTATCTCTCCTAGAGTAGTTATCTTTACAGATTGGTTGTGGAGGACATTGTAGACTTCTTAGAGCAGCAGAGGTGAGCTGAAATGTGTGCACTTCCATATGCTGTACTTCATTGCCCGTGTTGGCGATTACAGAGTGACATGCCACCGTTTGCAAAGGTTTGCCCCTGATCACACCCTTTGCTTAGCGAGTGCAGTAAGATATTGCGGCATGAGAGGATTTCCTTAGCATCACCCATTTACAATATGGACAATGTACGCAGCTACTCACATATACTTGATTCTGGAGTTGCTCCACAGGCAACCTTCTGCACTCGCCACACCTTCGGTGGTGAGTGCAGGCAGATTCCATTGGGGATGGGGATTGGATTGCAAATGATATGAGCATATTTGTAGTCGGTGCACTATGCTGTGTTGAGTGTGCCAAGCCCCTAGTGCCTTGTGTGCGTGGCTGGAGGCCTTAGACCGAAGAGTCTGCCCACAGTTGATGTGTGTGTGGTTTGTGAACAGCGTACACATTGATGATTGCATGGGTGTGGTGATTGTTAGCATGTCCTACAGTTTTCTATCTATGCCTGGAGGTGATGGAGTCAATAGTGTTGCAGAGTGTCCACTGTGCGAAGTGTTGCAATACTGTGTGCATAGAAGTGGATAGGGTTCCAGTGGATGGTTTATGTGTTTGGGTTGTGCCCATTGGCCAGATGACTGAGAACTGTACTGTATTATGATGTATTGGTTGTCAGTACTTAACACAGTTTTGGGTGCAGGGGCAATGCTGTGAAGATTTTGTGCTTTAGTTAGAAGAAGTCCAATAGTATGTGAACGGAAGTGGGTATGGGTGCCGCAGGCTGCAGTATGTTTGTGGGCTCTGGTAACTAGCTAGATGTTTGTATGTATGCGTGTATTATGCTGCAGAGGTTCGGTTGGGGGTGCCGGTGGCTGTGTTACATTTGTGGGAACTGGCTAAATGTTTGTATGCATGGCTGCATTAGGATGGGGTGGTTGTGGCTAAGGCCGAGCCACTTGGGTGCATCGCTGTAGGCCTCTGCATGCACCCAAGAGCTAGGCCTTGGCCACACCCACCCCATCCTAATGCAGCCATGCATGCCAGCACTGTGATACTGGTATATGGATTCGACAAATATGTTTATGGAGTGCATTTATTTTTTCCTTTGCTTGTTTGGGTAAGTTGTTATAACCATAAGTTACTCCATCGTACACCCTTTCACATATGCATCTCTGCTATGGGTGGTCAAAAATCATGCCTTAAGTATGTGCCAATCTTCTTTGTTGCTTTCTGTCCTCTTCGAATTAAATGGTAGTTGTCAGCACACTGCACTCTGCTATGGCATCTTACTCTTTCAATGGGAGTGCGCTGCACTGTAGAATAAACTGCGAGATGATTAACCCTCAGCATGATCAGTGTTACTCCTTGGCGCCGCACTCGCAAATGGCTTGCAGAGGGCATTAGGAATTTTATTCCAGATTGCTGTACTAGGATAAGTGCCTTTTGTACGTATGATTATATATTGCTCAGCACCTCTTCCATTCACACACAACTCTCACGCTCCCCACCCGGCTCTCCCAGATCTTAGATACAGTGCCACAAGAAGGGTTGCCGTTTACAAACGTGCAATGAAGATTGGCGATCGATCAGCCCTTGGCTGCTAGTTTGAAGGCGGTTCTCTGAGCATAGTGGCTTATTGATCAGTATCTGGATGGTGTGTAAGTGGGGCAAGGGGTTTCCCTAAGAGACACTGAGTCAAGTGATTTCTGTCATTTTATTAGGGGGCTTTATGGAGGAATGTAGGGAGCAATGATTCCTTCTCCAGCATGGGGTCTGGCATGGATTCACATGCTCATGAATATTCCCCGTCGTCAGGCTGGGAATCCTCGGTAAAGAAAAAACCAGTATCAGTTTCGTTTCTGATCTGTCTTTCGTAGTAATAACCAATCACTGGTCTCTGCGTCATACTGACCACAGCCAATGACTGCCCTCTACCTAAGCACCGCCTCTGGCAGCCATCTTCAGATTTTTACCGCACGTTCATGTGTTGGGATCCTCGTGCTATTGCTCTCGAGCGTTAGTGCTATTTTTTTCACGTTTTTTCTCAAAAACTTTGTTTTTTCGGTCAAAAGAGCCTCAAGCTCCACCGACTCTCCATCCGATCAACGGGGACCCGTGTCGGATTCGTCTGCGCCCCTCAAGGGTGAAGATTTCATCGAGCTACGCTTTTGGAGGACTCCAGAAGTTTCTCAGGCCCGGTCATGGCCCAGGAGAAGGGAAGCTCGACGCCCGGAAAGCTGTTCAGGGTCTGCCCTGGATGCCAGCTGCAGAACGTCTTCAAGGAGGACGAACACTCTTTTTGTCTTTACTGCCTACATGAGGACAAGACGCACGTGGAGAAGGATTGTGCGTTTTGCGGCAACATGTCGGAGCGGACCATGAAGGACCGCCAACAATGTCTCGCCAACTGGCTGGAAGGGAAGAGCCCGTCCGGCGAGAAGAAGAGGAAGAAATCCGAGCGGTCTTCTAAGACCTTTGAGGACGCCCCGGCGACGGGGGTCCAACACAAGGCCAAGCACCGCGAGTCCGCTGGCACCGGGAGCGCCGAACGGTCGGGCTCTACGGGCGCCAAGCTGGGCGCACCCTCCCCGGCACCATCAACCACGAGCCAACGCTCTGGGTCGGGTAAGAGGAAGGCCGAGCACCCGGCGAGGCTCCTGGAGAGGCCCCGGTCGAGCTCGAAGGCGGAGGGGGAGCGAGGCAGTGTCCCCCCCCTCAAGGATAAGGCGGTGAGCGCACCTAAGGTGGTGAAGGCCTTAATCCATCCGGCCAAGCCCTCTATCGAAACTGTCACGGCGGCCCTTGCTCAGCCTGTGGAGGCTACACCAGTGGTGGCGACCTCGGGGCGCAGAGTCTCCCTGCCACCTCGGAGGGAGTCCTCTTTTGTGCCCATCGATAGGACCCCCGTGAAATCCCCCGTGGGGAAAAAAAAGGGGGGGCAGGGCGTCGTCGTAGATTCGGCCTCAACCTCGGAGGAGGAGCTGGTCGAGGTCTTAAGCCACGGCCTCGGCGTGGAAGAAGACCGGCCCGTCGGGATGGATCCCGACGCAGGTGACGACGACATCGTCGAGGGTGCCGACGGGGCCCCTGATCGCCCGTCGGATTCCCCTCTGCCAGCGCCGCGAGACAACTCGGCGGCCATTTTGTTGGCTATACAGTCCTTATGCTCAGAGATAAGGACGAGACTACCGTTGCCGACGGAACCTCTCCCGTCGGGGGACCCAGAACCGGGACCTTCTGGGGTTCCCCCTACCAAGAAAAGAAGGATCCACCCTCCGCCTCCTTTTCAGCCGTCACGCCCCTTCCAGCCCTCCTCCCCGTCCACCCGAGGGGATGATACGGGGACTGACACGGCAGCGACGGGTACGGACGACGAGGTATACGACGAGGATGTACCGTCGTCGCCTCCCACCAGGGCTTCTCCGCCCGACGAGATTGGATCGTTCCACTCCATGATCACCAGGGCATCCGAGCTTTTCCAACTCTGCCCTGAGGAGAAGGAGGAAGGTTTCCTTTATCAGCGGCCCGAGGCCAAGAGGAAGACGGTCCTCGCAGTGCCTCTATTGGACGACATTTGGGATGAGGGCCTCACCCTCCTCAAGAACCCTTCCACGACGCCAGCTAGAAGAGACCGGTACGAGAAAAAGTACCGGGTCCCGGACACGGCCCCCCTGTGCCTCCGGGCGCAGCCTACCCCGGACTCCGTCGTCTCCGCGGCGGCCAGGAAAAAAGCGGGGGGGGTGCGGTCTCCACATCGACTTCCCCACCGGACGGCGAGGGAAAGAAATTGGACGCTATGGGACGCAGAGTCATCTCGTCTGCAGCGACGACGATTAAAGCGGCCAACGCCTTGGCTATCGTGGCCCGCTACGACAGGGAGCTCTGGTACAAACTGGCTCCCCTGCTGGACTTCTTGCCGGACGACAAGAGGGCAGAGGCCCTGGAGATCCTGCAGGAAGGTGAGGTGGCTTCGGACCACGCCATTACCGTTGCGACGGACATCGCCGACACTGGGTTCCGCCAGTTGGGCAACGGCGTTTGCCTTAGGCGGCGTGGATGGCTCAAGGCTACGGACTTCCGTCAAGACGTTCAGACCAGAGTCCTGGACATGCCCTTCGATGGGAACAACCTGTTTGGGAAAACAGTGGACGATTCCCTTCAGGCCATTAAAGCGGACACCGAGACGGCCCGGGCCCTTGGAGTTCTGCAACAACGACGGACGCCCTTTCGGAGCAGCGGAGGCAAGGGCGCCTCCAAAGGTTCTGGCGGCGGTTTCTCCACCTACCGTCAAGCGGCCCGCTCGTCGTCTCAGGAGGCCTACAGAGGACGAGGCAAGTCTGGCGGACCCCGCCGTCGTCGCCAAGGAGGTCAAGGCGGCAAAGCCTCGTCGAAGCAGGATTGAACCGGCCGTGGGGTCGGGCCCCCACCGAAGCACCCCGGTGGGAGGCCGGCTGGCGAGCTTCGTCAGCGTGTGGGAGTCCATCTCCACCGACCGTTGGGTGCTGGACGCCTTGGCCCGGGGCCACGCGCTCGAGTTTCAAAGAAGGTGTCCGCGCGTCCCCCCCGTGGCCAGGAAAGAACTTCACGTCCCTCAACTTCTCCTGGAGGTAAAGGCGATGCTCAGGAAGGGCGCCATCGAACTCGTCCCAAAGAGGCTTCGGGGCTCAGGAGTTTACTCGAGATACTTCCTCGTGAAGAAGAAGACGGGGGGATGGCGCCCCATCCTGGACCTGCGACAGTTCCGGATGATCACCCTCCAGCACGTCCTGGGTCAGCTGGAGGAAGGAGACTTCCTGTCGTCGTTGGATTTGGAGGATGCCTACTTCCATATTCCCATCCTAAAGGGCCACCGAAAATTCCTCAGGTTTGTGGTCCAAGGGCGTCATTACCAGTTCAAAGCCCTCCCCTTCGGACTACGGTCGGCACCCAGGGTGTTCACCAAGTGCCTCGCACCGGTGGCGGCGCAGCTGCGCCGCGAAGGGATCCACGTCTACCCCTACCTGGACGACTGGCTCATCCGAGCCAAGACGAGGGAGCTCGCCGTGGTTCACACGGCAAGGACCGTCCAACTTCTCACGGACTTGGGATTCTCCGTGAACTACGCCAAATCCCACCTGGTACCCGCGCAAGACGCTCTGTTTCTGGGAGCGAGGCTCAACACAGTGTCCCTTCTGGCCTCCCCGTCGGAGGAGAGGACCAAGACCATCCTGGGCAAGGTGCAGCGGATGTTGGTGGCCGACGCGGCCAAGGTGAGGTCCATCAAGTCCCTCCTCGGAATGATGTCTTCCTGCATCTACCTCATTCCCATGTGCAGGCTCCGGATGCGCCCGTTGCAGGAGTTCCTGGACGCGCGCTGGATCCAAACGACAGGCAGCTTCGAGGAAAGGATCACACTCGACGAGAGTTTCCGACGAGCGATCCGGTGGTGGGGCACCCGCGCGCATCTGACGGCGGGCTTGGACTTCCAGACCCCAGCCCACCAGGAGACAGTGACCACGGATGCCTCCCTGGAAGGGTGGGGAGCGCACACCGAAAATCTGCACGCAAGAGGCCTTTGGCTCCCGACGGAGAAATCCCTACATATCAACGTCCTGGAGCTCCGTGCAGTGTTTTGGGCCCTCGGGTCCTTTCTTCCGTCCCTCAAGGGCAAGGTGGTGAGGATCTTCACCGACAACACCACCACCATGTTTTACATCAGGAAACAGGGCAGAACCAGGTCCCCAGCACTGTCCAAGGAGGCGCAGGACCTGTGGCATTGGGCCGTCGCCCAAAGGATATTTCTGGTGCCGTTTCATCTGGCAGGGATAAAAAACACCATCGCCGACTCGCTCAGCAGGGAGCTGCGCTCGTGCCACGAGTGGGAGCTACGGCAGGATCTAGTGGATCGCCTCTTCCGACGGTGGGGCACACCCCAGATCGACCTGTTCGCGACGGCGACGAACTCCAAGTGCCTGAGGTTCGCCAGCAGGTTCCCCCAGGCGAGGAGCATGGGCGATGCTTTCTCGTTCCCCTGGGAGGGCCTGTTCCTCTACGCGTTCCCTCCTTTGCCGCTGCTAATCCGGCTCGTCAACCAGCTCAAGAGGTCACGGTGCAG
This sequence comes from Ambystoma mexicanum, assembly GCF_040938575.1. Classification (NCBI taxonomy): domain Eukaryota; kingdom Metazoa; phylum Chordata; class Amphibia; order Caudata; family Ambystomatidae; genus Ambystoma; species Ambystoma mexicanum. Next base: position 809,519,791 of record NC_090929.1, read on the forward strand.
GATGATCCTCGTCGCACCTGCGTGGCCGAGGCAGATATGGTTCCCGGACCTTCTGGACTTGTCAGCGTCCCCGCCTATCAAGCTGCCGGTGGACGCGGATCTACTCTCCAGGGAAGGAGGCGCCATCCTCCACCACGACCCGAAATCGCTGAACTTGCAGGCCTGGCTCCTGCAGCGCTAGAGTTTGGAGGATACGACATACCGGCCGACTGCAGAGAGGTTCTTGCAAAGGCCAGGGCGTCCTCGACTCTTAAATGCTACGGACACAAATGGAAGAGGTTCTCTGTCTGGTGCCACGCACAGAAGATTAACCCTCTACGGATTACGGCTCCCCAAGTACTGCCGTACCTGCTGACGCTGGCCAAAGCTGGACTGGCACACGCGTCCATCAAGATTCATCTTGCTGCGATCTCCCGATACACCAGAACCACGGGGCGGACGTCCTTGTGGTCTCATCGTCTGGTGAAAGAGTTCATGAAGGGACTGTTCAGATCGTTCCCGCCGGTGAAGGCTCCGGCCCCGGCGTGGGAGCTCAACGTGGTGCTGTCCAAGCTCATGGGACCTCCGTTCGAGCCTCTGCACTCGGCTCCGTTGAAATTTCTGTAGTGGAAAACAGCGTTTCTTGTGGCCATCACCTCCGCACGACGAGTGGGGGAGATCCAGGCCCTTTCCTGCAAGGCCCCGTACTTGACTTTTCACGACACGAGGGTAGTGCTCAGGACGCACCCCTCCTTCATGCCCAAGGTACCGTTGGACTTCCATCTCAACGAACTCTTGGTGTTGCCTGTGTTCTTCCCGTCGCCTTCGTCGCCGGCTGAGAGGACTTTGCACTCGCTGGATGTGGCTAGAGCGCTGAAGTTCTACGTAGACCGCACAAAGTGTTTTCGGAAGACGTCACAACTCTTTGTGAACTTTGGACCTGTCAATCAGGGGAAGGCTCTCTCGAAGGCTTCCATTTCCAGATGGCTCTCCGGCTGTATCATGTACTGTCACCGGTTGGCAAACCGACTGCTGCCTGGCCGTCCGAGAGCCCATTGCACCAGAGCGATCGCAGCTACCACGGCGTTCCTATCTGGTGTGCCCCTTCTGGAGACATATGCAGGGCTGCTACGTGGAGGTCGACGCACACCTTCACGAAATTCTACTGCGTCGACCGGGATTCCAGGGAGGAGTCCAGGGTCGGCCAAGCAGTGCTGCGCAACCTGTTCGCCTGAGGTGAGCCTGGTGAGGAGGTAAGATGCTTAATGTTGAGTTTGATGTAATGCTTAATGTTGAGCCTTTGCCACCTCCCGTGGTTGTGCATGTGTGTACTGCTATGTATTCTTTATTCATGAGCATGTGAATCCATGCCAGACCCCATGCTGGAGAAGGAACAAGTTACTTACCTGTAACTGTTGTTCTCCAGCATGGGTCTGGCATGGATTCACATGCGAACCCTCCCGCCTACCCCTCTGCGGCTCTTCACTTGGTCATACTGCCACTTCACGTGCTTCCAAATCTGAAGATGGCTGCCAGAGGCGGTGCTTAGGTAGAGGGCAGTCATTGGCTGTGGTCAGTATGACGCAGAGACCAGTGATTGGTTATTACTACGAAAGACAGATCAGAAACGAAACTGATACTGGTTTTTTCTTTACCGAGGATTCCCAGCCTGACGACGGGGAATATTCATGAGCATGTGAATCCATGCCAGACCCATGCTGGAGAACAACAGTTACAGGTAAGTAACTTGTTCCTTATCCCTCACTGATCCAATAATGAATGGGTTACTGCACAGTTCTGTAACATGTGGCGCTCCAGGTGTTTTGCACTTCAGCTCCCATGATCCCTCACTCACCATTGGCTTTGCTGGCGAAGGCTTATGGGAGTTGTAGTCGAAAACATTTGGCGAGCCCAAAGTTGCAGAGCACGGGATAGTGGATTACAAAGTGATATGGGTGTCCTTGGAACAGGACATTTGAAGTTGGTAAGTGTACAGTGAGTCCTGTAGGTCATAATTAGGAATGTGTATTGTGCTTTGCTGTAGCCACTCAATCAGGATGTGTGAGCTTTGGCACGTCACTCCAGTTCTCGGCCGAATTCCCTCCATTGCCGCAAACTGGGTATACTTCGAAATAACTACTCAAATTTTTAAGTGCTACTATAAATCTCTCTATTTGAATACATTGTTTTCAAGTCTGCTGTAGCACCCCTTTCTTTCCATAGCGTAAACGATTCCGCTGCATGACTTCCAAAAGGGGGGGGGGGGCAGTGCAGGCTCAACACATACACTCCTTGTTCTCTGTGGCAGATATCATTACAAAAACAAAATCAATCACGTTTATACAAAACCAGCTACCCTCCTGCGTATTGGGGATGTTTGATGCTTCAGTTGTCCCTGGTGGGGGTGATGAGGTGAGAGGGTGTCAGTGAGACGGCACCCCTCCACTTGAGCCTCTCCTCTTCAGGGCCCCACTGTTAACTGCTGGGAACGCTGTCATTGTTAACGAGTGAGATAAGACATTCTTCCTGCGCTGCTTCAAACTAAGCCATTCTCATATGCATTTCATTAAGGACATCATATTGAATGCACATGCGCATTACCGTCCATTATATCTAGTAAAGCTTACTGATAAAGTAGTATTGCCACTGAAAGAGGCACTAATTGTCTCAGATGTGTATTTGTTTGTTTGTTTGTTTATTTATTTGTATAGCGCACCTGACCCAGAGGTATATGGGCGCTTGAGCATCAAGTTACAGGCATAGGTAGGAACATTTGTACAATTGTGCAATGTAAGTATAGTAACAACATCGGTTATGACAGCAGTTATAGTAGAATGAGTGACATACATACATACGGTGCTAGTTAATTGTTAAGTAACCAGGTGATGGTCTTAGTTCTGAAAGGTTGAAATGTAGGGGTAGATTTGATGTCCGATGGGATAGTGTTCCATAATTGTGCAGCTAGAACTGGGAAACTGGATCCGCCGGCTCTTTTGAGGGAGTATTTGGGCACTGTCAGTTGTAGTGTATTAGAGGATCTGGTGGTTCTAATATTCTGTCTTAAGATGAATTTATCGGTTAAATAAGGTGGGGCCAGGTGGTTAAGAGCTTTGTATTGCAAACTAACATCCTATCGACCCGCTGCAATGTTAGTCATTTTTACAATAACAGTGCCCCACAAATTGCCCTCTGTTAAGACGGATTTCTGAACTCCGTCCTGGTGGCGCAGAAGTTCAGAAGGCCAACCTAATTACTTGGAACAGGGTAACCTCTGGACGAGCAAGACCAATCAAGGTAGCGATCGCGACGGTCAAGACTAGGTCTCAAGAGGGGTGAGGGTGCCTGAAAGCCCACAATGAGCACACAAAGCAAGATCACTTACAAACTACTCAAAACAGGTGTTATAAAAAAAATATATACACATTTATTTTAAGGCCTTTAAAACAATGACCGTAGCGAGAAAATCACAATATTAAACCAACACATACCATATCAACACAATATATATACAAATACAACAAGTCTCAAGCGTTATATGCACGAAATATGTAGTCCACCTAAAAGGGAAGGAAAACAGGCAGTGCGAAATAATGCTTAGACCCAGTTCGCCTTCAGAGGCACCTAACTAGATGGAAGTCCGAGCCCTGCAAAGAGTGGAGCCTTGTGCTCAAAAGTACCTGCACACGCTGGTGCCTACGGGCAAAAGGGGGGTCTCTTCTAAGGAAATCAGGCAGTTCAGTTCAGTGCACAAATGAAGGAGAACAAGTTCCGCGACTCAAGCGCAGCCTCCACAGTGGGCAGAAGCAGGGCGCGAGTACGGAAAAGGGTGCTGTTTAACACAGCGGGGAAAAGCAATGGGCTCCTGCAGGAGGGCGACCAGATCCTAACTATGCTACTCACCGGTCCCCGATGCAAGCAGACCCAGGCTTCTCCGCGTCAGTTTCAGCAGCTGGCAGGTTCAGAAGACCAGGGAACGCCTCGTCGTCATGTTGAGTAAAAAGACGTCCCAATCGAAGAAACCTGCACAGTTTGTTACCACAGCAGGGCAACGGAGCGGCCGTGTGTATCTGAGCCAAATGTACACTACTCACTTCAGACTTGGGAACGCCAAGTGTACAAAGCGTGTGAGAGTGACAAGGACTCGAAATACTACACAACCTGGCGGCGGTTACAGAGCAAGACTCCCGTGTAAGCTGGTCAGTCAGCTGGATGGCCCAGAGACACTTCCGAAGGCTTACTGGCAGGAGATGGTGAAGATGCCGAGAATAGCTGTTCCCGCTATTCCAAAGGGTCGAAGTACCAGTACAGGCCTTCTGGTTCGATCAAAGGTGAAAAGGGTTTCACAAGGCGACAGCAGTGCAGAGGAGAAGTCCTTCAGCCGGTCACCAGCGATTCCTCAGTCCAGCCTCTTGGTTGCAGGATACTTGGCTCCTGTATTCCTTCGTTCGTGAGAACTCAGGAGATCGACATGGTAGTGGTGTTTCCAGCCCCCTCTTATCCACGGTTCCCTTCGCGCCAAAACGGAGGGGACCCAATGGGAGATCCGCTCATCAACACTCACACCATTCGTGGACCAATCACGGACCACGGTGGTCCCAGGCATTCACACCACCCTAGACTCTCTGGCACCCAGGATGTGTATTGGGACCAGACATCCCAGCCCACATCCTGGAGGCACACACAAGACCTGTAGAAGCCCGCGAAAGCATCCGTGTTTCGTGGGAAAGTACATGCCCAAATAAGGAAGGCCCCGGGTCGGCTCGACCTGGGGAAGGTGAAGGGAGCAAGACGGTCAGCGGACAGGACAAAGGAGCCTCTCGGTCTGGCCATTTTGGGAGCCAGGCCACCATTTTGGGTTAAGCGCGAGAAACGCGCTTAGAACGCCAAAAGGAGCTCAAAACACAACGAACGATCGCTGCCACCATTCCCGTCCCTGAATTACTTGCACCGATCAAATACAATCCTAAACTAGTATCTAGGGCCTGTAGAAGGCTAGAGACCCAAGAGAGCTGTAACTTAGCTTACAGTGCCCTCTTGTGTCATGTTGCACTAAAGCCGCAACATGATAAAAGAAACTACGGGAAACAGCGTTCCCTGGTACTGACTGTCTTAAGGGCATGTCAGTTTCCCCGTAAGAAAGGAGCGAAAGCCCAGAGGAGTGCGGCAGAAGGCTGCACTTCTCTGGCAAAGTCAAGAACAAGGTAAAAAACAACAGCAAAAAGTTTAGGGGTTGCCACATGGAAGGAAAATTACCTACAATTACGAAATCTTTCCTAACACCTTCCAATTGACCCCCTGATTACCTCTCTCTTGCCCCTCTGCACAAGTTCGTGCCAGTCTGCATACACGCTGAGGTGGTAATGTCCCAGTGATGACCTGATGTCCTCTGCACACGAGCGCTCAGAGTTACGTGAGGTCAGCCACAGTTCATCATTTCAATCAAGAGGACTTCACACACGCGTACCACCAGCCAAAATCCCACGCAGACCCTTTCATTCTGCAGCTCTGAGCTCTGCAGCTGCTGGCTGTGCCTGTATTTTGCTCCCAGTCATCAATGCCTGGGAGCCATAAAGCAATTTGGCAGAGACACACTAAAAGCGGTCTGATGAAACACTCCAATCCATAGGCGGTAGGACTGCTTAAAAAGCCTTAGCCTACCGCGTAAATCGGTAGGGTTGGCAAGTATGCATTAGTTGTTGACAATAGTTGCTAAAGCCGTGCACTCTAGATATTTTTATAACGTGTGTGCCCAGCATAGCCCGCCCTGTCATGTGAGGAGCTAGGTCTGGAAACCAGCAACATAAAGAGAAGCTAAAGCAGACATGCGCACACGGAGCCTACGGTTGCAGTTATTGTTGTACACAGTGGTTGCTCAGAGAACATTTAAATAATTCATGAACAATAGTGTGCACTGTTGCAAGTGCTTTTATTGTACATACAAGAAAGTGTAAGCTGACTGCAAACAGCGCTTTTTTCATTGTGTGGATAAATTCCAGTGTAGAATGCCGTCTGTGCTTTTCTGTACTTTTGTCATCTGGCAAAGTAGCTAAAGGATGAATTTTTGGTTCATGTGGGAGAACACACTTTCTTTGCAAGTTAGGGAAGGTACCAGCTGTTGACTCTGTGATGCCTTACATCATAAAGGTTTGCAGGTTGCTTCGTATTGCGGGAAATGCAAATGGACATACAGGCCCATAGCAGTCGTCCCAGATAACAATGAGAGAAAACGCACCGCTTATGGTAATTTTGCAATGATTGCTCCATGACCCGTCTGTTGGAATGTGGTAGGTGTGACGCCCGTAGTAAGGTATCCGCGAACAAACAGGAATAAGAATATATTTAAGTAGCTGTCATCAGTGGCAGCGTACAGGACAAGGATCTGCGGGAAGGATGTTGTAAACAGGCCCTAGGTGGCTGGGTCATGGATCTTTGGATGATCTATTGTGTGTAATTGAGTATCGTCATATGTTCACCCACTGCCTTGCTCTCTGTTTTGTAGATATACTGTCCTTTTACAGCTACACACACGCGAATCGTCTTTCAAACGTTGCCAACACACTCTCCTTTTATGTGTTTGCTTTTCACAAAAGATGTTAGTGGCAGCGAGTGTCGTCAGATCCACGGCACATTCTCTCTCTGAGTGTCCAAAGAAACATACACACAAAAAAAACAACTCATGTGGGTCCTCTCCGATTGCAGGATAATGCAGGAGCTGTTTTGCCAAAATATGCAACACTATAATATCACCTTTCGACGTTTGTGTGCCGGTCCAGTGCTATATGGACCTCTGGCCGTTAATGGCACGTGCAACTCTTAAGTGTTTGCACGGTCCATTGTAAGCACAATACTGGCAATGTAGCAGCACACGATTGAGCATATGGTGTGCTGTTTCAGTGCACGAGTTGCGTTCACTTTCAGTGTTGTGCTTTATATATGGGCTGCAGAAGCATGGCAACAAAACCTACAACAATCATAGCTGCCATTTACACTGAATGGTGGAGACATGGCACTGTAACGCAGCATGACCACTCCTGTTACAAACCCCCGTACAATAGGCAAAATCTATTGTACAGTTACTTCATAATTATGTGTGCAGAACTGTATCCTGTTAACTTTTAATCCCAATACACACGTAATGTAAAGTTGTACTTACATAACTTCTGCAAATTCCATGGCTATACTGTGTGGACGAGAAATTGCTGTACACGGTCTATTGAACAGTTGCAGACTACCTTTGCAAAACATATGCGCAGCAACTACACTGTAAGTTATCTTTGCTTTTTTTTTTATTCCTTACAATGTCTGCCCTTGGAGCAAATCATGCATCCCACTCAAGGCTGTTTAACAATGACCATTTGTCTTGTTGAAAGAGAAGTATATTAGGTTTCGCTTTCTGGTGACCATGCGGCTACAAAAAATAAATTCAGACGGCAACGTGTTTAGATTTCACTGTGCATTTCCGAATGTCAGTAGTGTTGTTATGTTGAAGTTACTATGACGTACATGGAGAGATGAAGGTACCTTACAAATGCTGCAATGAATGCACAGATGACAACATACATTGTTGACAACCTAACATGTTGTTACTTTGTATTAAGTTGTTCCATTGTACAGCGCCTTGGTGTAAGGCGTTCTATAAATAAATAAATCAGTCAATCAATAAAATGTACATTTACAGCCCCTACGGACTATTTATAAGTGCAGGGTCTTACAAAGCAACAGTGTACGATGGCAGACTATGTGTGCGATGAATCCGCATACGTGGGTGGCAGGGCCATCTTATGTAGTTTGGGGTCTTGTAGCAAAAAGATATTTGGGACTCTTGTTCATCAAACCAAAGGAATTACTCAACACCTTCTCCAAACATTGTAAGGGGGGGGGGGGTATTGTGTCTCCATTATACATTAATAAAGTGAAGCAGAAGTTTAAATTGTAAGGAGTACCGCACACTTTCCAATATGGGTGCCGAGTTGTGCACCATGTGCTCCACTTTATTCTGAAATGGTGTACAGAACAACAAAGATGACCTAGTGCCCTAAAAGGTGCCAGTGGCATGCAAGGAGGCAAATCTTACAGCACATAGGACAGTTACGTAAGACACATGGATGCATTTTTCTGTTTGGGTTGTTGTGATTGTGTAGATTATTGGGTAGGTTACTGTACTATTGTGCATTGAATGTGTGCACTTATTACAGGCTTAGGTGAAGAGGGTATTAAGCAAAGTGGTTGTCCATTGTGTGGAAGTAATGTCATATAATGTGAACTGAAGTGGCTAAGGGGTAGGTGGCTGTGTTATGTGTCGGGTTTGTGGCAAGTGGATAGATGTTTTGATGCATGGTTGTATTGTGCTGCAGTAGTTGTAGCCAGGGTGGACAATATTGAGTGCATGGGTGGAGTCTTTACACTATACGGTGTGTAGTGAAGCGTGTAGGCTTTGGGCACAAGCAGCACAGTGCAATTTAACTGTACATTGAACATTGTGGCATTGGTATGTGGATTGCAGAAATATGTGGACACATTACACTTTGCAGATTATAAAGAAGTATGATACCAATAATGTCATACGTACTGTTTCTATTGTGGAGGGCCTGCGTTGTTTTTTGTGTTTGAGATGTAAAATGTTGTACTAATCGTTGCTTCATTATCTGTGGAAAAGAGAACATGTTAACACACAGAAACACTTCTTTGGAAACAAATAGTGTTTAGATAATTATTTTTCCATAACAATAGATGTGTAGACTACCGATCCCTAGACGGAAAGACAGCCTTTCCCTAGTGTCAGGTGTCGGTCCCTAGGTAGCGCGTGATGGACCGCCTATCTAAAAGGGAAAGACCAGGAGTACTGTCCCTATATCTACAATGTTATTTCTATTTAGGATATCATTCACAGCTGATATCCATGGTTAGTCTTGTTGACATTTCAAAGAGGAACTATTTCCATTGCTTTGTCCTTCCACAGAAGTGTGTGAACGATATACTTCTTAAAAATGTTCTAAACATTTTTTTTTTAAGTAAGAGAATTGTTGACAATACCTACTTATCTTAAAAGGTGAATAGGACAAGGAATATCCAGAAATCTGAATTTATTCTGCATGACGGTGTGGTCCTTACGGGTGCTGAGAGCGTGATGATTAGCCACATGTATTGTATCTTATTTTCATCTTGTGTCTTAGGATCCAACGGTGTTTCTTGTTCTTAATTAGCTATTCTGGTTCTATTGTGGCTGTCTATCAAAGACACAGGTTCCCTAACTATAATTATTGAGCAGAGTTAATCAGATATCAAAGGCTAGAGGAGATCTGTTCTCCAGTAAACTAATGTTACTTATGTCTCGTATCCCGTGTTCCTTGGGGGATATCGTCAATTTGGGTGGTTGACCGATTTCGATGACCTTCTTTCTTGTATCATCTTCTTCAGGACCTTTTACTTTCTGCGTCTGATTGGATCATTCACTTCACGGGATATGGCGTCAGTTACCACATCTACATAGGAAAGTTAAAAATAATTGCTTTTGGTCTGGGTCGGTAGTCTTCTTTGGATTTTCATAAGCTGTTTTGCATCAATACGTATTATTTAATCTGCTTAACTCATTTTATGAAGGGTTCAATGTCCCGGCTGTAGTCACCGGGCCCTCATGCCAACCCCTTTAGCCCTTCCCAGTTTGGTTCACTTTCCTGAGTGGTCTGGTTAGTCTAAAAACAGTATCAAGAAATAGTCAACAAGGGTATTGTAAATCGTTATCTTATGACCAGATGTGATGGACCTGTATTTGGTGGTGTGCTAAGCCCGGTCTAATGTGAGAGATCCCAGGTGTGAAGGCTTATTTTTCAGTCCCGTAGAACGAAATGGGGGAAACAAATGTTTTAATCATTGGTTGCTAGGTCCAATGGTTCACGTTGTCTTAAGGGTTCTAAATCCCTGCGAGGAGTTATTCCAACGTCTAATGCAAAGTTGGAGATCCTGGCATACAATCGCCCCTGTCTATGGTGCCTAGATCTCGTTTGATTGGTTTCGCACACCAGCGCAGCTAATCGTTAGTGCAGAAGCGCGTGTGTTCTTGGTGGGAAATGCTTGCTACATTGTATAGTCAGATCAGCTCTCTTTGATGTATCCCTGGAGCTATACTGTACGACGACATAATTATAGGTCTTGTGTTCGGTTCGATTGCGTTCCTAAGGGCGTTTCTATCTTGTTTTGCATTATTTCAGTCGAGTGGTGGTGCTGCCGATAACTAGTGTAGATCGATTTGCTTATTGCAACGTTTGTATTATGCCGCGTCTGCTCTTGCAAAAGCAGTGCAGCTCATCGTATTTGTTAGGCTACAATATGAATATGTAGTATGCCTTGTCTGACTACCCCATCTAGGCTGACCTATCGGGGCTTATCGCGCAATACATTACGGCATATGGATCTTTCTTACCATGATTCAGGGAGATCCCAGTCTGCACGATGTGGAGTCGCCGTCCGCGTCGCTCTCATCTTTCGGCAAAAACAAAAATGGTTGCTAGGGAACCACCTGGTTCCTTATAAGCACAGTCTTCTATTTCTGTTAGGAATTCTGCCAGCCATTTTGGAGTGTAGTTGAAAGGCCGCTAATGCTTATGTTTTCATTGCTACCTCTAGGTGACTTGCGTGTTTTTTACATCTATCACTGATATAATGACAGGAGCAGGTGATGGGGTGCTTCCTGATCGGTATTGTGATGGTGATAATGTATAGCCCAATTGGTGTTCAATCATCTAAGGCCATCTGATTTTGGTCATTTGTCTGGCTGCCTGGTGGTATAGCATTGTGTTTGACCTCATACCATGGCTCAGTTGAGGTATTCCATCGCTCTGTTGTTTTTTGTCCTTAGTGTAAAGCCCTGGGAGGATATTGTATTTAACATACGGTATCCAAGTAGGCACAGCGGCTAGTGTTGTCTCGCAGCACTCATTGTGTCTAGTGGTATCCCGGATGGATTATACCATCTTTCCATGGCCCTGTATCCTGGGAGCAGAGCCCTGGAGGAATGATGTGTTCCACATATGGTTATCGGGTGCGCACACCGGCCAGTGCTGTCTCGCAATGACCGGTGTGTCTGATTATTTCTCGGTTGCGTCTTGGCCATCTTATGTTCTATTAGCATTATTTCTGCTGGGCACATTCGCCCAGTGTATAGTGTTTGAATCTTCATTTCATCAGGATCAAATCGTGCCATTGGATCCCTTCGTTAAGGCCTACCTTGACTGTGTTTAGACGAAAGATCCAAAGTTGTTCATGTTTTAGCAGCATATCAGCATAGTTGCAACCTCTTTGCGGCGGTCTTACTTTCTCCAAGATTGTCCATTTAAACTCATCCTGAGTATGTCCTTTAGTTTGGAAATGGCCCACCAGAGGTGCTGTTAGTCTGTTGTTTCGGATACATGGCTTATGTTCAATAAGTCTTGTTCTTACTTCTCTTGCTGTCATGCCTACATACCGCAAGTCGCGGGGACGGGTAATTAGATATACAACACCTTTGCTCTTGCAGTTTGTGAGATTCCTTTGTTCCCATGGGGTATGCCAACCTATTTCGATGCTGGCGTTTCTACTGGTTTGGCCGCACATCGTGCATCCTCCACATGGGGTGTTCTAAACAATTTTTTAGAACATCATTTTTAAGAAGTATATCGTTGATACACTTCTCTGGAAGGTCAATAAAGCAATGGAAATAGTTCCTCTTTGAAATGTCAACGAGACTAACCATGGATATCAGCTGTGAATGATATCCTAAATTGAAATAACATTGTAGATATAGGGACAGTACTCCTTGTCTTTCCCTTTTTAGATAGGCGGTCCATCACGCGCTACCTAGGGACCGACACCTGACACTAGGGAAAGGGTGTCCTTCCGTCTAGGGATCGGTAGTCTACACATCTATTGTTATGGAAAAATAATGATCTAAACACCATTTGTTTCCAAAGAAGTGTTTCTGTGTGTTAACATATTTACCCTAACACTTAAAGTTAATTGATCTCCATGATCAGAATCCCTGATTGTTTTGTGTGGAAAAAGAGAACATAACATGTTCGAGCAGGTATTTCGTTACTTTGCAGTGCAATGCATTACAGATATTTTTGTACTTTGTGTGGACCCTCATAATTAGTACTTCATAAGTACTATGCTTTAAACAAGTGTACTATGCTATGTGCGCAGTTCCCGTGTTTCTTTGCATAATCATTGGGTCTGTGGGGAAAAAAATAATCCATGCTGGATTAAAAATAAAACTTCCACATTTATTTGCTTTTACGTTGCACAGTCAATTACAGTAACGTTTGCACTGATTATAGCAATGTTTAAGGTGTACTGTTACAGTAGGAGCAATTGCAATGGTGTACGATTTTAGTTTTGTACGTGTTGGTAGTATGGTTGCATTTATATAGCAGTTGGTGTATTCTGTTTAACTGCATCCTTTTTTTTAGCACCATTTCTTTGTGCGTTTGGTTGCTGCTGATGTTTTGCAAGTATTGCGCCATTGCACTGTGCTACTGCAGAATTGTGAGGGCAGTTGCGTACCTGTTGGCATACTGTAACTATTCATACTTTGGAAGTGTTTGAGGATGTGTTTGTAGCACAGTGGTTGCTGAAGGTGGAGTTGGGCTGTTTCCATGCCGCAAGTAATATTGCAGTATTCTGGTTGCAGTTAGATACCAGTTGGCGTATTCTAACTGTTTACAGTGTCCCATTTCTATAGGGTATGTTTCGAAGCTTGTACACTCCTGTTGGTAGTTTCACATCCTTCCACATTTTGAAGTGGTTGTGTGCCATTATAGGTTTACTTACTGATATTTGCATATGAATTGAATGTGTATGGGCATTGTTAGACAGGTGGTGACAAATTTCAGTAGTTGGTGGTTTCAAAGGTTACTGAGGAAAGTTTTGAACCCTCATACTTAGTACTTTTTCTTTTACGTATCATGTAGGAAACAATATTAGTGTAATTTTTGAAACACTTATTGTTTCTCCGAGTGCAATCATTGGGTTCATTGGGGAACAAATTGTACAACAGACACATTGATGTATTTGTTGGATACTTAATGTATGCTAAGTTGTTATACGTCCACATTGTAGAAGGTAATTCTTTTTTGAATGCAACTACATATGTACTTTAAGGCTATAGTGCAGTAGGGTATACTAATTTTGTATATCAATCAGTACATTTTGGCTTCAAGAATATTAAGTAGCCATTTGCAAGATTTGCAGGTAATCTTTGCTTTGGAATAATGGAAGTATCATTGCATTCCCACCATGAGCATCGCTTTCTAATGTATGCAGTATAGTGGCAAGCACTGGTTGTGTCGCCTGTGTGGTAGATTATGGCTACTGTTGTGAAGGTTTTCTTGCCAAGTGATACTTGTCCGTGTGTGAAGGTAGTAAGTTTGCAGTTATTTTTGGTTCCACCTGCATTGTATCTTAAAAGCATTAATATTACATATTGACTATGTGATAGTATATGTAACGTTGAACGATTATCGGAATTGCACAAAGTACTCAATATGCTATGGTTCGCATTTTTCACCATTTTTCACCGGTTGTTGAAATAGAATGTATTCACAGTTAGGTATTGATACATAGATAAAGAGCTTGTTAGGGACTTGTTCCTGAATGACATGGTTGCAGTGAGTGCATGCATGTTTCCACAGGCAGGAAATCTGAAAAATGTGATTTATGGGTATGTTTTTGCTTTCCAGGATTTGTATTAAGTACATTAGACATTTCTGTGGATCTTCTTCTCTGTTTAATGTCAATTTCACCATTCCAGCATAGTAGTCCAATTCCTGCCTTATTCCTGAGACACTAAGTGTTGTCAGGATTATTTGCTGCATTTCTGTGAAGGATTAGCATTTGTAAACACAACTGGTCCGAGCCTTTTAAATAAATGTTTTCAACAATTTCTGGCATTTGGAATAGAACACTCATTGCTACATATGCATAGCAATTTACACCAGTTGTATTGGAAAATTTGAAGGGACCAGGTAGTTCTGTGTCTGAGTACTTTGATGGATGTGCATGCGCTTTCTTTGAAGAGGTACTTTTCTTTGGGTGTGGAGTTGGGTATGTGTTTCCTTTTCTGTCCATTTTCCTGTGTGTTTGGTAGTTGATGCAGTATGAGCTGATTTTAATTTCTTTGGTAGTACTGTTGGGAAATCATTTAGAACTCCTTGTTCATGAGTTTTCTTTTTAAACCGTTCTGTTTCTGAGGAACAGGGTACATTTTGAGATGGGGCGTGTAGACTGCACGTAGTCTATTATACTCTATGATGCAAGGAATGTCAGTGCTGACTAAACTTGCATCAAAATTGACTATAGTCCTTCAAGTGTACGTAGGCGTGACAGTTCTACATAACTCATGGCTTCTTTAAAGACTGTGCTGCCAATATCAATTAATGCTTGATCTAAGGTTAGACCTTGTGATTTATGAATTGTCACTGCATAAGCTAGCAACAGAGAAAAATGTTCTCTGCGTACATACATTTCGAGGGGATTGGGTCCTCCGACGTATTCCATATCTATGACATGTAATCACCACAGCTGTGCTGCTTTGGAAACTTTTTTCGGCTCCTGCGTCGATGACGTCGATGCGCCGTCATCGAGGACCTCCTCCGACGTCATCCGATGTGATAAGTAGGACGCACGATGCTCGTAGCCTCAGTTCTGTTTTTTCCGCGAACGTGTTGCTTCGTGAATCTCGGTTAACGCCTCGACTCTTTGGAGTTCTGTTCTTCTCGGTTCTTCGAACCTGTTCGTTTTGTGAAAATCCTTTGTGTGAAGATGTCTTCTACTTCGTCTTCGACCCCGCGTCCGGGTTTCAAGAAGTGCGGGGAGTGTGGGTCCAAGATGTCGGTGACGGACTCGCACGATGCCTGCCTCTGATGCCTCGGGGAGGCCCACGACACGGATGACTGTATCGACTGCCAGTCGCTCACGTCCAAAGCCTTATGCAAACGTAAGAAGAAGTTGTCGGTAGGTCGGGTGTCCAAGCCCCAGAAGTCGAAGTCTGCAGGGCTTTTGACGGATGATTCGAGGGGTGACTCTCCGCGTCATCGTCGGAAGTCTCGTGGGTCTCCTTCTAGGAGTCGGTCTCGCCACTCCTCAGCCTCTTCGAGGCATTCTCGGAAGCGCCGACACCGGTCGTCTTCCAGGTCCTCTTCGGAGGACTCTGCCCAGCACGTTGCTTACCCCACCAGCCGTGCGACGCCGGAGGAATGGGCTTCCTTCGGGAAGAAAATGCTGGCTATTCTTGAGTCGCAGGGTACTAAGCCGTCCGCGCCCCCCGAGTGGGGTCGGTCGTGAGAGGTCGAGAGACACCGCTCGCAAGAGTGGTCGGCACGAGTCATGGGAGAGGTCCCGTTCGGACAAGGAGACTCGTTCTCGACGTACCCGTTCCAGGTCCCGGTCCTCGACGCGTTCGAGACCGTGTGCACCTGTGAGGTCTTCGAGGAAGACATCGACGTCTGAGGCGTCAAGGGCGTCGACAGGCTTTCTCGAGGTTCCGGCTCCGAGGAAGTCGTCGAAGCCGTCGACGCTCAGGTCGTCGAGGGACACGCTCGGGGCTTCGGCTTCGAGGGCTGTGTCGACGCTGCTGATGCTGGCGGCGCTGCATCTGACGTCGATTTCCTCGACGCCGATCCTCTCGGCTCCGATGCCTGTTCTCTCGACGTCTGCGCCGATTCGATCGACGCCTTTCGTGTCGGAGGTACCCCGTGGCACGGGGGAACCCCCTAGGAAGGCTCTGGTTAAGAGCAAGCACTCTCGGGTGCCTTCTTTTCGCCACCTGGAATATATTTCAGAGGCGGATGAGGATTCTGATGGCCTGGTTCCTAGTCAGGTTCCAGATGAAATTGTCTCGGGCCATAGTCAGTTTGACGATTTGAGGCAGTCACTGCATGATGCCAGTGGACTGGACACCTCTCCGGAGGTAGAGTTTTGTAGGCCTGAGCCTGGCTCTCATGCCGATTCCTCGTACCTGCGCCTTATGGCTAGGGTTTCTGAGTACTTAGGATGGTCTGCTCCCCCAGGGGAGTTTGTGCAGGATGATCTGACGGACATCCTTGATGTTGGTCCCCCAACTGACCCGGTACTGCCGTTCCATATGGCTTTACAGAGAAGGGTGGCGGCGGCTTGGACTGCTCCGGAGAGTCTCCCGGCGGTGGGCAGATCCTTGTCGCGAAAATACCGTCCAGCCAGTAGCGACCCCTGCTACTTGACCAGGCACCCCACTCCGGAGAGTTTGTTGGTGCAGGCGGCCACGGCTCCGGCAAAGCAGGCGTCGTACCCTACCTTCCCTCCTGATAGGAACGACAAACGTTTTGAGGGCTGGGCGAAGAAAGTGTTTTCTTCTGGTGGTATGGCGCTTCAGGCGGCCAACTCCATTTGTGCCTTGTCTCTTTTCACACACACTCTGTGGAACTGTGTTGCGTTAGCGGCTGAACATATTCCCGAAGGGGACGAACGGGATGGTTTCCTTGCTATGGTCCAGGATGGTAAGGATGCCATGTGTGAGTCAGTTCAGTTGGGTTTGGACTTGGCTGAATGCGTCAGTAGGTCCATGGCGGCGAGCACCGTGATACGCAGGTTTGCGTGGTTGCGGAAGTCGGGGTTTGCTCCTGATGTGCAGTCCCGGCTCCTCAACATGCCCTTTGACGGTGAACACCTTTTTGGCAGCAAGGCTGACGAGAGCCTTGAGAGATTGCAGACCTCAAAAGCTGCAGCGAAGTCGTTGGGCACTGCAGTTCGCCAACCTCTGCCTTTTTGTCCTAGGGGACAGCAGTGGAGGGGTGGTTCCTTTCGCTATTACTCGTCCTTTAGTAAAGCGAGAGGAGCAGGCAGTCAAAGAGGCCAACGCAGGGGTACCAGAGGTGGACGACAGGGTACCCGTGGTGCCAAGGCCGCTCGGGCAGTTGCCTCTTTGCCCTCAGGTAACGCCGCAGCCGCTCCCACTCAGTCATGAGGCCATGTCCCATGGTTCGCCGGTTGGGGGAAGGCTGGCGCAGCATCTTGTAGAGTGACAAGCCATTACTTCAGATGTGTGGGTTCTGGAGATCATAACCCACGGCTACTGTCTTCCCTTCGGCACAGGCCTCGCGACAATCCACCAGGGAACCTCTCTTTGCAGAGTCCGGATCCGCTCCTTGCGCAGGAAATTCAAGCCCTGCTGGAGAAAGGCGCCATAGAACTGGTGCCTGTAGCGGAGAGGAACAAGGGATGGTATTCCCCTTATTTTTTGATTTCGAAGAAAGACGGGGGATTGAGACCCATCATGGACTTGCGCGGTTTGAACAAACTCCTCAGGAAGGACAAGTTCAAGATGGTTACTCTCTCTCAAGTCCTCCAGGCCCTTCAGCTTCAGGACTGGTTGGTGTCACTTGACCTCAAGGATGCTTTCTTCCATGTGCAGATCCATCCCAAGCACAAGAAGTACTTGAGGTTCGCGGTTGGCGACTCGCACTTTCAGTTTCGGGTCCTGCCGTTCTGATTGACCTCCCCCCGAGGGTTTTCACCAAGCTCATGGTGGTGGTGGCAGCGCATCTCAGGCAAGGGGGATTCACGTCTACCCCTACCTGGACGATTGGTTGATCAGGGGGAGCTCTCCCGAGCAAGTCCTGGATCATCTGTCAGTCACCTGCCACTCCCTTCACAGGCTGGGCTTCTCCCTCAATTTAAAGAAGTCCCATTTGACGCCAACACAGCGGCTCCAGTACATCGGAGCAGTGCTCGACACTTCCCTGGGGCAGTGTTTTCCTCCCCAGGTGAGGGCTCTTCACATTCAGCAGATGGTGCACAAGTTTCAACATGCCCAGACGCTCCCAGCGTTCGAGTTCTTGAGGTTGCTCGGCCTCATGGCATCCTGCATTCTTCTGGTGCCAGAGGCTCGCCTGCGGATGAGATCTTTGCAGTGGGCACTCAAGACGCAATGGTCGCAGTCCTCAGGCAGGATGTCGGACCCGGTTCTGGTGCCGCCCTCAGTCGCCCGGGACCTTCTGTGGTGGGCCGTCAAAGGCAACTTGATGAAGGGGGCTCTATTTTGGCTTCCCTGGCCGGAGGTGACGATCGTGACGGATGCATCCCTCACGGGATGGGGAGCTCATGCCAACGGGCTGACAGTCAGCAGTCGTTGGTTTCCGTCGGAGTCCAGACTCCATATCAATCTGTTGGAGCTGAGGGTCGTCAGGCTAGCCCTGAAGGCTTTTCTGCCGACTGTGCGAGGAAAGAGTGTCCTGATCCTGACGGTCAACACAGTGGCCATGCACTACCTCAACAAAAAGGGGGGGGCAGGGTCACTTCCTGCAGGGAGGCGATGCAGCTCGAGTTCTGGGCCATCCAGCAGGAAGTTTCGATCTCGGCAGTTCATCTGGCTGGAGACGAAAACGTGACGGCGGACGCTCTGAGCAGGCAGAGCGCGATCTCTCACGAGTGGGAGTTGGCTCAGGAGATTCTCCTGGAGATCTTCGCCCTTTGGGGGAGCCCTCAAGTGGATCTCTTCGCCTCCAGTGTCAACCGGAAGTGCGAAAGGTTTTGCTCGCGGGAATTTCCTCCGAAAGGAGCCTTAGGAGACGCGTTTGTGGTGGAGTGGTCATTCCCGCTGCTGTACGCGTTTCCTCCAGTCCCCGTCATCCCGCAAGTGCTGCGGAGGTTACGGAAGTTCGGTTCCCGGATGATCCTCATTGCTCCGGCGTGGGCTCGGAGGACGTGGTACCCGGACCTTCTCGACTTGTCCATCTGCCCTCCACGTCGTCTTCCCTACCGTGACGATCTGCTCTCACGGGAGGGGGGTCAGGTTCTCCATCCAGAGGTCAGATCCCTCAACCTTCACGCTTGGCTTCTGAAAGGTTGAGGTATAAGGATTGGGACCTCCCTGAAGACGTGATGGAGGTGTTGCTTTTGGCCCGAAGGCCAGCAACAAAGTCTCTGTGCCGTTGGCGTAAGTTCTGCGACTGGTGCAGAGTTCAGAATGGATCCTTTTGCATGTGACATCCCCATGGTTCTGTCCTTTTTACTTTCTTTGGCCCACAGGGGCTTGCAAGTGGGTACCATTAAAGGTTACCTGGCGGCGCTGTCCATCTTTAAGCGCTCGTCTGAAGAGTGTTCTTACTTAAAAATCCCTTTAATTTCACAGTTTCTGAAAGGGCTCACTAATGTGTTCCCTCCGTCACCTTTCCTGGTGCCTGGTTGGGATTTAAACCTTGTTCTTAAGTTTCTTATGGGTGCTCCGTTTGAGCCTTTACATTCTTGCCCTTCGAGGCTGTTAACTCTGAAAACTGTGTTTTTAGTTGCGGTTACTTCCGCTCGCAGAGTGAGTGAGGTACAGGCACTTTCAGTTACGCCACCCTTCACTGTATTAAGGACAGGGTTGTCCTTCGAGTTCGTCCTTCTTTTCTTCCGAAGGTAGTGACGGAATTTCATTTGGCCTAGAAGGTTGTTCTTCCGGCATTCTATTCTCCTCCGCATCCTGGTAAGGAAGAGGAGATGCTCCATAGGCTTGATCCTAGGAGAGCTTTAAGCTTTTATGTTTCATGCATGTCCCGGGTCAGAGTGGACGATCAACTCTTTATTGGTTACGCTGGAAAGCGTTTGGGGCAAGCTGTGACGAAACAGACTTTGTCTCGCTGGATTATTTTGGCCATCTCGGAGTGTTACCACTTGGCGGGTAAGGACCCACCGGCTGGCTTGCGGACCCATACTACCAGGGGTATGGCTGCATCTACTGCCCTGCAGAGGGGTGTTCCTATTCGCAACATCTGTGATGCAGCCACCTGGGCTTCAGTACATACATTTGTACGTCACTATTCCATCGATTCCATCCGAGGACAGGATCTGGCCTTTGGCAAGGTGGTCCTTTACTCTGCTATTTGATTGGCTATTCTAAATTTTGATTCTAAATTCTTTCCCTCCTCCTTGCTCTGGTACTGCTTTGGGAGTCTGTCATAGATATGGAATACGTCGGAGGACCCAATCCCCTCGAAGAACAAGTTACTTTCTTACCTGGTAACGTTCTTTCGATGGGATGGTCCAATGACGTATTCCATATCGCTCCCGCCCTGCCTTCCCCGCTGCAGAATTTCTTTTGCGATTGCAGCTTACGTTCCGCAAGGCTTTGTGTCTGACTGGCAGTTGACTAATGTCACATGTTCTGGGGGGAAAAACTACAACTGAGGCTACGAGCGTCGTGCATCCTACTTATCACATCGCATGACGTCGGACGTCGGAGGAGGTCATCGACGCAGGACGCAGACGCCGAAAAAAGTTTCCGAAGCAGCACAGCTGTGGTGATTACATGTCATAGATATGGAATACGTCGTCGGACCATCCCATCGAAAGAACGTTACCAGGTAAGAAAGTAACTTGTTCGTCTTTGAAAAGAAAGAATCGAGCTGTTGTGCATCCTATCCTTTTAACTTCTGAAAGTTTGTCAAACTGAACGTTGACAAACTGAATGCTGTTGTCACAAGGGTATGTCTGGAAGCCAACAACTGTTCCAAGTGCTCCATTAACTAAACCTTGCTCTACGTCAAGGTTACGTTTTAGCAATACTCAACATTTAACACATAATGTTAACATTTTCTCCAAACCAGCTGTGTTGGAGATAGTTTTCTAAGGTATTTAGTCGTGCTATGGCTTGTTGACACATAGTTATGGTCATACCGTGTGCTTCCAGTTTGTGTGTGGAGTGAATTGGTTGCATTTCTTTTTCAGCATTGTTGCATTGAATTGTGCACAGCTTGCTAGAGTTGGCATTATGGACATACAGTTGCCATTTTTATGAGCTAATTATTCCATGACATCAGTAGCACATGTGTTATGCCCGTACAGCTCATAAATGCGTCTGGTATTTAGGGTTGACTGCGCTTCCTTTGATCGTATACCAATCTGCATGTTTTTTAAATAGTTGGCGTAGGTGAGGTCTGCAGACTGACGCAGGTTTTCAGTTAGTTTTCTGTATTGGAAATGTTGGCAGAGAATTACATTCACAATGCTTCAAAGACTTTTACGGCACAGTTTGTGTCCTAAGGTTTTAAAGATAGGTTCACGATTCAAGATGGCTGCCGGCACCATGTAGACATGCCGACGGTGGCTCCAGCATCCGAGGCCCTGATCGGGAGGACCCACCACCCCCCGTGTCAAGGATTGACTGCTGGTGCCAGGAGGGAACCAGGATCGCTGTGCGGTGCCTCGGTGGTGTTCTGGGACTCCCGGAGTGTTGCGGGAGAGACGCGGCCCGGGGGGAGCGGACCACCCCCTTCCTGTTCCCCGGAGAGCCGGTGCGTGGGTCGTGGACCGGAAAGCGAGTCCACGACGAGGATCCGGTGCCTGGGGGCAGAGCTGGAGGTACGACAGAGAAGGTGGGCGGGACCCTACCCCCCCCCGCCCCGACAGCGAACAAGCGGGATCAGGGGAGCTGCAGCTCTCATCGAGGGCGGTCCCTGCGGGCTCTCTCCCGCCTCCTCCTTTCCCCGGAGACAGAGCTGGTGCAGTGGCTCGAGCGGAAAGGAGAGCTTGCAGTATCCAGCGCCGCGCCATCGCATCGTGGGGGAGGCGTGCGAGCCCGGCCTCCTAGTCCACAGGGGAGTGCTCAGGCGGGCAGCGGCACTGGGGAGAGCCTGGCCCAGAGGAAGAAGAGCAGGAGCACAGTGGCTAGTGAGGCAAGCAGGCGCATTGGTGGACATCTACGCCCAGAAGGTATGTGAGCTGAATGAGGAGGGGCCCCCCACAGACAAACCAGTAAGGCAGAGCGGCATTCATCTATGCGCCATTGTAAACAGATTTGCTTGAGGGAACTAGGAATCTGTGGTGCGGCCCTGGTGGAGGCAGACATTTTTCCCCCTAGAGGGTGATTGAGCGGGCGGCTACAGGATATCGCCGAGAGCCCCATTGTGAAGTGGCCAATAGTACGGGGCCCCAGTTTGGACATATTATATTAACAATCTGGTCCTGTGGTCCAAAGGATATAAGTATGGTCTTTCTGTCGACTGGTGCTCTCGTGGTGCCACCACTGGAGAAGCGAAAACACCCACTAAACTACGCGCGCAGGTGCTGAGTGGTCTGGGGTGGGCGGCCACCCTTGGGGTGTGGGATCAGGTGCTCACGGTGGGGAGGACAGCAGACCCCGCCATATTTGTGTGTCCTAACATCTGGTAGACAGCGAGACCCCCCAGGCTACCTTGGCCCACTCAGGGGTGGATGGAGTTAGACCCCCTCAGGCAGCAGGGGTGGCATTCGGGAGATTGCCAGGACGCAGCCCCTCGAGACCACAGAAGCGATCATCTATAAATGCCTTCCAGGATCAGAGGTAGGGTGAAGAAAACTAATCACACCGGTGAGTGAACCTAAGGGAACCTTAACTGCGCTTTGGCCTGCAATGGAGACCGGAACTCGGAGTGACGCAGGGGGTGAACTTTTAAAGGAGACCCGGGACAGGGAAGGGGTCGCGACCTCGACGCTGATGACGAGACAGGACCTCGGAGGCGAAATACAGAATCTGAGGGACTCCTTGGCTAGAACCTTCCAGGAGCAATTTCAACTGATGCGGAGCGACCTGCACGCAGCCTGGGGGGAATTTGGACAGGAGACGGCCCAGTTGGGAGAGAGGACGGATCTATTAGAAAGGGACTTCCAAGAATGTGAAAGAGACACAACGGCAAACAGTGAGGCAATTGAGCGGTTGGACATTGCTACGAGGAACCTAGAGGTCACTATTGAAGATCTGGAGAACAGATCTCAAAGGGCCGATATTAGGATTAAATCGCTCCCAGAGGAAGTTACTGACCAACAGCTGAAAGGAGAGGTCCAGGGTATATCTGCAGGGCTCCTGGGGGAGGACTCCCCGGGGTCGATTGAATTAGACAGGGTCCACAGGGTGGGATGGTCTACGGGAGTGTTAGGGAGAATTCTCTCTTCAGGCTGACTTTCCTAACCTAGTGAGTCCCCCAGCAGCTTTGCTAGATTTCTGAAGTTTGTTTTTTTCTCCTGCCAAGAGTGAGCCTCTTTTTCTCCCACTCTTGGACATGATTTATGGTGTTCCTTTGACTGTTAATGTGTTTTAAGGGCTATTGGGTCCTTTACTCCATAGGGTCTCATGTGTTTTTACTATGTGTGTTACACAGCACCCTCCGTGCCGTAACACAGGGGTGTCATAGTGACACCCCACCATAGACTCCATACCCTGGGACTGACTACTGTCTTCCAGGGCATGTAAAGTCACCATTGGCTTTACTAGTCCCAAATTATTAACAGAAACCAGTACAAACCATCATATTGTGGACGTACTGGTCGGGGCAATTCGATTGCCCCGGGGTGTGTTAGTCGAGGGGGCACGTCTCCGTCCCCCCTGATCGAGTTTTGGCTGGTGGCAGTGGATACTACTTTTTATATTCGACCGTGAATATTTCCCTATGGGATTTTCCCATTGTTCGAGGCTACCGACTTTAATTATTTAATTCTCATAGCCTCGAACATACCGCCGGTTTATTTAATTAATATTAATTCGCCGGTTGGTATTTTTTGCCAGGACTCGATTCTAAAATGGCGTTTGTGTTCTCTTCTGTGACTCCAACCCAAGTCGAGCCCTTTGTTCCACTTTTTGGCGGGCTTCTCCACAGAAGCCTCCAAAAGTGGTGCCACTCTGTCTGGGTACCACAGGGGGTGTGGGAGGGGGTTTAGGCACCCTGGACTGAGTTACCTTGGTAACTCAAGTCGCACTCTTGTGTGATTGGCCCAAGTAGTGAGCCGGCCGGCTCACCACTTAGCATGTTTGATTGACAGCTAGGCTGAGTGAATGGGGGTATGCTGCATAAAAGCAGGGCTTTGGGGACTGGAACTTCAGAAGTCGCCACAGGACCTGAGAATCCGACGAGGGAGAAGCTGAGCCGACCTACCACAACGACACCACCGGTGGAGCCCTGCGGAACCAACTCACCACTTCCCGACGACAGAGAAGATCTCCCGGCTGGAGAGGCTTCTTCCCCTGACTGGTGGGCACAACCAGTTTACCTTCTTCTCTTCGCACCCCAGACCGGTTTATGGTCGAACTGCCCATGCCAAGCACCCCGGCAGCCGGATAGTCACTTACCACTGGACCGCGAATCAATGGACTGCTCCTTTTACCTGAGAAACTCTGCGGCTGGTTTCTTCCATGGCAGTGCAACGGACTCCTGTCGTCCTCCCCGACGAGATCCTCTCTTTCCCCCGGACGAAGCACCGACTTGCATCCGCTGCCAGGAACAACTGACCCCGCTGGAGTGTTCTCACCACTTTACGGTACCGTGTCCGCCAGGCCTCCCTTTCTAAAGATTGCTACAAGGTAATATTAACCCCTTAACCTTCTGGACTGGGCTGGCTGCCTTGAACCTCTCTAACTGGTCCCTTTCTTTGGTCCAACTCCTTTTTGAACCGTTACAAGACTTTTGTGCACTGCAACCGTGTGACCTTGGACACATATCGTTTTGATCCTCTTAAAGCGGATCCGGCCTACTGACTCTGAATTCACGGTGTTACTTTGCCTTCCTCTCTTGTTGTATTCGTGAAAAAGTGTTGGGATCTGTTTCAATTTATTCTCTGCTTTTCTCTCCCTTTTTAAAATGAATGATTAGAGTGCCATCTACGTTAAGCGCTCACCGCTGTCTGAAAATAAGTGGGGCTTTACTTAAGACTTGTCTAATATTCTTTTAAGGGAGTGTATATCTTTTAGTGACCGTGTTTTTGAATTGCTTACTATTAGTGCCTGTGTGTTTTTCTAGATGTGGTTTTAAATTAATAATTATATCTCTTTTACACCAAGCCCTGGTCAGTGTTTACTTGTTTTACAGTGTTCTCTTGACCTATTGTGAATACTCTGTATACTGCCTAACTCTTCTTGAGGGAAAGTCTGACTGCTCAGCCACAGCTACCAAGTGAATCTGTGTGGTACAGACTGCTACCAAGTGGGTTTACTGCCATACACCCGTAGTCCTAAATCTTTTGCAGTGGTCCCAGAGGGACCTGCACAGGTTTCTGCCTAACAGGGAGGTCCTCAAGCCAGGCCCTGAGATGTTTTAGCAGCCTTCGCCCGGTATGGCCAGAAGGAGGCAGTGTTGAGAGCAGCGAGGCTGAGGGAACCAGTGCTATATAGAGGCCTGGAAATCTTTGTTCCTGGACTTGGCCGCTAGCACACTGGTGAAGAGAAGGCAAATGGGCCTGGTTGTACGGGAACTGGCTAAAAAGGGAATAAAGTATAAATGGTCATTCCCCTTTGGCTTGGTGTTTGAGTGGGAGGGGACCCAGAGGCGGGCCACCCCCCTCCATGAGGCAGCGGGTATAATCCGACTAGAGGTGGAGAAGGATGAGGGAGGTCAGGGAAGCGGCAAACAGAGGGGGAGAGGCAGGCCATGGGATTGATCCACGGTTGGAGAGGGCCCTCGGAGGCGGAGGCCGGCGATTGGGGGGAGACCAGCGGAGCTAATGAGAACGACGGGGGAGGCAGTGTAGGGTAAAAGGGGAGAATGGATCTATAGCTAAAGGCTTTGAGTTGGGGGTGGTGGGAATAGGGGCTATACACGGGGACCTGGATGGTTGGTGCGTTAAACATCCTGGATCAAATAAGGGCATGAGTTTCCAAGGGAACGAGTGAGGGGGGCAAAAGGGGTGGGGGGGTGTTCTCACCCTAAGTTGGGGTTGCAGGGTGGGGTTGGGGAGGGGGCAGGGGGGAAAGGGGGGAGGATTGAGCCACGACAGTCAATGGAGTATATCGGCCCCGGGTGGGGTGGGGGATGTTTCAAGAGGGGGGATTGATACGAGAGGGAGACTGTTGGAGCCCTCACGCGAGGAGGGGGGAAGTTCTGCTAAGGGTGTATCCCGGGTGGGTCAGCTCAACGGGCAGCAGAAGGGGTCTTCATGTGTGCGCTGCCTTTAAGTGGCTAACACATAACGTACGGGGGCTAAACTCCTCCATTAAACGAACAAAATTGGAGCACTTTATTAGATCCCATAAACCGGACGTACTAGCATTGCAAGAGACGCATTTACTACGGCGGGACCAGGGCCGCTTGCGTCTGAAGGGCTTTGCGCGGATCCTGTTCGCATCGGGACTTACAAAGAAAGGGGGAGTAGCCCTGGCCTTTGGGAGGGGGATCAACTTTGGCCTTCAAGAGTGTCTTCAAGACGGAAACAGGAGATATATCATGGTGAGAGGGGAGATAATGGGCTTGTGCTACACCTGTCTCGGTCTATGGTCCTAATATGGGTCATGATCAGTTCTTGCGGGACACACTGGGCACTCTGGAAAACTTTGCGAGGGGGCAAGTGATTATAATGGGGGACTTCAATCTTGTGTGGGATGGGAGGAAGGACCAGTCTCGGTACGAGCGGGGTGGCTTCTCCCCGGTTGAGGGAGAGATGGGAGGATAATGGGCTATGAGATGTTTGGCATGCTTTAAGGGGGATGAGGAGGAGTTTACTTTCCTCTCCGATGTCTACCGCACCCAATCCCGTATTGACTATATTTGGGTATCCACCAGCCTTCTGGGGGCGGTGGAGACGGTTGAGGTGGGCCCTTTGGGGATAGCCGACCATAAGGTAGTTCACTTGAAGGAAGGCGACGTCCGGGGGTGTGGAGCTGGAAATTCCCGGGGGAGTTACTAAGGGATCAAGTGCTGCGGGAGGAGATAGGAGGCAAGATCTGGGATTTCTTTGAAAGGAATAATGGCCTGGACACGAGTCAGAGCACAAGGTGGGATGCCTTCAAGAGGGGGGAACTCATTGCCATCAAGGCAGAGAGAAATAGGCTGTTGAGAGGCCTAGAAACACAATTGGAAAAGGGGGTGGAGGCCGCTAGGGCGAGGGTGCGGGAGACCCCTACTAGGATGGCATATAGGGAGTATAGGCTGGCAGAGGGGCAGTTGGGGATCCTTGGGACCAAGAAGGCGGAAGAGGCAATGCTTAGAGTGAGGCAAAAATTCTACGCATCACTCCTAGCGCGCCTCCTGAGGGGTCAGAGGGACCAGAGGTTTATAACGGCCATTAGGGATGATGAGGGTAGGAGGCTAACGCAGGCAGAAGAGATAAAGGGGAGACTGGTGGAATTTTAATGAAACGCTGTATTCCTCACAATACCCACACCCGATGCCGCAGTCGGAGTTCCTTGGACACTGCCCCTCCCGCGACTGTCCAGTGAGGAAAGTGTAGAGTTAGGCCGGCCAATTACGTAAGATGAAGTTGGGGCTACTATAGTATCACTCCCCCATAATAAGGCCCCAGTGCCAGATGGCTTCCCGGCCTCCTTTTATAAGGTATACTCCCAACTTTTGGTACCTCATCTAACAGCCCTATTTAACACGTTCGGCATGGTGAGCGGAATTACGCCTACGATGGAAGAGGCCAAAATCACCCTTATCCATAAAGCGGGGAAGGACCCGGAAGAATGCACCTCCTATCATCCTATAGCCCTTATTAATACAGAGGCAAAAATCTTTACCGAAATATTGGCGATGTGCCTGGAAAAGCATCTACCCGCGCTGTTCCATCAAGACCAGTCGGGTTTTGTCTTGGGAAGGCAAACCTCTGATAATATTAGGAGGGTGGCCCATCTGGTAGAGAAGTCCCGTAAGACGGCCACTCTGGCAATCCTCTTGGCACTTGACGCTGAGAAAGCATTTGATCAGGTGGAGAGGTCGTTCTTATTCCAGGTGATGGAGAGAATGGGATTGGGGGTGAGGTTTTTGAACATGGTTACCGCCAACTATTCGAACCCGGTGTCACGCATCTTGGTCAACGGGGAAATGTCTCAACCATTCAGATTGACGGATGGGACGAAACAGGGGTGTCCCCTTTCCCTGTTGCTTTACGCAATATACTTGGAACCACATCTCTTAGCAATACGAGAGGAGGAAGGCATTCGGGGAATAACATTCAGAGGGGTCCAGCATAAGGTGGCGGCCTTCGCCAATGACATGTTGCTTAGGCTAACAAATCCGAAGGATTCCATTAAGACATGTATAGCCCTGCTGACCAAATTTGGGGAAATCTCTGGTCTGCGAATCACTTTCAAAAATCAGAATTAATGAATCTATCCTTAGGGGAACTCGAAGCGAGGGAGACGAGGGAAATCTCCCTGTTTAAATGGAGTCCAAATGGGTTGTGGTATTTGGGGGTCAGGATAACTCCCTCGCTAGCGGGCTGGTATGGGGCGAACTACGAGCCTATGTTACTTGCGGTCAAAAAAGACCTAAGGAAATGGGGGGCCCTAAAGATATCCTGGCTAGGGAAGGGGGCAGTCCTCAAAATGGTGGTTCTCCCCCGGGTGCTCTATTTGTTCCAGGCCATTCCCCTGTCGGTTCCAGAAAGGTTTTTTAAGGCATTAGACTGGGCGATTAAGGAATTCATCTGGGAGGGTAAGAGACCCCGTCTGCCCAATCGATTACTAATGGCGCCAAGGGCGGAGGGGGGCCTGGCTTTCCCCGATTTCCATCACTACCATGAGGCCGCACAGCTTCGGGTGATCCGGGAATGGTTTTCGGCCGAATATTGTAAGCACTGGGTCAAAATAGACAGAGCTGTAGCCCGGCACCATTTGGGGGAAGTTCTCTGGCTCCCATGCAGGCTGAGACCGTCCCATCTATATATTTTTTTTTTCTCCAGCATGGGGTCTGGCATGGATTCACATGCTCATGAATATTCCCCGTCGTCAGGCTGGGAATCCTCGGTAAAGAAAAAACCAGTATCAGTTTCGTTTCTGATCTGTCTTTCGTAGTAATAACCAATCACTGGTCTCTGCGTCATACTGACCACAGCCAATGACTGCCCTCTACCTAAGCACCGCCTCTGGCAGCCATCTTCAGATTTTTACCGCACGTTCATGTGTTGGGATCCTCGTGCTATTGCTCTCGAGCGTTAGTGCTATTTTTTTCACGTTTTTTCTCAAAAACTTTGTTTTTTCGGTCAAAAGAGCCTCAAGCTCCACCGACTCTCCATCCGATCAACGGGGACCCGTGTCGGATTCGTCTGCGCCCCTCAAGGGTGAAGATTTCGTCGAGCTACGCTTTTGGAGGACTCCAGAAGTTTCTCAGGCCCGGTCATGGCCCAGGAGAAGGGAAGCTCGACGCCCGGAAAGCTGTTCAGGGTCTGCCCTGGATGCCAGCTGCAGAACGTCTTCAAGGAGGACGAACACTCTTTTTGTCTTTACTGCCTACATGAGGACAAGACGCACGTGGAGAAGGATTGTGCGTTTTGCGGCAACATGTCGGAGCGGACCATGAAGGACCGCCATCAACGTCTCGCCAACTGGCTGGAAGGGAAGAGCCCGTCCGGCGAGAAGAAGAGGAAGAAATCCGAGCGGTCTTCTAAGACCTTTGAGGACGCCCCGGCGACGGAGGTCCAACACAAGGCCAAGCACCGCGAGTCCGCTGGCACCGGGAGCGCCGAACGGTCGGGCTCTACGGGCGCCAAGCTGGGCGCACCCTCCCCGGCACCATCAACCACGAGCCAACGCTCTGGGTCGGGTAAGAGGAAGGCCGAGCACCCGGCGAGGCTCCTGGAGAGGCCCCGGTCGAGCTTGAAGGCGGAGGGGGAGCGAGGCAGTGTCCCCCCCCTCAAGGATAAGGCGGTGAGCGCACCTAAGGTGGTGAAGGCCTTAATCCATCCGGCCAAGCCCTCTATCGAAACTGTCACGGCGGCCCTTGCTCAGCCTGTGGAGGCTACACCAGTGGTGGCGACCTCGGGGCGCAGAGTCTCCCTGCCACCTCGGAGGGAGTCCTCTTTTGTGCCCATCGATAGGACCCCCGTGAAATCCCCCGTGGGGAAAAAAAAGAGGGGGCAGGGCGTCGTCGTAGATTCGGCCTCAACCTCGGAGGAGGAGCTGGTCGAGGTCTTAAGCCACGGCCTCGGCGTGGAAGAAGACCGGCCCGTCGGGATGGATCCCGACGCAGGTGACGACGACATCGTCGAGGGTGCCGACGGGGCCCCTGATCGCCCGTCGGATTCCCCTCTGCCAGCGCCGCGAGACAACTCGGCGGCCATTTTGTTGGCTATACAGTCCTTATGCTCAGAGATAAGGACGAGACTACCGTTGCCGACGGAACCTCTCCCGTCGGGGGACCCAGAACCGGGACCTTCTGGGGTTCCCCCTACCAAGAAAAGAAGGATCCACCCTCCGCCTCCTTTTCAGCCGTCGCGCCCCTTCCAGCCCTCCTCCCCGTCCACCCGAGGGGATGATACGGGGACTGACACGGCAGCGACGGGTACGGACGACGAGGTATACGACGAGGATGTACCGTCGTCGCCTCCCACCAGGGCTTCTCCGCCCGACGAGATTGGATCGTTCCACTCCATCCGAGCTTTTCCAACTCTGCCCTGAGGAGAAGGAGGAAGGTTTCCTTTATCAGCGGCCCGAGGCCAAGAGGAAGACGGTCCTCGCAGTGCCTCTATTGGACGACATTTTGGATGAGGGCCTCACCCTCCTCAAGAACCCTTCCACGACGCCAGCTAGAAGAGACCGGTACGAGAAAAAGTACCGGGTCCCGGACACGGCCCCCCTGTGCCTCCGGGCGCAGCCTACCCCGGACTCTGTCGTCTCCGCGGCGGCCAGGAAAAAAGCGGGGGGGGGGTGCGGTCTCCACATCGACTTCCCCACCGGACGGCGAGGGAAAGAAATTGGACGCTATGGGACGCAGAGTCATCTCGTCTGCAGCGACGACGATTAAAGCGGCCAACGCCTTGGCTATCGTGGCCCGCTACGACAGGGAGCTCTGGTACAAACTGGCTCCCCTGCTGGACTTCTTGCCGGACGACAAGAGGGCAGAGGCCCTGGAGATCCTGCAGGAAGGTGAGGTGGCTTCGGACCACGCCATTACCGTTGCGACGGACATCGCCGACACTGGGTTCCGCCAGTTGGGCAACGGCGTTTGCCTTAGGCGGCGTGGATGGCTCAAGGCTACGGACTTCCGTCAAGACGTTCAGACCAGAGTCCTGGACATGCCCTTCGATGGGAACAACCTGTTTGGGAAAACAGTGGACGATTCCCTTCAGGCCATTAAAGCGGACACCGAGACGGCCCGGGCCCTTGGAGTTCTGCAACAACAACGGACACCCTTTCGGAGCAGCGGAGGCAAGGGCGCCTCCAAAGGTTCTGGCGGCGGTTTCTCCACCTACCGTCAAGCGGCCCGCTCGTCGTCTCAGGAGGCCTACAGAGGACGAGGCAAGTCTGGCGGACCCCGCCGTCGTCGCCAAGGAGGTCAAGGCGGCAAAGCCTCGTCGAAGCAGGATTGAACCGGCCGTGGGGTCGGCCCCCACCGAAGCACCCCGGTGGGAGGCCGGCTGGCGAGCTTCGTCAGCGTGTGGGAGTCCATCTCCACCGACCGTTGGGTGCTGGACGCCTTGGCCCGGGGCCACGCGCTCGAGTTTCAAAGAAGGTGTCCGCGCGTCCCCCCCGTGGCCAGGAAAGAACTTCACGTCCCTCAACTTCTCCTGGAGGTAAAGGCGATGCTCAGGAAGGGCGCCATCGAACTCGTCCCAAAGAGGCTTCGGGGCTCAGGAGTTTACTCGAGATACTTCCTCGTGAAGAAGAAGACGGGGGGATGGCGCCCCATCCTGGACCTGCGACAGTTCCGGATGATCACCCTCCAGCACGTCCTGGGTCAGCTGGAGGAAGGAGACTTCCTGTCGTCGTTGGATTTGGAGGATGCCTACTTCCATATTCCCATCCTAAAGGGGCACCGAAAATTCCTCAGGTTTGTGGTCCAAGGGCGTCATTACCAGTTCAAAGCCCTCCCCTTCGGACTACGGTCGGCACCCAGGGTGTTCACCAAGTGCCTCGCACCGGTGGCGGCGCAGCTGCGCCGCGAAGGGATCCACGTCTACCCCTACCTGGACGACTGGCTCATCCGAACCAAGACGAGGGAGCTCGCCGTGGTTCACACGGCAAGGACCGTCCAACTTCTCACGGACTTGGGATTCTCCGTGAACTACGCCAAATCCCACCTGGTACCCGCGCAAGACGCTCTGTTTCTGGGAGCGAGGCTCAACACAGTGTCCCTTCTGGCCTCCCCGTCGGAGGAGAGGACCAAGACCATCCTGGGCAAGGTGCAGCGGATGTTGGTGGCCGACGCGGCCAAGGTGAGGTCCATCAAGTCCCTCCTCGGAATGATGTCTTCCTGCATCTACCTCATTCCCATGTGCAGGCTCCGGATGCGCCCGTTGCAGGAGTTCCTGGACGCGCGCTGGATCCAAACGACGGGCAGCTTCGAGGAAAGGATCACACTCGACGAGAGTTTCCGACGAGCGATCCGGTGGTGGGGCACCCGCGCGCATCTGACGGCGGGCTTGGACTTCCAGACCCCAGCCCACCAGGAGACAGTGACCACGGATGCCTCCCTGGAAGGGTGGGGAGCGCACACCGAAAATCTGCACGCAAGAGGCCTTTGGCTCCCGACGGAGAAATCCCTACATATCAACGTCCTGGAGCTCCGTGCAGTGTTTTGGGCCCTCGGGTCCTTTCTTCCGTCCCTCAAGGGCAAGGTGGTGAGGATCTTCACCGACAACACCACCACCATGTTTTACATCAGGAAACAGGGCAGAACCAGGTCCCCAGCACTGTCCAAGGAGGCGCAGGACCTGTGGCATTGGGCCGTCGCCCAAAGGATATTTCTGGTGCCGTTTCATCTGGCAGGGATAAAAAACACCATCGCCGACTCGCTCAGCAGGGAGCTGCGCTCGTGCCACGAGTGGGAGCTACGGCAGGATCTAGTGGATCGCCTCTTCCGACGGTGGGGCACACCCCAGATCGACCTGTTCGCGACGGCGACGAACTCCAAGTGCCTGAGGTTCGCCAGCAGGTTCCCCCAGGCGAGGAGCATGGGCGATGCTTTCTCGTTCCCCTGGGAGGGCCTGTTCCTCTACGCGTTCCCTCCTTTGCCGCTGCTAATCCGGCTCGTCAACCAGCTCAAGAGGTCACGGTGCAGGATGATCCTCGTCGCACCTGCGTGGCCGAGGCAGATATGGTTCCCGGACCTTCTGGACTTGTCAGCGTCCCCGCCTATCAAGCTGCCGGTGGACGCGGATCTACTCTCCAGGGAAGGAGGCGCCATCCTCCACCACGACCCGAAATCGCTGAACTTGCAGGCCTGGCTCCTGCAGCGCTAGAGTTTGGAGGATACGACATACCGGCCGACTGCAGAGAGGTTCTTGCAAAGGCCAGGGCGTCCTCGACTCTTAAATGCTACGGACACAAATGGAAGAGGTTCTCTGTCTGGTGCCACGCACAGAAGATTAACCCTCTACGGATTACGGCTCCCCAAGTACTGCCGTACCTGCTGACGCTGGCCAAAGCTGGACTGGCACACGCGTCCATCAAGATTCATCTTGCTGCGATCTCCCGATACACCAGAACCACGGGGCGGACGTCCTTGTGGTCTCATCGTCTGGTGAAAGAGTTCATGAAGGGACTGTTCAGATCGTTCCCGCCGGTGAAGGCTCCGGCCCCGGCGTGGGAGCTCAACGTGGTGCTGTCCAAGCTCATGGGACCTCCGTTCGAGCCTCTGCACTCGGCTCCGTTGAAATTTCTGTAGTGGAAAACAGCGTTTCTTGTGGCCATCACCTCCGCACGACGAGTGGGGGAGATCCAGGCCCTTTCCTGCAAGGCCCCGTACTTGACTTTTCACGACACGAGGGTAGTGCTCAGGACGCACCCCTCCTTCATGCCCAAGGTACCGTTGGACTTCCATCTCAACGAACTCTTGGTGTTGCCTGTGTTCTTCCCGTCGCCTTCGTCGCCGGCTGAGAGGACTTTGCACTCGCTGGATGTGGCTAGAGCGCTGAAGTTCTACGTAGACCGCACAAAGTGTTTTCGGAAGACGTCACAACTCTTTGTGAACTTTGGACCTGTCAATCAGGGGAAGGCTCTCTCGAAGGCTTCCATTTCCAGATGGCTCTCCGGCTGTATCATGTACTGTCACCGGTTGGCAAACCGACTGCTGCCTGGCCGTCCGAGAGCCCATTCCACCAGAACATACCACGGCGTTCCTATCTGGTGTGCCCCTTCTGGAGACATATGCAGGGCTGCTACGTGGAGGTCGACGCACACCTTCACGAAATTCTACTGCGTCGACCGGGATTCCAGGGAGGAGTCCAGGGTCGGCCAAGCAGTGCTGCGCAACCTGTTCGCCTGAGGTGAGCCTGGTGAGGAGGTAAGATGCTTAATGTTGAGTTTGATGTAATGCTTAATGTTGAGCCTTTGCCACCTCCCGTGGTTGTGCATGTGTGTACTGCTATGTATTCTTTATTCATGAGCATGTGAATCCATGCCAGACCCCATGCTGGAGAAGGAACAAGTTACTTACCTGTAACTGTTGTTCTCCAGCATGGGTCTGGCATGGATTCACATGCGAACCCTCCCGCCTACCCCTCTGCGGCTCTTCACTTGGTCATACTGCCACTTCACGTGCTTCCAAATCTGAAGATGGCTGCCAGAGGCGGTGCTTAGGTAGAGGGCAGTCATTGGCTGTGGTCAGTATGACGCAGAGACCAGTGATTGGTTATTACTACGAAAGACAGATCAGAAACGAAACTGATACTGGTTTTTTCTTTACCGAGGATTCCCAGCCTGACGACGGGGAATATTCATGAGCATGTGAATCCATGCCAGACCCATGCTGGAGAACAACAGTTACAGGTAAGTAACTTGTTCCTTATTTAAAGCATTCAGCGTAAAAAAAATACAAACTTTTGCTTATATACAAAAAAAAATCCCTCATCCACATGCACAAGCTAAACCTATTATTTTCTTTCTTTCTTAGTTCCACATCAGATTTAATCCAGGTTTGGCAGTGTATTAACCAAATTTTGTCCATTGTGTTTTTAAACCATTTCAAGTCTCTTTAACACTGATTCCAGAAAAATCCCTAAGGCTTTAGTAGTTTTCCTATTTGGGTTGTCATATAGGACTGACCACCATAGGTCAGAATCTAGATGACATGCTGGAGACAATATTGGTTGTAATAGGCATCCCCTTTCGGTTATAAGTTCAGGGCAAAACATGATTAGGTGTCGAGTCGTTTCATCTTCTTGTTTGCATAATCTACAAAGTTTTTCTTTTACCAGGCCATATCTGACCAGGTTTATCCTTGTTCTTAGGATGTTCAAACGGAAGCGCATTATTAGGTCTCTATGCTTCGGATTGGCGCTTTTTTGTAGATATCCTGGCAATATCTGTTGGTATCTAGTTATCTTTTTAGACAAGGTATGATGACTCGAATTCGCTCTCGCACGTTCTGTTTCTGCCCAATCAATTGATAGC
Organism: Ambystoma mexicanum; assembly: GCF_040938575.1. Classification (NCBI taxonomy): domain Eukaryota; kingdom Metazoa; phylum Chordata; class Amphibia; order Caudata; family Ambystomatidae; genus Ambystoma; species Ambystoma mexicanum. Next base: position 809,555,048 of record NC_090929.1, read on the forward strand.
AGAAGTAATTTTACTCTCTTCGGATGTTGACATAAGAAACTCATTGACACGTTCATATTTTGCAATAGTTCCTTGCATTTCAGTTTCCATTCGTCCACTGCCCAAAAGGAAATTCCTCCTCCTTCCTTCTTTAGTATTTGATATTGTTTTGGACAATCTTCTAGTGAGATTTTTCTATAGGTGGCCAATGTTTTCCGAACTATTTGAGCTTGCATAGAATATAATCCCAGCTCGTGCCGTATAATGCTTATTGGAACACACATAGGAATTTTCAGCAGTTTACGCCAGAATCTCGCTTCAAGTTTGTCCCACGTTTCCCATGGGATCCTCAGGGCCATTTCTCCCGCGTATGTTACGGTAGGGATTACTTTAGCGTTGTAAAATTCTACAATCGGGCGAATGGAGAATTTGCAAAACATTCTTTTTAGTATTAATGCCTGTGATATTAGTTGATCTATTTTTCTCTGTAGATGATCAATCCAAGGTTGCTCACTCCAATTCACGCTCACGATTGCTCCCAGGTATTTTGTGTCTTTCACTATTTTTATTGCTTCATTCTCTATGTGCCATTTAAAAGCTTTCTTGGTAGTAGGACCTGGTTTTACAATTATCATTATGACTGATTTTTCTGGATTAATATTTTGTTTAATTTCTTTCAAATCAGTGTCTAAGGCTTCCAGTTTCCTCTGTAGCCCAATTGGGGTTTTGTCCATCACTATAAGGTCATATGCATATAGTAGATGACCTATTTGTGTTTCTCCTAATTTAGGAGAGCAAGCTCTTGGTGGTTCCAAACAGTCTTTTACATCCAGGATATAGAAGTTGTAGAGTAGGGACGCTAGTGGGCATCCTTGTTTGAGCCCACACTTTGTTACGATTGCCTTTGTTAGATTTCCCTTTCGATCCAATCTAACACGCATAGATGTGTTTGTATGGAGAATTTTGATGGCTTCTATCAGATCTCTCGGACAGCCTTTGTCTGTCATTTTAGCCCATAGAGTTTGTCGATCCACTGTGTCAAAAGCAGCCGCCATGTCTATTGAGGCAATAAAGAGTTTTTGGTTTTCTTGGATGGTCTTTGCTTTTAATAGATTTAGAATAAGGAGGTTCAGACTGCAGTCTACGTTTTCCACGAAGCCTGCTTGTCTGTAATTGAAATTTTCAGAAGTTTGAATCCACTCTTTTAGTCTTTTTAGTAGTATACCAGCAAAGAGTTTACCTATGGCATCCAAAAGAGATATCGGGCGATAATTCTCTGGACATGCTATGTGTCCTTTTTTATGTAGCGGAATAGTAATTGACGTTGTCCAAGATTCTGGAATCTGCCTTGTTCTTACTATTCGTGTGAAGAGTACAAAGTACATGTTTGCCCATACCTTCGGGGCTTGCTTTAGTATTTCATTTGTCAGGCCATCTGGCCCTGGGGCTCTGGATCTACTTGCTTTAGTGATCAATGCTAGGATTTCGCTTTGCATAAATTTGATGTCCCAGCCATTTTCCTTGTCGGTTACTTGGGGGGATAACTCATTTGTAAGCTCACAGTTGTACTTTGCTTCGATATATTGTTCCCATTTGCTTTCATGTATAGGATTAAGTTGTTCTTCACCTTGTTGATTTCCTTTTTGATTCAGCAAAGACCATAGGTATTTTGCGTTTTTGTTTCGTGTTGCCATAAGCATCTGTTCAGAGTCCTTTTGAAACAGTATCGCCCTATGGGATTTGACCCAATTTCGATGCCCTTTTTTCAGAGCCTTACTCTTTATTGCCATATCATCACAGGCAATATTCTGTTTTTTCAGGGCTCTTAAGTCTCGTGCTAACTGTCGTTTTTTATCCGCTATTTCAGCATTAAAATGGTGCACCCTGTTTTTTGTGTTCCTTCTTTTAGTTGCGGTGGCCACTCTGAAAATGGTAAGACAAGTTTCATACTCGACATCTTTTCCTGTTGTAGATTCCCATTTGTTTATCAATTTGGTTAGCAAAGGAATCACTTTCGTTGTTATTCTCAGTCTGTGTCGACCCTCATTTATATCAACTTCAGTTGGCCAAGTCTTCCTTTGTTCCTTGTCATTTTCATTAGCGACATTTGTCTCAGAGCAAGTGAGTATTAGAATTTTATGATCACTACTTTTTGTTGGTAGAATATTTAGAGACATTATTGTGCCAAAGGTTTCTCGATCTACAAAGAAGTAGTCCAGAGTTGCTTTTGAATTGTACGATGCCCATGTGGATTGTCCTACTAAATCTCCTTGAACATTACCATTCACTTGTAGAATGTCACGGTTCTCCATTTCCATTTGCCATTTTCTTGCTCTCGATTGTTTTTGTCGATTATGACTCGTCCTATTTGCCTGGTTATTCTTATTTTTAACACAGGTGATGTTAAGGTCACCACACAGAATTAATGCCGGATTATCGTATTCTGATCTCAGTTGATCTAGATCGTTGGTAAGCGTGTCCAGAAAAGTTTGTCCATCTTTGGCCTTAATATTCCAATACAAGTTAAAGATAATCAGAGTATTTGTTTTCTCTCTTTCGTTTGGTTTGCCTTTTCTTTCTGCTTCTTATTGCAGAAATATTATTTGGATCTGAGAGGATGGTTGAATCGTACAGATTACTTTACCACCGTACGTATTCTTTATAATGGTTAAGAGGCCTGCAGAAGGTCTACTTTTTTTTTCTTTGACAGCTTTGTTCAGGTAACAGGTCGCATCATGTAAATATGTTTTTTCTTGTAGCAAACACTCTTGAATACAAATAATGTTTGCGGTCAAGATTTCGTTGTTGATTTTTTCAACCAAATGATGAAAACCTCTTGTGTTCCAGGAGGCGAATTTTATTTTTCTTCGGAGATCCTGGTCATCGATCGATTTTTTTGTTTCTTTTGTTTTTGTATACAGTGTTTCTGCTAGCCATCCCCATGAGCTTTCTGTATCAATTTTTCTTTCAATGGAATGCTCAATATTCAGTTCGGAAGCCAGATTCAATTTCTCATTTCCTTTGATTTTCATCCGAAGAGCATTTGGGCCCCGTAGTACTGTTGGTGAGAACCGTATAGGTCTATAGTCCACTTCATCATCACTTTGGTCCCTGTGGGCCTGTTTTGGCTCTTCAGGGCTTTTTTTCTTTGGTATATTCTTTTTTTGATCTTTTTCACTCTGTTGTTGATTTTCTGTTTTGACATCAAAACCTAGTACTCGGAGGTCGTCTGCTGCTTGCCATATTGAGTTCATGACCGCCTTTGATTTTAAATGAATGCATATTCTGTCCAAATGTTCTTCATTCAGGAATTCCACAATTTTTATATCTTTTGGTTCAATAACTCTCAGTTGTGGGACATTATGCAGGAGTTTCATTAAATTTGATCTATTTAAGATCAAGCCATCCTTTGCTCTTAAGACGCTCTCCATTCTTAGTTTGTATAAATGGGTTTGGTTATTGAAGGGCTCTAGTTTGTTCTTATCGCTCCTTCTATCCTTTGTCTCGCGTGTTCGTAGGAGCTTTTCAATCCTGAGCTCTTATTTGCGTTTGTGCTTTTTCTTACCCGTCCTTTGCTAGATTGTTCAATCATGGCGTTAAGCAAAGGTTGTTGCTTTTTTTCCAGATCCTTTTTCTTCTCAATTTGCATTCTTTTTTCATGCAAAGTTTGAAAGGGCGAAGCCGGGCCTTCTAGATTTTCCGGTGATTTGTTTTCTTTGTTTCCAGGAACCTCACTGTCCTCCATTGACTCTTGCGAGCTTTCATTCTTGTATACCGATAGGAGTAGTAGAGATTCTTGCCTATTTGACTCATTTAAGGAACTTTCTAAAGTACTCTCTAGTTCCACATCTTTGATATATTCTCGATCTTGGTTTTTTGTTTGTGGTGGATCATCCTTTTTTTCATTATTTGCACTTGTTGAATAGGATTCGATGTCTCTTGTCCTATAGGCTTTAGATGTCTGATGAACTGCCGTGTTCCATCGTATGTCAATTTATTTTGGTTTGGCAAGTTTTTAGACTTTTTGTCTAATTTTTCCATGACTTCTTTTTGTTTTTTGTGTTGTTTTTCTGAGTCGTCCTTTGGTTTATCAGCCTTGTCTGGTCGTTTTAATACTTTTGTATTGTCAATGGAGAATAATGGATAAATACCATTATGCTGGTTTTGGCCGTCATTATGTTGTGAGGTCTGTACCATTTGGCCATTGTTCGAGGCATCTTCTAAGTTTCTTTCAGTTCTTCGATTGCCTATTGGCAAATTTCGACTATCCATTTGATCTGTCACATAAGTGCTTGCTGTTTCGGTTATTCTACTCCGCAAGTCTGTGTCATGGCTGCGTCATGTGCGCATAAAATTACGATCATTATGGACCTTATTTCCCATTTGCGAGACTTTGGTGCTTTTCTATTTTTCCCAACAAACTACACTTACCACAATGCACTTGGCTATAACCATCTTTTCCTGGCCATTCCTATTCGCCATCTTCGGAACTACAATCCCCAGAAGCCCTAGGGATCTCCTCTGCTTCCACCAGCTCAGGAACAGAGAGGGAGGTGGCCGATTTGTCTGCAGGTGTGCTTAGCCAGGTGCGACCAATTAGCCTGCTTCTGTGCTGGATGGGCGGGATAAAAGCTGCTGCCTCCAGGGGCTCAGTCTCTTGCATTAGGAGTCTTTCCGGCACCTTGTTGCTTTGAGCTACGGATCTTGTATGCAGTTCCTCCTTACTCCGGCTTTGGATCCAGTGCCCTGCCGGGCTCTATACATTGCAGCTGATCACGCTCTGCTGCTTTCCAGCCTCCGCCCTTGCCCTGTCGGGCTCTCTGCTTTGCAGCCGATCACACTCTGCTGCTTTCCAGCTCCGCCTGTGCCCTTCCGGGTTTCTGCCTTGCAGCCGATCACGCTTAGCTGCTATCTTCCGCCCTGGTCTTCCAGGCTCCTGCTCTGCAGCCTGCCTCACTCTTGCTGCCTACAGCCCTTGTCCTCTGGGCTCCCTGCTCTGCAGCCTGCCTGACTCCTGCTGCCTTCAGCCCTTGTCCTCTTGGCTCCCTGCTCTGCAGCCTGCCTGACTCCGGCTGCCTACAGCCCTTGTCCTCTGGGCTTCCTACCTTGCAGTTTACAGTCCTCTGCAGCCTTCTACAGTCAGCGGCCCTGCTCCTCTGGGCTTACTTCTTGCTGCCGGTCCTTCTGGCTCCTTGCCGCGCAGCCTGCTTCTCTCCGCTACCAACAGCCCTTGTACTCGGGGCTTCCTACCTTGCAGCCGATCATGCTCCGCTGCTTGCTACCTGCCTTTGTCTGCTGGGTTCTCAGCCTAGCAGCCCTCTACAGTCCTCTGCAACCTTCTACGGTCAGCGGCCCTGCCCCTCAGGGCTCACTCCTTGCTGCCCGGTCCTTCTGGGCTCCTTGATGTGCAGCCTGCTTTACTCCACTGCCCTAACCCCTTTCCCTCTGGGCTCTCTACCTTACAGCCCTGCTCCTGTGGGCTTGCTCATTGCTTTCCTTCTCCTCTGAGCTCTCTATCTTGTTCCCTACTGCTATCCAATCCTGTTGTTCAACTTTCCCTTCATTTCGTTCTGCTAGTTTGCTATCAACTTCCTTTTCCTGGATTTGTCTGTAAGTATCTTCTCTTGTACTGTTTGTAGACCCTTTTGTACAGAGCTTGTCTGTTGGTTTCCATCAGGCAACCTCTGCCCCTTCCCTTGTCTCGTTTCTACGTTACAGACACCCATAGCTGTTGTTCCAAGCCATGAGCAAACAGCGTGGGCCTCTGTTATAGCAAACTGTGCAGAAGGCTAGAATTTTTCCTAAGGTTTATGGAATACTCTTTTCCTATATCTGCATACACCCCTAGAGGGAATCCATTCTGTGGTACCTTATTCCTTGCTACTCTTGCCTACTCTTCGTTCTCGTTACTTTCAGCTGTGTGTGTACTTATCTTTCTCCAGCATTGGATCTTTCATGGATTCACATGCTTAGAATATTCCCCGTCGTCAGGCTGGGAATCCCCGGTACATTATATAGACCCTTTCCCGTAGGAAAACTTTTTCGACGCTTATGCGTCCTATCCACCTCGTTTTGTATCATGCGTGCCCGCGCCGTCAGGACGCCATGATATAAATACAGGACCCGCCCCCGCGCTCCCTCAGATTTCAACTGTCTTTCAAAGTAGTGGGATCCTCGGGGTTACTGCTAATTGAAGTTAGGTTGTGTTTTCGCTTCGGCGAAGTTACGTTTTGGAAAAAAAAAAATATATATATGTCCGGAAAAGCTTTATTTCGTCCTTGTGCGACATGTGGACTCAAAAAAGTCTATGAAGGTGATGCCCACATGGATTGTATCTACTGTCTCCACCCGCACCACATGGCGGATACATGCGAGATATGCCAGGGTTTCTCCCAAAAAACCCTTAAAGACCGGAAAAGAAGGTTGGTCGACTGGCTTAACGACGGAGCGGGTGCCTATCCGGCATCAGAAGTTGACTCCACGGCCTCCAGGAGCAAGTCGGAACCTCCCTCGAAGAAGGTGAGGCCTGTCGAAAAATGCCCTGCGGACAAGCATGTGGGGAAGCATGCTGGGTCTTCCTCATCACACAAAAAGTCCTCCTCATCTAAAGAGGTGGAAGTCCCCTACGATTCCGACAGAGCAAGACTGGCTGAGGAAAATGTGGGATTTGGTTTCGGTAGAATGGGCAACTTATGCTGTCAATAACAAGTTGGAAAACTTCTCCGCGGACTGGGGAGACATTGGTTTATCTTAAGGGGGAATTCAGAGAACAGTGGTGCCCCCAAAGACTCAAGTTGTTGGACATCTATGGGTAAACGAGGAGAGGAGAACGTTGAGACGAGAAGGATCATTGACGTCGTGGCATGGGGAGGGAGTTCTTCTCGGTGGGTGGGGGGGTTAGTTTGTTCTGTGTTGAGTTGTACTCATTACTGTGTGCTTTATGAAGAAATCAATAAAAAGAAGTTTAAAAAGAAAAGATAGGTTCACCTTTCCCTGGTGTTAATTGAAGGAGATCTCCGAAAACAATGACATGTTTTCCTCCAAAGAGTTCTTCGTAATCTGTTTTGAGGACCTCTTGCAATCTGAGGTGAATCAAAGCTAACATTAGATTGGAAACCATGTTCACCTCATCTATTAGGAGCATTTTCATTTGTTTCAAAACTCTGCGTAGCTCCATAGCAGCTTCTGCTGAAAGTTTGTAGTACTCTAATTTGTTTTGGTGTTCTGTCATGGCCACGGCCCCAGAACACAAAAACCAAACCATCTTGTGAGTAGGGCAATGGGTCACTTGACTCACTTATGTCCCTTTGGAACTCATAAACACAGGGGCCCTAGCTGGACTCAGTCCCAGGCTCCTATAGAGATGTGAGCCGGAACACTTTATTTCAGTGCAGGAGTGCTTTTATTTTACTTCAGTGCTGGAGTGCTTTTATTTTACGAGAACTTTCCAGGTGCTGGAAGCCTTTATTCCAGAGAACATCCCCATGTGCTGACTCATCGGGCGTGGCTCCCTAGGCCTGGTCTTCAGGTGCTGACTCATCGAGTGTGGCAGCAGGCACGCTAGAGCTACTGGGCGTGGCTGGGAACAAGACTATATAAACCCACCGATCCCTCAGGCAAACGCTTCGCATTACTTTGCACCTCCGTGCAACGTGACGCTCACCGCCACCTGGACCAACTACTGACCTCGTGATCCTGCAACAGCATCCTTACCTGGACCCTGGCTCGCATCTCACAGCAACGCTCCATCTTCTTGGTAGATCCCGAATCAATGCCGCAGCACCTGCGCTCTCTGTCCCACGAAGCCGGAGTCCTGAAACGAGAAAAGAAGACAATACAAGGTTAGAACTCCCGAAAACGCCCAACCCAGGGTTGCGCCACATTTAAAACCCAACGCGCACCCTAAGGCCCCATTAAAGGCCACTTACCAGCTGTCAGACCATCTCAGCCCTGCTCCTCCATACCGCCAGCTCCGCTTCTTCTACCGCAGCTACTGCCGGCACCGCTACACCACCTGCAAGGGGAGAGAGCAGAGAAGAGAGACATTACATACAAAGGAGAGTGAACAAACTTTACAAATGCAGTTACAACAGTTGGAAGACAAGCAGGCAAGTGGAAACAAGGGAAACACTTATCCACAAGAGAAGTGGACTAGTCGCAGCTGGCCTGGATTTCCACGACGAGGGACCAGTGAAGGAACTCGGTTCCCTTCAACAAGCTCCCCTGCAAGAAGCAGCAGGACGGAGAGCTCATCCTCATTCAGCAGGTGAGCCTCGAGAGTAGTTCAACCCCACAGAGGCCACATCCCGGGAGAAGAGGTCTGGAGAAGGGGCCAGGGACCACAAGCTGAATACTCATACGACCCCCCTTATATTCACGCAGGAACCGCACTGCTCATCACCGCAGTTCCCCACACAGATGCAGAGGGAGGAACGGACAAGAGGAGTTTAATCCCTGGGTGGGCTGCGACAGTGCCCCAATGCCTCCGCAGAGACCAGGTGAGCGTAAGAGAACGCAAAGCCTCCTATGAGTCTTTGCCTGGGCGTTATGGAAACTTCAGAAACGGACTAGTTGGCTCAGTTACTGGGAGAGTTATGGGCTGAAGTTCATGCCTCAAGACAGGAAACAAATGCCTTATGGAGGGACTTCATTGTGAATCAAGAACGCACGACGGATTTAGCAAGGCAGATGCTCCAAGCACAGGCTGGCCAAGCCCCATTACCGGGGCTGGCCCTCCCTATTCCGCCAAAACACCAAAAAACACTTGCACACCAATTTTCAATCAGAATTCCACAAAGCATGGGTAGTAGCCATTCTTAAAGTAGGTTAGTAATATTTAAGGTGGAAGGGAGAAGGGCTCAGCCTTGGTATCTAGGCCGGAGTACAATAGAGAACAAGATGAAATCCAAATTATGGAGAACTGCGTCCCCTGCACGCTTTCAAAAGGGCCAAAGGCCTAAATGGATTAAACGAAAAAGAATTTTTTCAAAAATTACTTAGCAGTGCAATTTAATATCTCTTTAGGATTCAGAGTTCCAGTGTGTAAAGGTTCAAAAAAGAAGGAAACATTCCAGAAGTCGTTTTCTTTAGAGAAAGATGGTCTTCTCTTATTTATTGATTTTTTTTTCTAGTTGCCCAACGCGTTTCAAGATAACATTCTCTCTTCATCAGGGGCTTATGTTTCAAAATCAAATGTCACAAGCATCTACAAAAAACATATATAGAAAATAAATCAGATTTAATCATCTTATCCAAAAAATGTCACACCTAAATGGTAAACAGAACTCATTATGCCTCAAACAGCTTAACTTGTCCAAGCAGAGCTTAATTTTAAACAGTGTTTCTATTTTCAAAACCTAGGATTAGTTTAAGATGGATAACGTATCCTTTGTGTCATTGGCTGTCTAGAGATACCGTGATCTCAAACATTTAGTAATCAGACGTTGTTTTTAAAGAAAATAACAGTGTATTAACAAAGGCCCATCTTGTGTTAAAAATGAAGATGAAAAGATAACAGGGTAAGGTTTAAGCTATACTGTCACATTTAGACTATGTGAATCTAAAGGTATAAAGGAGAGGGACTCACCCTTCTTCAACGGTCTAAAAAAGGGGAAGCTTGGTGCCAGGGCTGGGAGCTGGTATTCTCCCTGGTGAATACGGTTCAGTGGAGACAGTCAAGTCTCAAGTGATGAAAGCCAGTACCTGACTCCTAATGGAGTAAAAAGTGAGTGCGTAATGTTAAAATGCAAGAAAGAAAGTCGGAGTGTGCAAAGATCAGTTAATGATGGAAAAATAGGGATAAAGAGGTATCCATATTACCTTGTTTGTACAGACGGCTGTCCCAGAGAAGCAGTCCGGAAGCACGGCTTTCTGACTGCTTCTACTGCGGCTCTCTTTTTATATGTTAAGTGGGTCCTGTGACGTCACCCGCGCGGGACCCACTTATCCAGAACTTCTGGATAAAGTACAAAACACGCAAATGTATACCACATTGGATTTACGAGGGGCCTACCATCTGGTAAAAGTCAAAAAGGGGGAATGAGTGGAAAACAGCCTTTCGCACAAAATCTGGCCTTTACGAATATCAGGTTATGCCCTTCGGGCTATGTAATGCCCCCGCAGCATTCCAATATTTTATAATTGACGTGCTCCGTGAACTATTGGACGTGTGCGCACTAGTCTATATCGATGACAGCCTCATTTACTCAACCACCAAGGAGGATCATGTCCGACCCGACATGTCCTGGCTGTTTTAGAAAGACTTCGACAACATCGGCTGTATGCCAAGTTGGAGAAATGCTTCTTTCACGTGACAGAGGTTGAATTCCTCGGGTTTATACTCGCACCGCAAGGGTGTCACAACCCACATCCTGAAACCCCTCTGGCAAGCCCATGGGCCAGGAGGGGTCTTGGCTTGGGTCTCCAATAAACTAGGCCCTTTTGGGGCCGGTCTGGCGCCTTTGGCGCCAGGCTCATACTTAATAAAGACTTGTGTTTAGGGAACTACTTTATTTCAAGTGTCAGCCAACATGGAGGCATCCACATAGCTTGGTTCGTTGGAACCAAGCTATGCGGTATAGTGTTTTGGGTGTGGTAGCCTAGGAAATACTTTACCTGGACTACTTTCTTGAAGCTATTTAAACCACACCCCACTTGGATGACACGCTTCGCGTTACTTTGCAGTCCTGCAACGTGACGCTCATCGTGTTCAGCTGTACCCGCGAACCTCGGAAGAACAGCATCTGTAAGGGGACAAAAGGACATAATTAGCAGCAGCAGCTTACCTGTAATTTTCATTGTTAGCTGCCCACAGCTCCTGCGAACAGCTTCCTAGGATCAGCGCATCTCCCGGACCGACAGATCTGCAACAAAAAAAAAGGAAGAAACAAGATATTAGAAACTTTACAACTTAACGAACTGTGCCGAAAAGCTTCCCTCGCAAGTCGCCCCTCAATCAGCATCGCCTCGGGATTCCACACACCGGGTGAGCACTGCGACCTATGGCAAAGAAAAGACAACAGGTTAGCAAAGGCAAGGCATCATAGCGCTGCGCATAGCGCCTACTTACCGCATCATAGCGCTCTTTACACGCCATCATTTACCGGCGAGACCCAATTCAGCCAATCCATCACACCGGACTTCCGCACACCTAAGGAAGAGAAAGAGACATTTATTAAACCAAGAAAGGCATGCAAGAATAACAACAATATACAACAGCAATAAGACCTACCTGAAAGACTCAAAACGGGCCGGCATCAGTGAAGTAACTAGATCGCATTCGCCCACAAAGGACAATGCGCCCCTGCCAAGAAGGCAGGACGGAGAGCACACCTGAATTAACAACAGGGTGAGGAGAGGCCCAGAGGGGCTGCGGGCATACAGGGTGATGGGGGGTTGTCTACCCGAGTTGGCCAGTCTTGAACATTTGCCCACCTCTATTCCAGGCAGAACTCCCCCGCTGGTCACACCTGGGAACTGAAGAGAAGGATACCAGAGTCCCCACGGCTGGGTGGCGTCCCCGTGGATACCAGGTGAGCGTAACAGAGGGGTACAGATGGACATGCACAAAGTAGATACCATCCTCCAGTGGCCCTCACCAACTTCCACGAAAGGTGTACAAAGTGTGCTCGGGTTCACCAATTTTTATCATCGGTTCATCCCAGGATTACCCAGATTGCTCACCCCATCACATCCCTGCTGCGAAAGAACAAACTATTTCAGTGGACCACAGAAGAAGCCTTCCACACCCCAAAACGAGCATTCACATCAGCACCCATTTTACAGCATCCCCTACCCGAATTGCCATACGTTGTCGAAACCGATGCTTCCAACGTAGCAATGGGAGTGGTTTTGTCTCAGCAAGATCCAGAAACAGGACAATTAAATCCTGTTGCTTTCTGGTCTCGTAAGTTCTCCGCTCCCAAATTGAACTATGCAATCACAGGTAAAGAACTGTTAACAATAAAAGCGTCATTCAAGGCATGGAGGCATTACCTTCTTGGAGCCAGGCACACAGTCACCGTCATTACGGACCACCATAACCTACAATATCTGAAAACCGCAAAAGCACAATCATCACGTCAACTCCGCTGGGATCTTTTTTGCGGAATATGACTTTGTCATTACCTACAGACCCGGCGTACGCAATGGAAAAGCAGATGCCCTATCACAAATGAGCAAAGACGAAAAGGCGTTCAACACACAAGACCCTGTGGCAATCATCTTTGAAGAACAAATCCTGAACGCGATTGCAGCAACTGCCACTTTGGACGACCTAAAAATTGACCTTCAACACTTGATGAACCAATCAGAAAAGCAGGAATGGCTGTCAAGAGGAGACCAATCCATCTACTGCACTTTAAAGGGAGACTGTACGTTCCGGATAAAGACCTACAACACCAAATTATAGCAAACTACCATGACTCTTAAATAGGAGGACATCCAGGAATGGCTAAAACTCAAGCTAAGATAAAGAAAAATTACTGCTGGCCCACTTGGCAAAAAGATATTGCCCAGTTCATCGTGACCTATGATGTTTGCGCTCAGCACAAGTCTCAAAAACAAAGTCCTGCAGGCCTTCTACATCCTTTGAAGGTCCCCCCGGTGCCTTGGCATACGCGGTCTATGGATTTTATTACTGATCTTCCCCCGTGCAACGGACACAACACCATTCTGGTCATCGTGGATCTGTTCTCCAAGATGGCCCATTTCATTCCTCTAAAAGGGGGTCCAATGGCCTCTACTCTGGCCACCGTTTTTTTGGAACAAATTGTCAGACTACACGGATTCCCATCAATATTGATATCAGACCGTGGAACTCAGTTTGTCTCAGCTTTCTGGAGAAGATGTTGCAGAATCGGCAAAATCGGCCTTAGATTGTCCACAAGTGATCATCCCCAAACTGATGGCCAGACCGAACAGACCAATCAAACTCTAGAGCAGTACTTAAGGTGCATGTTACAACAAAATGAAGATACCTGGAAGGACATACTCTGGTTGGCCGAATATGCATACAACTCCATCCACACCAGTACAGGACAAACGCCATTTTACACAGTATATGGTCGACATCCACGAACTTCTGTCTTTGATTCGCTTGAAGCACTGGAGATGCCAGCGGTAACAACCTTCTATGAAACCATCATTCAAGTCCATAAGCAGGCAGCAGAACATTTGACCAGAACTAAAGAAAAGCAGAAACAGTTTGCAGAATTATCAGGTCGGGGACAAGGTTTGGTTAGCTTCCAAAAACATTCTCTGAAGGGGCCACAAATCTTCTGTCCCAGATACCTAGGACCCTATTCCATCAAAGCCGTGATCAACCCTGCAGCCATGAAATTAGAATTGCCGGCCCATATGCGGATCCACACAGTTTTTCATGTCTCCCACCTAAAACCAATGACACCAGGTAAACGGATCAATACTCCACCGGATCCTGAAATAGTTGGAGAACCAGAATACAAAGTTAAAAGGATCCTAAACTCTAAGATGGGCCAGTCCAAGCTATACTACCTTATAGACTAGAAAGGTTATGGACCCCAAAATCAGACCTGGGAGCCCAGTGAACATGTCCACGCTCCACGATTAATCAGGCAATTCTACCTCAATAACCCCACCGAACCAGGGCCCGGGGGGGAAACCCCCTTTAGAGGGGCCTTGAGGCAGAGTGCTGTCATGGCCACGGGCCCCAGAACACAAAAACCACACCATCTAGTGACGGGGCAATGGGTCACTTGACTCACTTATGTCCCTTTGGGACGCATACACAGGGGGCCTGGCTGGACTTATCCATCCATCCATCTTCTTGGCAGATCCCAAATCGAAGACGCAGCACCTGCGCTCTCTGTCCCACGAGGCCGAAGTCCTGAAACGAGAAAAGAAGACCAGACCAGGTTAGAACTCCCGAAAACGCCCAACCCAGGATCGCGCCTCATTTAAAACCCAAACACACACCCTAAGGCACCATTAAAGGCTACTTACCAGCTGTCGGACCATCTCAGCCCCACTCCTCCGTACCACCGGCTCCGCTTCTTCTACCGCCGGCACCGCTATACTACCTGCAAGGGTAGAGAGCAGAGAAAAGAGACATTACATACAAAGGACAGAGAACAAACTTTACAAATACAACTACAACAGTCGGAAGACAAGCAGGCAAGAGGAAAAAAGGGAAACACTTGCCCACAAGAGAAGTGGACTAGTCGCAGCTGGCCTGGACTTCCACGACAAGGGACCAGTGAAGGAACTCGGTTCCCTTCAACAAGCGTGCCTGCCAGAAGCAGCAGGACGGAGAGCTCATCATCATTATTCAGCAGGTGAACCTCAAGAGTAGTGCAACCCCAGGGAAGCCACATCTCGGGAGAAGGGGTCGGGGACCACAGGCTGCATACTCATACGACCCTCCTTATATTCACACAGGAACCGCACTGCTCATCACCGCAGTTCCTCACACAGACGCAGAGGGAGGAACAGACGAGAGGAGTTTCATCCCTGGGAGGGCTGCGACCGTGCCCCAAAACCTCTGCGGTGACCAGGTGAGCGTAACCGTTCTACTGGAAGCAGTAGCAATCAATGTAAAGTTACACCATCTATGTTGTAGGTGGTAGCTAAACCTGTGGGGGTGGTTGCAACAGCTGAAAGGTTGTTGTTTGTTAATTGTTAGAGGAATTTACTGATCATTTTTATTAAGAATGGTTTTCTTGAACCAGCTTCACCACTTACATATAGCAGTACAGGTGTGTAGTTTTCACAGGTACAAGTTTTAGTTTTGTGCTGTATACCATGTTCAATTTCTTTACTTACTTCTAGAAAAATGGTACACTGCTCATTGTTTAGGATTTTTGTACAGCCAACTCTTCTGCAGATTGCTCATACTGACACATGGTGGTCTTTACTTCTGTCACAGCTAATTCTGCCTCATTTGCTATGAGTGGCGGCCCAAGTGGTTTTTGCCTTCCTGTCACAGAAGGCTCACTGCTCTCTGGAGTGTCTACGTTTTAGTTGTGCTTGAAGTTCTTCTTCTTCTTGGCGTTCATTGTCCAATATTGTTTTGTACCGTGTATAGTTTATATTTGTTCTGGTACTTTCACTTGCATTGACAGCATCTTCATAGGAGGCGTTGTTATGGACAGCTGCGGTCTCCACCCACTTGATGCGTAGTGCAGCAATGACTGACTGGATCTGCCCTCCTAATCTTGTCTGCTTAACCCGTAGAAATATTCTCCTGCAAGTGGAGAGATGGATTTAGCCACTTGTGGATTCAAGTGATGGCACCCCCACAGTCCTCCCCAACTAATCGCCTCCGAAATGCCCTCACAGCAATCTCACCTTATATTCTTGAAAGATGAGCTCTCCATCCTGCATGGATTTGCAGGGGCGCGTCGATTCCAGTTACTTCACTGGTTTGAAGGCTCGGGAGAGTTCCAGAGAGTATTGACTCTGAGGACCAGTAAGTATTAAGTTCATAGAGTTCAATATGTCCGATGTTCACTCTTGTTCCCCCCTTCCTTTCTTGTCTTGCAGCTGGCTCGTGAAAAGATGCTCTTGTGGCAGCTGGTGGCGCTCAGGTAAGAGTCTGTTTTACCCGGCGCTGTTCGGTAAATGTTGCACGAGGAAAAAGTGTTGTTTTGTCTCTCTTTACAGATGCGGCACATGAAAATATGGAGAGTCAAAAAAGGATGCCTTCGGTGGTAAATCAGGTAAGTCTATGGTGGTAAGAATTATATTTGTTGGTTCCCTCGGCTCACCTTGTGGTTTTCTTTTGTCTCCTAGGTGCCGAAGTTCGATGAAGAAATGATGGAGGCAGCGCCGACCCGAAGGATGCTGTGAAGACTGGCGAGTATGGCGTGGCGCTGCAGCTGGAGGTGCGGCGCGTGCAGAAATGATGTTCTTTACAGGTCCGGAGACCAGATGAATCCAGAATCAGGTGTGGAATAGAAATAAGTTCGTTTTCTAACCTTGTCCCTTTCTTTCCTCTTTGTTTTAGGAGCTCCGGATTCGAGGCGGGCGTGGCAGAAGACTGGATGCAGGCTGCAGGCACGGTGAGTGTTACGCTGCTGGATGCAGAATAACGTGAAGCGTGTGTTGCTGGTCGGGTGTGGTTTAAATAGCCTCAAAAGTAGTCCCAGGTAAGAAGTCCCTAGAACCACACCCAAGTAAAAAATAGTCCCTGTAGAAAAATAGTCCCTTTCAGGCTTCATGTTGGATTGGAGTCATTTGCAGCATGGTCTGCCTGAGGTAAGTAATGACTATGAGCCTGGCACCTTAGGCGCCAGGACTGATTCCTACTATGAGCCTGGCGCCTAAGGCGCCAGGACTGAACCCAGATAGCCCCTAGCCGGGGCTGCTGAGGTTTTACTAAATGTCTAGATGCCTGCTCCCGGGGCTGATGGGCTTGGTCCGGATGCCTGGGGGTAGGCATCATGACAGGTGTGGGTGGCTAATAACTCTTCTTCTTTTCTCCAGGGTTTGAAAAGTTGCATTAGACCCATGTAGTACAGTTCTTTGTGTTGAGGAGTTTTTAATGATAATTTCATATGATTAATCAGACTGCGTTTGTTAAGTTCTACCAGGCTGCCTTCACAACTTTCGACTCTGTATCTACCTTTTTTCTCATCTGGCATAATGTTATTTTTGTATGAAGTTTTGGGCTATTTGGTACAGGCACATGGTTTCTAAAGTAATACTCCTTTTTGGGTATTATGTGTCCAGTAAATTGTTTTTCAAAATATCCCGGCTGTTGGGTTTGTTTTTGGCTATTTTTTCTATGCCTTCATACGATTTCCGAACTCTTTTTCTGGATGCAGAAGGACCAAGGCTTAGCCACACTGTTTTCAGATTTACCATATAAGGCGGTGCCTGTTAAACGGTCGGCGGCTTCATAGATGCTGCATTCTGTATGGGACAGCATTTTCATGCCAAAGCTGTACAATTTCTGTGCCAGTGTTTTGTCAGATGATATGTCACCCCAGAGGTCTTTCAGCTCCGTTTTCTCTGCTTTGGTTAAGTAGGCTGTGGCGTATCATGCAACTGCAGAGGAATTGTCTGTAATGTACCGTACAATCACATTTGCATTCCGTAGGAGGGCAATTATTGCATTGTAATCATTGATGTACAATGATGCTTTGGTTCTTTTTTTGCAGTATGCGTTCTTAGATTTCTCTTTCACACTGTGTCGAACCGAAGACATAAAGCTGTTAACTTGGCCTGTTGCTGAATCTGGTCTAGGGAAACCAAAGCGGCATTTGGTGTAGTATTTGCTTTTGGTCTTGTATTTGTGCCGACAATACTTGCCACACTTGTGTCTTTGAAACCAAAATGTGTGCATGTTGGTCACTGAGTACTTTCTGAAGGAATGTCACAAGTGACATATTTGTCAATGAACTGCAAAACAGTTGCATCACTGTCCTCACCAAATTTAGGAGCATTTTTAATCCACAAAAGCATGTGGACGTGTGGTGCTCCTCTGGCTTGATATTCTTTTCTCCAAAAGAAGTGTTCCACTTCTCCGAGGGGAGGAAGTGCTTTATTACAAATGAAGTGCAGCATGGCAATGAAGCCATGATGGAAGTACCTTGATACATTTACAGGATCTAGAGAGCAAAGTTCTCCTGGTGTTTTCATGTCTACACCTGTTTTGTTTTTGTTTGCTATGCGTAGGAAAGTGTGAAAGTCTTCCCATGCATACTCTGCAGAACTTAAAGTGACAAACCATGTTGGTGGGCCAAGGTTGTGTAGCTTACACCGTACATCTGCATGCCATCAGAGCCAGTACTCTTTCGTACCACGTATGTTTGCCAAGAGATTTGTGATACTTGCCTGTAAAACTTCGTCCTTGTCTTGCACCTTTAGAAGTAGCTGTGTAGCAGACATGTTTTGAAAATGGGAACCAGTTTTCAATGTGTGTGCAACTCCATAACATAGCCGTTGCTAGTTCACTTTCAAAAAGGAGCTGAAATATGTATTCCACGTTTTGTCTAAATCTAGGGTCTTGAGAATACATTCGTAAAGAGTGGTATTTTGATGCTATTTGTGTGCATTTTTCTTCTTATCTCCCACCTTTTCCAGTTGGGAAGAGTAGAGGGAAGGCTTGTGTTTCTATGCTTTTTTCCCATATACTAATTGGCGATCCTTTGGCTTGCCGCATTTGATATGTTTCTAGTGCATCGTCTATGGTGTCTTTGGAGTACAGTGGATAAATTGTATAGTGATCTAAAATATTGGAGGCTGCAGTAGGATCTAGAAGTTCAAATTGGCCAGTTGTTGAGGAGTCCTTAATTATTTTGGTGGTTTCTCTTAGGTTTTCTTCTACGTTTATTGCTTTGTAGTATTAATTGTTTTCTTTAAGGTATTGCAAGGCTTTCCTAACTTTGTTTAGGTCTTCTAGTTGTTGCCAAATTTTTTAATCTTTTGTAGGTACACCATTTACCAGGATAATCGAAGATTGTTCTATTGGCCTTTGCACTCGTAGAGTGTCTACATTTTGTGTCAGATCTAATGGTAAATAAACGACTTTACCACAAATGCCTCTTAGTAATTCAGTGGGAGGCAATTTTGCAGTTTTTGGTTGTCATATTTTTGCTTGAAATGGGTGTACTGTTTGGATTATAATGCTCTCATACAAATTAAGCTGCTGGAGTGCGTTTGGCAGTGGAAATAATTCTAAATTCTTACTGATCGCCCGTGAAGGCATTTGGTTATTGTCATGTTTTGCAGTGCATTATGTGCACAGTATGGAGGTGTTAGTAATTTCGTATTTGTTTTCAGCTATAAGGTGCAGAGCTAATTGAAACCATTGGGATTCCTCATTGTCTTCTATTTTGTGCATTATGTCTACAGTTTTGATGCTCTTTTATAGAAAGTTCTGCAACAACACACACATACTTGGTTTGGCACTTCATTAGATGTGCTTTTGAAATTTCGTATTTGTTTTTTGTATGTGTGACATAGAAAGTTGACATCTGCAAAGTTGTCACTACGGTTGTCCTAAAGTGCTGGAGTTTGTAAGTGCTCTTCAGTTCCAAAATATTTCCTTTGGATGTGCTCTATTTCTTCAAGCAGTTCTTTACCTGTACCGTGCAGGAGAATATCATTTAAATGTTGCAGTGCTAAAGCTGGATTTTTTGCATAGTACAGTTTGTAAACCAGATTTCTTACAGTAGAATGGTGCGTTGCTAACATTTTGATATGGTGGGAAGGTGCTTTTGCAAGTAGGTCCAGAAATATAGGCTAAGGAATGTCCTCGTAGTCCTGTGTATTTGCACACTGGACAGGAGTCTATAGTTAGTAGTATTTTCATTTTTCCTTTGTCGTTGGTTTTCACATAGCGATTGAGGAACTGCTGCAAAGATTTGATAAGAGTATTGGCGAACGTTACACATTGATGTACAAGGCTATTGTAGGTGAGGCAGGCGTATTGGTTCTGTTTAATGGACAGTGCCATCTAAGTTTGATGGGGATATTTGTGAGAGCATTGTTTCTTCTTTATAATGTTATTGTGTACCTTTTCATACTCTCGTCCACTGCTATGTATGGCAATTTGGTTTGTTTGGTCTTGTTTGTATGATTCTTCATTGAAGTATGGCTTTGTGCTGGTGGTGACTCCACTCACCTGTACACTTGGTGCTAAAGGTATCAATGCTGACATTGTGTTTGTTTCGAAGCGGTGGTTGTAGTTTACCAATTAATTTTGTTAGTGGTTTCATTCTGTTTAAAATTAATATAAACATTTTCCATTTCAGGAGCATTGCACTATCTACAAGAGCTTCCGGGATTACTTTTCTGCTGTAAGTTTTAAGGGTCGAGTGTGATTTCTCCCCACTATTTATAAGGTTCTGAAGGACTCTGTGGTGGAACATTTTATTGTAAAATACATTTTTTGGGACGGTTCCTTGTGGTGACATTGCCATTTGTACGTGCTCAGTTAGCAGTAGTGCGAGATGCACTCTTTTTAGTGCATTTCTTTTCATTTCTACATTTTGACAGAGGAATTAGTTTCCTTACTGGTAGGTGATTCCCTTTTCGTTAGCGTCTGTATTAGCTCTTTTGTTTGAACTTTCTGTACAAATTCTGCGAGGTGTGGATGGCTACTTTCTGTGCTTTTAGGTTGCACTGATCTATTGCTGCATTGTTTTCTACGGAGTTGCTGTTTGGTAGGCATTCTGTAGCAGCTGTTGGAGAAAAGTGTGGGCGTGCAGATTTTGAAATTATATGTGTGCAATATGCATGAGTGGTTGAATATGAGGGTAGGCATATAAATGGAAGTGTCATTGTGTAATGGGCTCTAACTTTCGGTTGGGAACACTATATTAGTATCTGGGGGTTAGTATTATGATGGCGTACTGACAATATACACTGAGGGAACTGTGGAGGTGGCCTGAGTAAGAATGACTCGCATACCGGTGGGTTGACGCAATTCTATAGCTTACAATGCAAGAATACTGCACTCTTTTAGTATAATGTAAAACGCTTCAATGGTGCAGTGGTTACTTTGTTGGTTGGTGAGAATAGGTTTATTCTAGGTTGTATTTGTTGTTCACACGCCAGTGGTTTCAGGATACAGGTGGGTACTGCTACTGTATAAGAAGATGGTAAGAAAATACATTTGTTAATGGCATAGTGATTGCATTTGGAGAATACATTCTTTAAAAGTGTAGGGGGATGTCTTGGCAGGAAGAGTTAGTGTGTGTATATAAATGGATGGCTTAATATATGAATGGGAACATCAGCATGTTTGGGAAGGGGGTAAGTGTGTTATTTGTAAGTGTGTTGTATGACGTGCCCTTTAGTAAGTGTCTGTGTTGGTGTAGGACTAATTACTTTGAAAATTGATTACTTCTCATTGTAGAAAACAGTTCGGAAACATGTACAGATTGCAAAGGAGAATGTTTTTGTGTGTGCCAGTACATTTACTTTTCTGCATATATATGCTTGCTACATGAGTGGAGCAATTGTTTCAGTTATTTCATTTATTTATGCACGTTTATGAATGGTACTGTTGTCAATGCACACATTTTTTGTTTTTTAAGTAATGTTGCAATCTGTGACGTGTGCAAGGAAAGTGGCAGGCACCCAGTTGTTATGCATGCAATGTATGTACTTGGCTTACTTTGGTAGGATCTATTCACTGATCCTTTTCTGTGAGATTTTTACGAATTTCATAGGTGCGTTAATGGGGGGGGGAAAGGTCATAGTAATTGATAGAAAGAAAGAAGAGAGTAACCGTTTGCATATTACTATCGCTGATCTGGGTAAATGCCAACTTTGCAAGCACATAGCACTGTACGTGGCATTTGATGGTAGGTGATGGGAGAAATAACAGTATGCTTTTTGAGTATGTTATGGAGGTTCAGTGGCAGGTACCCTTTTTGTGAGGCATTAGAACACAGTTGCAAATGTACTGTATAAACATTGATACCTGCAAGTTGTGGTGATAGGTGGCGATGTGGATAAATCTGGATACAGAAATCGTAGATAGCTTTACAGTACTTTCCAGTGGAGGTGCTTTTCATTCACAGGACACTTGTACTCTGAGTGTTTAATGGTTAGTATGGAGTGTTGAACAAAGATGATACTGTTAGATGCAGAGGTCTTGGATGTGATTGGTGGATGCCTGTGTGACTGGTTAAGAGTAGCCAATGAAGGAGTGCTGGAAAAAGAATACTAGAAAGGGAAGAAGGACTGTCCCTGCTTTACTAGGGCATGGCCCTTGCGGTAGTTGGGCAAGCGCACATGCCACATGCTGTCCTTCTTACTATGCTTGGCATGGAAATGGGACTGCGGATTATCCAATCAGGTGTTCAGGGTGTGCTTAAGAGGAGGGGTGGTAATACTTTTTTTTTTATTGCTGTGTACCGTGATGATGGCAGAGGTGCAGAGAGTGCTAGTGCTCATCGTCTGTGATTAGTTTGTGGGTCACCTGCACACACATGCCCAGTTTAGCAGCGTTGATGAACATTTCGTGTGTGGAAGGAGTGCACGCTTTGTGGCGTAGTGTGCCTCTACCTAGTTTGCAAGCTGTGCTTGCAGAATGCCAAGATGTGGCCACTTGGTGTACTGTTGACATAGTAGTTCTGCATCGTGGAGCACTGCATGTGGCTTTTCGCACTGCTGCAAGTTTGCTCGGGGAACTGAAGGAGGTACTGAAAGCAGTGATACGCCTTTTTCCCACTGCAACAGTGATTTACTCATTTATACCACCAAGACTAGTGTGGAACAATCCCAATGTACTTTCTTCCGAGGCAGAGAAGGAAAGGTGTCTTGTAAACGGCGGCATGTCTGCTTTTCTGTTCGATGCATGGAGGTTCTTTTGTGGCCATGAGAACCTTACTTCTTCTAATGTGAGGTTTTTCAGTGGAGCTGATTTCTTTTTGTCCCCCATTGAAAATGCTCTTGTTTTTGTGAATCTAAAAGCTGTTTTGGAGAAGCTTGTGTAATAATGTAAGGAGGACAATAAGAGAACAATACAACAACAAATACAAAAAAAGGTGTTTGTTAAGAAGCACTTTTACAAAAAAAACACTTTTCACAGCTACCAATAAAGAGGGGATCCTCTACCCAGCTTGAAATGTGTTCCCGCACCCGTGCACAAAGAACAATATGTCTGGCGATAACGCAGCATTTGGAGGTGCGCACGTGCCACATGCAGCTCTTTTCAGGGTGGCTGACATGGGTATGGGACTGCACGGGCATGGGGGTTGGTCAACAAGGTTTCCTGGGTGTGGGGTGAAAGGACAGATTGTGCCAGAAGGTGTGTTTGCAAATAGGAGTGCACATGGTTATGGTTATGGCTGTGCCGTGCAGGAGGCAGAGTGTATGGCTTTTGGGCGACTCCTGGATACATTGGGTGAAAGTGTACGCAGAACGGTGTGGAGTGGCTGCACACCTTGGGTTCCAGGAGTACTTTGGGATGCAGTGGCTGCGTGTGGCTCCTCTTTGTGCCACTTTGGTGACGCTCAATCATCCAGACATTATTATTATTCATTGTGGAGGGAACAGTTTAGGACATGTTACCGGCATCTCACTGCAGTTTGCGATGAAGGAGACACTTCGGCAAGTCATGGAAATGTTTCCAAAGTCGCAAGAATTTATTCTCGCATTACAGAGAGACGGGTGTGGCTGCGTTCCTCCTCATTTGGGCCACAAATGGAGAAAGCGAGGCGCAATGTGAACAAGGCTGTTTGCGCCTTTTTGCGCAACGTTGGCATGTTCTCCTTCCACAATGAAAACATTACGTTTCGTAGTACCAACATTTTTCGTTCAGATGGAGTCCATCTTACTGATGCTGGCAATTAGCTGTTTCTGCGTGATATCCAAAATGCAGTGCAGCATTTCTTGGAAGTATAGCAAACATTTCCTCAGTAGGTGTTCAGCACTTCAAACCTTCCAAACACAAACAGCACAAAAAGGCTCTTTTTAGAGCCACCACTTACTTTTGGGAATGCATCAAATGTTTGTCAGGGAGCCACGCCTCGCATTTTTTGTCACGCTGTCCGCGGAGCTTATAGGTTGTGCAGTGACATGCATCGTTTCATTGGCATTCTATTATTGAACTTTGAAAGGTGGCTCTGAAAGTCGCCTTTTTTATTTTGTTTTTCCCTTTCTGGTTGTTTTTGCTTTTCACTTGTTCTCATAACACACGACACAGAAGGAAAGGAAGGGAAGAGAGGTTAGGGAAAGGGCACCAACCACAGGGATAAGAAAGGGCAAGTGGAGACAGGAAGATGTTGGGTGGTCCTTACTTAGGTAGGGGGCACTCCTTGTCATGCTTCCGGACCGAAGCTTCACAAATACTTCGAAGTTGCTCTCCCCTGCGCAGTACATGCACAATAGTCACCTTTGAAAGGTACGGGTCTGCTGCGGTGCATATGGCCTGCAAGGCTGTTTAGGTATCCACTGCCCCATTGGAGTGTCCCTAGTGGTGGCAGGAACATATGCGGAAGATGCTGTAGAGGAAATTAACCTACTGCCTCGTTGGAAGGGAACAACCCTCCAAACTGCTGCCTTGTTGTTAGATTTCTGGGTCCACCATAGCTGTACAAGCCAGGTTTTTCTGCGACTGAGTACTGTCTTGCACTTAGTGCATTTCACCTGGTTCGCACAAGATTTGGGCACGTATCCTATGGTGATAAATAGTTTCTACACCCACGACTCACGCTGGCTGCAGGCAATGGGGAATTCCTCTACTTAATCCTCGTTCTCCTCTTGATCTCTATCTACATTACCACGCCTGTTACCTTGTCCAGGCCCTTCGGCAGGAGGTGGTGGTGGTGAGGGTGTGGGTGCTGCTAAATTGGAGGCAATAGCAGCAGCCATGGTTGCTATTAGTTGCAAAGGTAATCTAGCAGAGCAGAATTGCTCACAAAGCAATTGGAGCATGAAGTACCGCTGCTCTGCTCCAGAAAGCCAAACACAGAATGCAGAGAACTTGATCTCTGTGGTTTGGCCTTTTATAGGGCTGCTGTGGAGCACTTGGAACCGTAAAGCGGCCCTAAATCTTTCCCAAAATAATTAGATGTACAAGGGCAGAGTGAAGGACCTCTGTAAGGGTGCACTTTCATAGTTACACTCCATACATTGCAGAAAACAGTACTTTTTCAATGTCCAAGGGCCCGGCTTGTATCCGGCAAATAAGGGCCCACTCGCAGCGTGGGTGCGGTCCCATGGTGACATTGCAAATGTTCTCTATTGAGATGGCTGTCCGCAGGATGCGTATTGGGCGGAATACTTTGTGCGCATGTGCATAGGTGTCCTATGGATACCGTTGGGATCCCCGGACTAATTCACAGTGCTACACACGTGCGCCAAACATTTTGGAACAAGCTGGGTTTATGTAGGGTACAGCAGGTGGGATGTTGAGGTGCGCAGCTACCCGCAGGACGTGGATGGCTACCTCGAACTACTAAAAGTATGTCAGAAGTTTCTTTTGATATGTTGCACAGGGGCGGTGTTACCAGGACACAGAGGAAGAGATACGCATGTGTGTAGTTGTGCAACGTACACACATGCTCTCCCACACCTAATTACAGGTGGTTCACAATATGCGGACATGCAAGCCGTAGTGACACCTCCATTTTGCTTACTTGCGGTCATCCCCACTGGTACTGTGCCCCGCAGAGTCATAACAGGACTTTGAAAACAAAAAGGAAAAACCACATGCACACTCAGCAACAATTTACATATGAATCTTTATATCCACACATTAATAGATACTATTAGGAAAGTTAAAGAGTAGCAAAAACGGATACATATACACAGGAATTGGGGATTTGTACAAGTTGGTCGTGATGGGAGGAAGGGATTGAGGTCTCATTGAAACGTCCCTGATCACACGGAATTTGCGGGGATGGCGGGCTGGGAAATGGGGAAGGTGTGTCTTATTTTCCCCATTATATCACCTTGTATGAAATCTTTTAAGGTGGCAAAATTGTTCAGTAATTCAGTAATTCGTCCATTTTGGCGTCCAGGCTGTCCAGTTTAGTATTTGCAGCGTTTCCTTCACTTCCAGTGGCCGTATGCTGTTTTGGAAGAGGTACCACTTGTGGTGCATTCCTTTGCTTTCCAGTATGTTCTGTTAAAGAAAATGTTTTGGTGTACATGAAGTAATATATATTATTTGTTTTCCTTTCCACACTGCGGTGCCTACCAATGGTGTTACTGTCGTCACTCATTTCGTCATGAGGGACAGTCTCTTCCAGCCACTCTAGGGTGCTTGCCATTGCTGCGTAAAAAAAAAACAATCATGTTTTTCTACTTTTGCACAGTGCACGCACTGTGCAATTATAAGACAGGCTTTACTGTACTTACCACGTTGAAGTGACGTTCTGCTCTCGGCACTTTGCAGTCCTTGGTCTGGCAGTTTGTTCTTCGTTCCTACGTAAAGCAGCAGTGCGGTAAGATTGTTCAAGGCAGATGCTACTTCTCTTGTTGGTGCATTCCATTATGGTGTATACCCCAGGCCTTTGCTCTGTTGTTTGTATATGTCTCTTGACTTTGCTGAATGGTACCACTATGTAAGAGAACCCCTGCCTTTCTGAGCAGGTTGGATGCTACCCGATGTCCTTGAACAGACGCACAGTCTACGACCTCTGTGCCCATTAACATGGAGCGAGCGGGTTCAGTATGCTATACGGTACATCAATACAAACTAAGGGTATCCTGGTAAAAACCAATGAAATTCAGTGAAACAACTGTAAAAGTATGTTTTGATTAAGGTGCCCTAATAAAATCGTATCAAATTCAGTGAAAAAACGTTGTTAAAGGGACGTTAGGTTTTCATTAGGGCAGCTGAACCATATCACATTCAGTGCAAAAGCTTTCTTAAAGGAACATTATAGTTACTTTGCACTAATAACAACCTATCCCTATTATGGTTACTAGTAAAACTGAAAAAAACAAAATTCGCCAGTTATGGTAAGCTAAGAAACCATAACTCGCGCCACCACTGTGCACTGCAAGAACTACCACCCATGACATCACAAATGGTAGCACAAGTTATGTTTGCTTAGCTTACCATAACTGGCAAATTTCTGGGGTTTTTCAGTTTTACATGTACCCATAATATGGATGGGTTGTTGTTAGCCCAAAGTAAGTATAAGGTCCCTTTAACAAAGTTTTTGCAATGAATACGCTTGTTTTTATTAGGGCAATTGAACCATAACGTGCCTTTAACAATGTTTTTTCGCTGAAATTGAAGCATTTTAGTAGCGCAACTTAACCATAACGTCCCTTTAACAATGTTTTTCTCATTCATTTTCATAGGTTTTTACATGTATACCCTTAGTTTGTATAGATACATACAGCATATTATTGGAAACATGAAATACCACTGCCCCACTTTCACGTGTACCCCTTCCCCATTTCCCAGCCCACCATCCCCAACAAAATCCCTGTGAGCAGAGACATTACGATGAGACCTCAATCATTGGCTCCCCTCATGACAAACTTGTTGTAATCCCAAATTCCCCTGTGTATGTATCCACTTTCCTAATAGTGTCTATGTATTTTAGAAAGTAAATGTGTACATGTAAAGTGTTGGTGAGTGTGTGAGTGGCTTTTCCTTTTGTATTAAAATTGCATGGTGAGTCTGTGGTGCACAGTACTGTCCGGGATGGCTGCAGGTAAGCAAAATTAGGGTTTCCTAGGGAGACTGCACCTGCCCGGCGTATGTGCAATCACAATGCAGGTATCCGTAGGCCTCCAGTAGTGGCCACATGTCTGCATCTTTGAATGCACTTTTAATTAGTTGTGGGAGCGCACTTCTGTCCGTTCCACAGATATGCGTATGTCATCCTCTGTGTCCTGGTAACACCGCCCTGTCGCCAACCCTACCGATTGATGCAGTAGGCTACCACATTTCAAGCAGTCCTACCGCCTACAGATTTTGCTGTCCAAACCTACAGATTTATGGCTGCAGCAGGCCTGGCTGCCTGAGGCCCAGTGGGAGCAAGGAACAGCATCCTCCAGTGTACGGTGGGCGTGTTAAATGGCTCATTAATTTGATTGATGTGCTGCTTGCCCTTGCACGACCCCTGAAACAGACACACCATCTATGCACTGAGCACCGTGAGGTAAAGGGTCAAGTTCTCACCTGCGGTTTGTAGAGTTGGACAAAGGATTTCACTGCAAGTGTGACCATCTCTAGTCAGTCGCTGTTGCTGCTTGGTTACTCCCATACAACTAAATCTAAGGACAACTAAGTAAGCAGCGGAATCTTTGGATCGCAAAGAATGTCAGTGGTGGTTTCAAGGTACTGTGGCCGCGTGGGGCTACCTGAATAATTATCTTCTAGCTCCACGTAATGAAGCTGCGTTTCTCCTTGTTGAAAGTATTCTTGTATTTCAGTATTTACTCTTCGAATGGATTGTGTCCTCCAATGTATTCCACATCTTTGACATGTCCACAGCTGTTTACTTCTGAAACTTTTTTGGCAGAGGGCGTCATGCATCGATGGCGTCGGGTCGATGTCCCTCGACAGCCTCCGTCGAGGGCGACGTCTCCGGATGTTATAAATAGGACGCACAGCGCCGTAGCCTCAGTTCCGTTTTTTTTCTGCAAATGTGTTTGCTTCGGAGACTCGGTGTGTCTCATGTATTCCTCGTGAATATGTCTTTGTCAACCCCTCCGACTCCGCAGTCTGGCTTCAAGACTTGCCAGGACTGCAAGTCGAAAATGTCAGTTACAGATGACATTGCATTTGTTTGTGGTGCTTGGGTGAGAGTCACAACACCAACGACTGTTCCAAATGCGAGTCACTAACTGCTAAGGCCTTGCGGCAGCGTAAGGGAAAGCTTCAGGTAGGTCGGGGTTCTAAACCCAGTAAGTTCCGTAATTCTAAGTCCAAGGGTATGTCCACTGACGACTCGAGGGGCGACTCTCCGCGTTGGAAGGCGTGCCGGGGATCTCGGTCCCGGAGTGGTTCCTGCCATTCATCGTCCTCGTCTCGGCATTCTAGGAAGCGCCGTCACCGGTCGCCTTCCCCGTCCTCCTCGGAGGATGGAGCCGCGAGGAAAGTGGCTTGTCCAACAAAGTCCTCGACTCCGGAGGAATGGGCTGCCTTCAGGGAGCAGATGTTGGCAATTTTTCAATCGCAGGGCACAGTTCCATCCGTGCCTTCTAACAAAGCCGTCGAGGAACAATCTCGATCCGTGGCTCGTGCGCCTTCGGGCTCAGGTCCTTGGTGCGATCCTCAACTGGAACCTTCGAGGTTCCGTTCGGACAAGGCTCAGGATGGTCGCAAGAGACGATCTTCCAGGTCTCGGTCCTCGTCCCCAGCAAGACCGCAGAAACCTGCTAATGGTTCGAGGTCCGGCGCTGTGTCCATCGGATACGGATGTCGAAGCTTTGCCTTCGTATCAGCCCTCGGTGCCCTTGTTGACGCCGAAGCCCTTGATGCCGAAGCCATCGGCGCCCTCGATGCCAGCTCCCTCAACACCTTCGGGGCCTTTTGGCCAAAATTTTATGTCGGAGATCCCTGGTACAGTGGATCCTCCAAGGAAGGCTATTTCCAAGTCTGTAAGGCCTGTTATGGACTCCAGACCCTCGGCAGTTCCGAGACAGGACTTTTACCTCCCTCTGGATGATCAATGAAGAGGAGGAGGAGAGGTAAGATTTAGAACCTGACCCTGTTGAGCCTGATGTGGCTCCTGTCGTTTCAGGGGATAGCCAATTGGAAGACTTGAGACAATCTCTTCCTGATGCTAGCGACCTGGACACTTCGCCGGAGGTGGAATTTGGCAGGCCTGAGCCTGGGGCTCATGCTGAGTCATCATACAGGAGACTTGTGGCTAGAGTAACTGAATACCTTGGTTGGTCCTGTCCTCCTGAAGCTTTTATTAAGGATGACTTAGTGGACATTGTGGATCAAGGTCCGTCCTCTGAACCCTCTGACCCCGTATTGCCATTTCTTTTGACCTTGCAGAAAAGGGTGGCAGCTGCTTGGCAGGCCCCAGTATCTCTTCCGGCAGTTGTTAAATTGTTAACTAAAAAATACTGCCCTTCCGGTAGCGACCCCAGCCACCTTTACACTCGCCCCACTCCTGAGAGTTTGGTGGTTCAGGCAGCTACGGCCACCTCGAGGCAGGCGGCATACCCTACCATCCCTCCTGATAGGGATGACAAACGCTTTGACGGTTGGGCACGCAAAGTGTTTTCATGCAGGGAGTATGACCCTAGAATCCGCCAACTCCACTTGTGCCTTGGCAAGATTTTCACACACACTGTGCAACTATGTTTCTCTTGCGGCTGAGCATTCTATCGTACAAGATGGCAAGGATGCCATGTGTGAATCCCTTCAGTCGGGTTTGGACAAAGCCGACAGTGTTAGCCGGTCCATGGCTGCGAACACCGTTATACGCAGATTTGCGTGGTTGCGGAAGTCAGGTTTTGCTCTGGATGTGCATGCCCGTCTACTGAACATGCCCTTTGATGGCACGCGTTTGTTTGGCAGCAAGGCTGACGAGAGCCTTGAGAGGTTGCAGACCTCAAAAGCTGCTGCAAAATCTTTGCGCGCAGCTGTGCGTCAACCTCTGCCGTTTTGTCCTAGGGGACAGCAGTGGAGGGGAGGTTCTTTCGTTACTACTCCTCCTTTGGTAGAAAGAGAGGAACCGCCAGTCAAAGGGGTCAACATAAAAGTACCCATGGTGGTTGGTGAAATAGAGGTGCCAAAGCCACTCAGGCAGCTGCCTCTTTGCTTTCAGGCGCTGTCGCAGCTGCTCCAAATCAGTCATGAGGCTATGTCCCATGGTTCGCCGGTTGGGGGCAGACTGTCTCATTATCTCGAAGAATGGTGAGCCATTACTTCGGATGAGTTGGTTCTGGATACCATAGCCCACGGCTACTGCCTTCCCTTCCTACATCGGCCTCACGACAATCCGCCGGGGAATCTCTTTGAAGCTTCCAGATCCACTCCTTGTGGTGCAGGAAATCTTGACCCTGCTAGAGAAAGGCGCTATAGAACTGGTGCCTGTAGCAGAGAGGAACAAGGGATGGTATTCCCCATATTTTTTTATTCCAAAGAAAGACCGGGGATTGAGACCCATCTTGGACTTGCGTTGGTTGAACAAACTTCTCAGGAAGGACAAGTTCAAGATGGTCACTCTTTCTCAAGTCCTCCAGGCCCTTCAACATCAGGATTGGTTGGTGTCTCTGGACCTACATGCTTACTTTCATGTGCTGATTCATCCCAAACACAGAAAGTACCTGAGGTTTGCGGCTGGCGACTCGCACTTTCAGTTTCGGGTCCTGCCATTCGGATTGACCTCCACCCCGAGGGTCTTCACCACGCTAATGGTGGTGGTGGCAGCGTATCTCAGACGAGGGGGGATTCATGTCTACCCCTACCTGGATGACTGGCTGATCCATGCGCGTTCACCCGAGCAAGCATTGGCTCACCTCGGTCTCATCTGCCGCTCCCTCCACAAGCTGGGCCTCTCACTCAATTTCAAGAAGTAGCATCTGAGACCTTCCCAACAGCTCCAGTACATCAGGGCTGTGTTGGACACGTCCTTGGGGAAGTGCTCGCCTCCCAAGGTGAGGGCTCATCACATTGTACAGATGGTGGACAAGTTTCAACATGCCCACAGTCTCCCGGCTTTTGAATTCTTAAGGTTGCTCGGGCTCATTGCATCCTGCATTTTTTCTGATGCCAGAGGCCAGGCTGAAGATGAGATCCCTGCAATGGGTCCTCAAGATGCAGTGTTCTCAGTTCTCAGGCAAGATGTCAGATCCCGTACAGATTCCAATCTTGGTCTCCCAGGATCTTCTCTGGTGGGCCAACGAGGGGAACCTGATGAAGGGGGAGCCGTTTTGTTAACCGTGGCCAGAGGTCACTGTAGAGACAGACGCTTCCCTCACAGGATGGGGAGCTCATGCCGAGGACTTAACCGCCAGCGGTCGGTGGTCTCCGTCTGAGTCCAAACTCCACATCAACCTGTTAGAGCTGAGGGCCATCAGGCTGGCCCTGAAGGCTTTTCTGCTGTCTGCGCGGGGGAAGAGTGTCCTGATCATGACGGACAGCACAATGGCCATGCATTACCTCAACAAAAAAGAGTGGGTATGGTCACTCCTGTTGTGCAGAGAGGCAACGCAGCTCTGGTTCTGGACGATCCAGCAAGGAATTTCGCTCTTGGCAGTTCATCTGGCCGGAGAGGACAATGCGGTGGCAGACGCTCTGAGCAGACAGAGCTCGATCTCTCACGAGTGGGAGTTGGCTCAGGAAGTTCTTCTGGAAATCTTCGCCCTTTGGGGAACACCACAAGTGGATCTCTTCGCCACCAGTGCCAACCGGAAGTGCGAGAGATTCTGCTCAAGGGAATGTCCTCCAAGAGGAGCCTTAGGAGATGCATTTGTGGTAGATTGGTCATTCCCACTGTTGTACCCGTTTCCTCCAGTCCCCGTCATTCCTCAAGTGTTAAGGAGGTTACAGAGGTTCGCATCCCACATTATCCTCATTGCTCCGGATTGGGCCAGGAGAGCGTGGTACCAGGACCTTCTAGAAATGCCCATCTCCCCTCCACGCCGTCTTCCCTACCAAGAGGATCTCCCCTTGCGCACAAGTGGGGGTGGGAGGGGTCAGGCTCTCCATCCAGAGGTCCAGACTCTCAACCTTCACGCTTGGTATCTGAAAGGTTAAGGTATAAGGATTGGGGCCTCCCGGATGACGTGATGGAGGTGTTGCTTTCGACCAGGCGGCCAGCAACAAATCCCCTGTAGTGTTGCCATTGGCGTAAGTTTTGCGACTGGTGCAGAGGACAGCATGTTGATCCTTTTCAGTGTTCCATTCCCATGAGTTTGTCTTTCTTGCTTTCTTTGGTCCACAGGGGCCTTCAAGTGGGTACCATTAAAGGTTACCCGGCGGCGCTGTCTATTTTCAAGCGCTCGTCTGAAGAATGTTCTTACTTTAAGATTGCTTTGATTTCCCAATTTCTTAAAGGGCTCACTAATGTGTTCCCGCCGTCCCCTTTCCAGGTGCCGGTTTGGGATCTGAATTTGGTGTTAAAATTCCTGATGGGTGCACCGTTTGAACCTTTGCACTCTTATCCTTTGAAATTGTCTTTCAAGACGGTGTTCTTGGTTGTGGTTACTTAGGCTCGCAGGGTGAGTGAATTGCAGGCACTTTCATCTAAGCCGCCCTTTACTGTGTTCCACAAGGATAGGGTTGTACTGAGGGTACGTCCTTCCTTTCTACCTAAGGTAGTGTCTGAATTTCATTTGAGCCAGAAAGCGGTTCTTCCTTCTTTCTATCCTCCTCCTCATCCTGGTAAGGAAGAGGAGCGACTCCATGGGTTGGACCCTAGGAGAACTCTCAGATTTTATATTTCTAGGATGTCCAGGGTCAGAGTGGACGATCAACTCTTTGTGGGGTATGCTGGTCACCGATTGGGCCAGGCTGTTACAGAGCAGACCTTGTCTAGGTGGATTATCCTTACCATTACTGAATTCTACCGTTTGGCGGGCAAGGACCCTCCTGAAGGGTTGCGAGCTTATTCCACTAGGGGTGTGGCTACTTCACAGCCCTGCAGCGGGAAGTTCATATTAGGAATATTTGTGATGCTGCCACATGGGCTTCTATCCACACCTTTGTTAAACATTACTCCCTGGATACAATCCATGGTCAAGAATATGGCCTTTGGTAAGGCGGTTCTTTATTCTGCCATCTGATTGGGTACTCTAAATTCTTTTTCCTCCTCCATTTTTTCTGGTACTGCTTTGGGAAGATGTGGCATACGTTGGAGGACACAATCCATTCGAAGAACAAGTTACTTACCAACTGGTAACGTTCTTTCGGTTGGATGTTCTTCCAACGTATTCCACATCGGCCTCCCAGCCTGCCCCTCTGGAGAATTTTCTATGCGGTTGCAGCTTCCGCTTCCGCAAGGCTATGTGCAGTCAAGCTGGCATTGGATATGTGCATGTCACATGTTATAGAGGAAAAAGCATAAACTGAGGCTACGGGCGCCGTGCGTCCTATTTAAAACATCCGGTGACGTCGCCCTCGAAGGAGGCCTTCGAGGGACATCGACCCGATGCATTCGACTCAGGACGCCCTCTGCCGAAAATGTTTACGAAGTACACGGCTGTGGACATTACATGTCAAATATGTGGAATACGTTGGAGGAACATCCAATCGAAAGAACGTTACCAGTTGGTAAGTAACTTGTTTATCTCTGTGAATGCTGGTGCTACGGCTAATGCCGTGCCATCAAGTGACCAAACTTTGCCTTCGATCCACATATTGCTATATTTGAAGACTTACAATTACCAGTTTTTGGCGTTGCCCGTGTTGACAGATTCAAAGATATGGCAGCACAACTTCTTTGTGATTAGTTCATCAGACGTTGGATATATACATTCAATTGAGTATTGTACTGTTAATAGCAACCTGTTTTCGGTCGCTTTGTTGACGGGCAAGGAGGAGGCAACAGAGAGGGTATTGGGGGCGAGTTAAACTCATGGGCTTTCATTCCCAATTTGTGTCAAAATCCCTGCCCACGCTTTGTAATAGCTATTGTAATTACCTGCTAGCAAGAATATATTCACTGCTATAATGTTGGATTTTTGACAAAGTTAACATTCACGGATGAATTTTTCAGGGCCCCCCAAAAATGGAAAAGTGAAGTAGCAATGCTTATGTTTTGGGACAGATTTATTGCCATGACAGACCGGTGTAAAATGCATTTGAAAAGTAGATTTGGCTTGAGACGTGGAAAGCGATAGAATGCTAGTACCGCATAAACTAGTCTAAAAATATTCCAGATACCTGGTTACGTAATGTCAGACACTATTTTTCTTTCAACTCCTGTTAGTTTTTAATCAGAACTTGGAGCCCAATTCATTGACTTTGCACTGCTTAAAAATGACTTTGTACTGTCGATACAAACCCTGATTCATGGAACTGTGCGAAGTGTATTTTTGCAGTGTAAAGTCAGTGTAAAGTCATTTAGTACTGCAAAAATAACCATGTGCACTGACTTTAAACTGTGCAAATATTCCATAATTTCAGGCCCGTGCTGTGTTGTTATTTGTGCAATGTCAC
The DNA here is from genome assembly GCF_040938575.1 of Ambystoma mexicanum. NCBI lineage: Eukaryota > Metazoa > Chordata > Amphibia > Caudata > Ambystomatidae > Ambystoma > Ambystoma mexicanum. The sequence continues at coordinate 809,589,555 of NC_090929.1, forward strand.
TCTCAATATTGTGAAGCTTTCTCTGACACGTTTCCCATGCTCTCTCCTTTTCAGTAGCTCAGCAGGTAAGGGTTTGTACACGAGGTGGACATGACAGTGCACATGTGTTTTTTCCCTTTAAAAACACATACACCAGAAAAGTAAAATAACGACAAACCAGAAAAGCACGCTTTACTATTTGTTTTTAAACAATTTTCTAATGCAATGGCTCCCAGCTCCACGGCACAGTAACAAAAGTTTTGTCTTTTAAACAAATTTCTTAAAATTGTTTCATATAGAATACAATAGCGTAGAAGTCTGCAACCTTTGGCACTCCACATGTTTTGGACTACAGCTCCCATATGCCCTAGCTCTCACTGTCAATGCATAGGGATATTGGGATTTGTAGTCCAAAACATCTGAAGATCCAAAAGTTGAAGACTCATGTAGCAGCTCCGGCCACAAACATCTTGTGCAGCTTAGAGCTGCCTGTCTGAGCTCTTCCATGCATACTGTTTGTTCAGAGCTCAGAGCCAGTTCTCTGTCTCACTACAGCATCAGGGCCTTTCCACTCTTTCAGTTGAAAGGTGCCCTGAGCCCGAGGGGTGTGGGGGACAGCAACTGTCCCATGTTCTCAGCCAGCAGTCTCCTAACACAGCAATATATTTCTCTGTATATTACTTTTGTTGTTCGGCTTTAAATGTGCGCTTTGCAGCGCTCATTTTACAAGCTGCATTTGCTGGAGCCTTTGCGGCTATCACTTCCCTTTCGGTATACATAAGTGTTATAACCTCATTGCCTTTTCACACTGCCAGACTTTCAAAAAAGTATTTGGCAATTCATGTGTCAAAAATAGGGACGGCATCAGGGCCTTTCCACTCTTTCAGTGGAAAGTGGCCATAAGGAGCAGGGCGGGCCTCGGCAACTACCTCATGTTGCAAGTCAGCATTCTAACAATATATTTCTTTGTATGTTACTTTTGTTCTGAGGCTTTAAATGTGCGCTTTGCAGAGCTCGCTTTACAATCTGCATTTGCCCGTGTGGCCGTCACTTAACTTGGGGTATACAGATTTGTTATCACCTCATTGTATGTTTGGAGAGGAAAATATGTCTTAATGAGGATGAAGCTGGTCACAGTGCTCACAGCTCTCACACATTTTGGTACATTTCTTTCTCATGTTGGGTCAGAGGACAGGCAGTCCTTTCCTGTGATCTCTTCAAGGCCATATGTCAAGTGGAGTCATTTCATGTGATGTAAGTTCAAAGTTCTCGTGACATAATTTCCTGTGATGTTATCTCCTGTAATTTCATCGGGTTAAGCTGTTGTCATTTCCTGGGATTTCATCATTATGCTAAGTGTTATTTTTGAAACATTAAGATTCCTACACATTTTTGGTCACAGAATGTTGGCATGTATGTGTCCAGCATAGTGGGAAAAAGTTTTAACGTACTTTCAGTAGGTCGAGGTGCCCTACAGACAGCTGTGCACACGAACATTGCACTTGCTGTAACCTACAAACACCCATCTTGTGCGAAAATGATCGCCGATCATGTGTCACACTTGAGTCCGGGGAGGCCAACCCTGTTCGTAGCACACCTATGCACAAGCACACAAAGTATTCCGCCCAATACGCCTCCCTCGGACATCTGTTCCATTTGAGAGCATTCGCAATGTCACTATGTGACCGCATCCACACTGCGCGTGGGCCCTTATTTCCCGGACACGATCCGGGCTATCGGACATCAATGTACGGAGTTCTGCAATTTACGGAGTGTTGTTGTGAAAGTACACGCTTACAAACATCCCACAGTGTGCCATTGCACATGTAACTATGTGTTTGAACGATTTAGGCCTCTTTTCGGGTTGCAGGGGCTCCACAGCAGCCCTACAAAAGGCCATACCCCAGAGCTGCTCTGCATTCTGTTTTTGGCTTTGCAGAGTAGTGGGCCACATTGTTTTGTGCTGGAATTGCTTTCGGAGCAATTCTGCTGTGCTATATTACCTTTGCAACTAATGGCAATCATGGCTGCAGCCTCTATGCCAGCAGCACCCATACCCTCGACACCTCCTTTCGAAGGGCCTGGACAAGGGAACAGGCGTGCTGATGTAGATAGGCATCAAGAGGAGAGCGAGGATGAAGTTGAGCAAATCCCCAATTTCTGCAGCCAGCGTTTACTGCTGGTGTGGAAACTGTTTACCAGCGTAAGAGACATGTCGAAATGTCATGCTAACCAGGTGAGATGCACTTACTCGGGCGCAGGAAACCTGGCTTGTACAGCTACGGCACCACCTCCATGCAACGACACCTCAAATCGAAACACAAGGCAGCAGTGCGCAGGGTACTGCCCTTCCGACAATGCAGTAGGTTACTTTCCTCTACAGCATTCTCAGCATCTGCTCCTGCCAACACCAGGGACACTCCTGTAGGGCAGCAGATCCCTAAAGCATCCTTGCAGACCATATGCTAGGCAGCAGACCCTTACCTGTCAAAGGTCATTATATTGTGCATGTACTGCAACGCGGTACTCTGCAGGGGGGACCAACTTCGAAGTGCTTGCAAAGGGTTGGTCCGGGAGCATAACAATGACTGCTGCCTACTTAAGTGAGGGCTACCCAACATCTTCCTCTTTCTGCACTTGCCCTATCTTATCCCTGTGAGTGGTGCCCCTTCCGTACCCTCGTTTCCCTTCCTTTCCTTCTGTGTCGTGTGTTACAAGACCAAGAAAGATACAAAACAACGGAAAATGGAAAAAAGGAAAAGAAAGGCTCCTTTCAGAGGTAAAAAATTGAAATGCCAATGAAAGGATGCAGGCCGCCGCACAGCCTATACACTCCACAGATTGCACGGTAAATAATGGGAGGCGTGGGTCTATGGAAAATATTGCAGCCGGTTCGGGTAGAAAGGGATGGCTGTAAAAAGAGGCTTTTTTCGTGTTTGTTTGTTTCTCGAAGGGTTTAAGTGCGCAACGCCTAATAGAAAAATGCTTGCTGTACTTCCAAAAAGGGCACCAATGCATTTTGGATAGGTCGCAGAAAAACCTGATTGCCAGGATCAGTAAGATGAACGCCATTTGTGGGAAAAATCTTTGTGCTATTAAACGTAATATTTCCATTGTGGAAGTAGGACATGGCCACATATCGGAAAAAGGCACCAATAGCCTTCTTGACAATGCGCTTCGCTTTCTCCATTTGGGGACCAAATAAAGAAGAACGCAGCCACATCTGTGTCTGCGCTATGCGACAATAAAGTATGCAGGAGTTCGGAAACATACGCATGACCTGGCCAAGTGCCTCCTTCATCGCAAACTGCAGACAAATTCCGGTAACATGCCCTAAACCTTTACCTCCACAATTAAGAATAATCATGTCTGGATGTTTGCGTGTCACCAAAGTGGCACAAAGAGGAACCAAAATAAGCTACATCATTGCACATACTCCATACCAGTTCACATCCACATGATAGAATCCAAAATGAGCAGCCACTGCACAGTGTTTTGCATTCACTTTCAACCAATTTATCAAGGACTCCCCCAAAATCCATACACTCTGCCTCCTGAAACACACAGCCATAACCATAGGCTTTTGCATTCCTGTTTACAAATACACCGTCTACCACAGTCTCTGCGTACACACCACACCCACAAACCTTATTGAGCAATCCCTTAGCCTCCACAGTCCCATTTCCATGCCCGCCATCCTCAAAAGCCCCAGATGTGGCATGTTTAATCCTGTAACTTCTGCGGTATCCGCGACCTTATCATACTCTGTGGGGGAGTGAGGGAATACATTTCAACCAGGGTAGGGGATTTCGTCTTTAGTGGTAGCTCTGAAAAGAGCCTTTTTTTTGTTATCTGCTTCCAAACAAACACCTTTTCGGTTTTTATTTTCTTCTCCTCACATTCTTACAATAACCTCTTCAACGCATCCTGTATATTGTAAAACAAAATACCATTTCCAATGGTGGACAAAGAAGTGCCATTTGTATTGAACAGGTACACATTTGGAGAATGAATGATGTCATTGTCGCAGGAGAACATCCCAGCGGCGCACAAAAAATCCCACATGCTTCTGTTGATAAGACACCTTCCGACCTCTGGCTGGGGACAAAGTACATTGGGATAGTCCCATACTCTTCTTGGTATGGATGAGAAAACCACCTTGGCAGTGGGAAAAATCTGCTTCACTGCTTTCATTGACGGAACAAACGTGAACAAGCCATGTAACCCAAATGCAGGGCTCCATAATGCACCACGACAAAATAGACCGTAGGGAAAGTGGCCAGTTCTCTGCAAAGTGCAAGCACAACGCCAAAACTGCACAAATCGACACTACACCACAAAGCCTCCACTCCTTCCAAATCGAAATTGCCATCAAAGGCTCTTTCCAGGGCATATCTGTTCAGAACTAGTACAAAGGCATCACCCACGATCAACACTGTGCGTCTCTCCATCTCTGCCAGCCTCACTACACAGAGTAATGAAAAAAAGTATTACCACCCCTTCCTGTGAAGCACACCCTCCGCACCTGATTGGATAATCCCCACAGTCCTATGCCCAGCATGCTGAGAAGGGCAGGATGTGGCACGTGCACTTCCACAAATACCACAAGGGTTGCTCGCCAGTAAAGCAGAAGCAGTCCTTCTTCCCTTTCCACTATTTTTTTTCTAGCACTCCCTCATTGTGTACTGTTAAATAGTCACACATGCATCCACCAATCACATCCAAAACCTCTGCATCTAACACTATCAGTTCTGTAAAACACTCCATATGTACCGTTAAACATTCAGAGTGCAAGTCTTGTGTGATTCGAAAGCACCTCCAGTAGAAAGTTCTGTGAAACTATCCAAGATTTCTGCATCCAGATTCATCCACATCGGCACACATCACCACAAAGTACATGTATAAATATTTTTTCTACAGCATTTTTACAACTCTGTTATAAGTGCCCCTGAGCAGGGTATCTGCCACTGAACCTCCATACCGTACTCAAGAAGCATACTGTCATTTCTCCCATCACCTACCATCAAGTGTTACTTCAATTGTATCTACTTTGAAAGCTTTCATTTACCCCTATCAGCCATTGTAATATCCAAACGGGAACTCGCTTCTTTCCTTCCGACAATGGTAAGAATATTTTTCTGCACTAACGCATCGCCTACAAAATTCGTAAAATTATCGCACAAAAGCAGCATTGAATGTATCATACCAACCTAAACAAAGTACATACATAGCATGCATAAAACAGGGTGCCTGCCACTTACCTTGCAAACTTCACAGAATGTAACATTAGTTAGAAAGGCAAAAAAATGTATGTGTCCATTGACAACAGTACCAATCTTAAATGTGGATACATAAATCCAAGAGGTGTAATAATAGCTGTACTCATGTAGGAAGCATATATGTGCAGAAAAGTTAATGAAATTTCACACACGAACACATTTTCCTTTCCAAGCTGTACACTTTCCCAACCTTTTTCTCACCCTTCCACAACTACGACTAATCCATTTGTAAAGTAAATAGTCCTACTCCAATGCGCACACTTGCTAAACGGCGTGTCATACGGTACACTTACAAATTAACCACACACCCCTTTACCAACAATGCTGATTGTCAAGTCTAACAAGGGATGAAGGGTTTCAACCCCCTCTCCCGAATCACAGAAGCCGAATAGATCGACCCTCCCACCGTGGTTGGCACGGGCGTCTGAATTGAAATACACAGATAACCACGTGGCAGCCAATGGGGGGAAGACGGAGTTAGGGAAAGGGGTGGAATGACAAAGGAAAGATAGGGAACAAACAACATGCATCACAATACAATTACTTAATCCTAACCAAGAAATAACCTATACATTTCTACTTGATAATCCTTGTCTTACTTGTCTCCTGAGCGGAGTTTTTTAGGGTTCTTAATTACCCTATACCATATCCATACTTATGACCGTGTTAGTGTAACATGTAGCAAACACATAGCAGACGAGAGCGATACAAAATGCATGACACGTACAAGGGAAGCCCCCCTTCATGAAGTCAACATACACATGGCCCCATGGGCTGACATAGAACATGAGCGAACAAAAGCAACATAACCCAAGATATCCTTTCAGGATCTAAATGAACAGTCTTGCCCTTTATCTCTTAGTAGAAAGGTCTCTTCGATAAGTATTGCCTCATACTTCCCAGAGAGATTAAACTAACCCCAACCTGGGGACTGGCTAGTAACTCATTCAAGTTTTTAACGTATCAAGTAAAACATAATTCTTGTCAACATTAATGAAACATGTATATGTGTACTTATCTTCGAGTCTGGGTGCCTCACAAGTACACCCCGGACGTTCTGGTATGTCGCCGTGAGACGCCACCGCCCCGTGGAGCAGCTGCCGCGTATGGAAGTGAAGGCAGCGGTCTGGAAGGGAGGAGTATTTACAGCTGCGGCCCGGGAGCTATGGGGAGGACTTGTGCTAAGTTCGCGCTGCCTCCCAAGCTTAACATCAAGGCTACACCTGCTTGGGCAGATACTCTCCCTCACTGCCGTGGTTTACAGAAGCCTCTGCCCGCCTTCATCGACATAATTCACTCGCTCGCCATCCTGCGCTCCTCACACACGCCGTTGTGGCCAGGAGACAGCTGGAGTTCATTAATGGAGTATTTAGCCGTTGACCGCCCATGCACAGGTGCTGATAATTAATGTTGTGCAGCACGGGCGGTCAACGGCTAAATACTCCATTAATGAACTCCAGCTGTCTCCTGGCGCGAATACGTGAACTACCATTGCGCCTCTATGCATGCTGGGAATTGTAGTTTTTGTCTTATTTCTTACAATAGTGTCGTCTAGGCTTGCCCCAAACCCTATTCCTGACACTGATTCTCCCAAATCCCCAATCATATACAAAACCATCCAATTAAAGACGCACACAAGGTCTTCCTGCCAACACATCCCCCTACCCTTTTATATAATGCATTCTCCAAATGCAGTCAGTATGCCATTAACAAACATTGTTTTACAGTCTTCTTTAACAGTTGCAGTAACCACCTCTGTCCTACAAGCCAGTGCCGTGTCAACTTCAAAATGCAACCCAGAGGAAGCCTACTCTCGACAGCCAACAAAGTATGTGCAGTGGTATTATGGAGGTGCACCTCTTACTAAAACAGTGCACTGTTCTTGTATATTAAGGTACACCATTGCATCAACCAACTTCCTTCATGCTTACTAAGTGCACCTCGGCAGTTGCTCACTTTGTGTTATCATATCGCCGGCATTATAGTAACTCCCAAATAGCAATATAGCATTCCCACTGTACACTAACAGACCATTACACAATCACACACTTCGATCTGTATTCCTACCCTCATATTCATTATTCATGCACAGATGCACACATATACATCACAAAATGTGCAGACGTACACTTTTCTTTTTTTTTCTCCAGCAGCTGCTACAGAATGCCTAGCAAAAAGGAACTACATGGAAAACAACGCAGAAATAGCCCAGCTCTACCTAAAGGCATAGAAGGTAGCCATGCACACCTAGCACATTTTGTACAGAAAGTTGAAACAGAACAGCTAATATAGGCACATAGTAAAACACAAGCACCTACCTGTAAGGAGAATGTAATGCCTCTATCAAAATGTAGAAATGAAAATAAAGGTAGTGAAAGGTACTGAAAAGGGTGCAAATGTCACTACTGGTAATGGAGTATGTGCAAATGCTAATGCCACCAAAAGGAAGCATTCCAAAAAAGTATTTTTACAAAAAATGTTCCACCACAGAGTCAGTCAGAACCTTATAAGTAGAGGGGAGAAATCCGTCTCTACCCGTAAACCTTACCGCACATAAGTAATCCTGGAAGCTGTTGTAGACAGCGCAATGCTCTTAAAACGAAAATTCTTTCAAAAAAATTTAATGAGAATGAAGGGACTAACAACATTACTCTGTAAACTACCACCACTACTTAGAAGCAAACGCAATATCAGCATAGATACCTTCACATCATCAATACAGGTCAGTGTAGGTACACCACCAGCACAGAGGCATACATCAATGAGAAATCATATAAACAAGAGCAAAGAAACCAAATTGCCATACATAGCACTGTATGAGGGTATGAAAAGGTATACAATAGCATAATGGAAGAAGAAACACTGCTTTCACAAATATCCCCAGCAAACTTACATGCTACTGTCTATGGTACCAAACCAATATGGCGCATCTACAAATCGCCTTGCACATCAATTTGTAACGGTCGCCACAACTTGATGAAGTCATTGCAGCAGTTCCTCAAGCACCATGTAAAAGTCAGCAACAACGGAAAAGTAAAAGAGTGTTCTTTCAGGGAACAAGGAAATTAATCTAAATTGGATGAACGTCATTCAGTTATTACACTGCTTTCCTCAATTCAAGAGTATCATAACTGACGACATTGCAGTAGTTGAATATATGGACCTACAACGAGTAGATCTAGTGATACTACACTTTAAGTCAAAAAAAGTAAAAGATCTAATGCTAAAGGATGGTTCCATACTCAAAAAGCGTGGTTATGAATTGCTTGACTTTGATAGCCCGCGAACAAGTAAAAGAGAAGATCCGGCTCAAAATAACAAAAAAAGGAGTACGAAGAACCAAGGGAAAACAGACCCAAGAGTAGACTAAATAAAAAATAAAATTATAAAACTTTTGGCAACCAAATTTCAGAGGAGGAAGCAACCACAAGAAAGGAAACTGATAGGAGAAAAAAGCTCGACGACGACTGGTCGTGGTTAGCTAACACATTGTCCTCAGATATCAGGATGAATTAGCAAAATGAGAACGACCATCTTGACCAAGAGAGCGTGATTTAGTGGAATACGAGGGGTTTTAAACACCAGGTTAAAGTGAACCCCACCTTAATCACACCTCTATAATATGTTTTCAAGAAACGTGGTTGCTTGAATTACCGATATGTGGAAACTTTGACATTTACATAAACCCAGCAATAAAAGGAAAAAACGGAAGACCTTCCGCAGGTCTTATTACTTTAATAAAAAAAGGAAAATGCTATCAAATAACAAAAAAGAAAACCCGAATCATTATATACAATGGATACTAGTGGAAATAAAAAATAATGATTTGGAAGGACAAGTGAAAAAAATGGTGTTGAATGTGTACTGTAATCCAGTGGGAATAAGCACAGTCACACTAATAACTGAAATCACAGAAATACTAAAGACCCAAACAACCGCAAACCCAGAGCTTAATATTCTAGTATGCAGGGATCTGAATATTAAGTGTTTGGATAAGCAAGGCATCTCTAAATTGGACCAATTAAGTATGGGGTCATCAGATGCAGCAAAATGGGCACATATGTCCTTTGAAAACAATCTATATATGCTTAATGGGCAAACAAACTGTGACATAACAGGCAAACCGACTTGGACAAACGGTGTTGTAAACTCAGCAATAGATTACATCTGGGTGTCACACTTCAATCTACATAAAATACTAAGTTTTGAAGTTATCCAACAAGCAGATAGAGATCACAACATCATTAAAATGACCCGGCATACGAATACCAGACAAGTAAAACATGTGGAAAACAGAGTGAGCAATTACATGCCTGTTGGCCATGCACCCAAGAGCCTATGCCTTGGCCACACCCACTGCAATGTTATGCAGCCATGCATGCCAACATTTGGCCAGGTACCAGAATCCACAAACGTAATACAGCCACCAGCACTCTTACAGCCTTTGGCTATGCACCCAAGAGCCTAGTCCTTGGCCACACCCACCGCAATATTATGCAGCCAAGCATGCAACCATGTGGCCAGGTACCAGAACCCACAAACGTCATAAAGCCAACGGAACTCCTACCCAACCCATGCACCATAATACAGCCATGCATACAAACATGTAGGCAGTTAGCAGCATCCACAAACATAACACAGCCTCCGGCAGCTCTACCCACTTCCACTCGCATCGTTTTTTAATACGGCCAACCAAACCACAAAATCTTCAGAACATTGCCCCTGCTCCCAGCAGTGTATTAAGTACAAAGAAGCAATACTTCATAATACAGTGCAGTACTCTGTAATCTACGCCATGGCCACAACCCAACCACATAAAACATCCACTTTAACCCTATTCACTTCTATACACACAGAATTCCAACGCATCACCCAGTGGACACACTGCAGGACTGTTCACTCCATCATGGCCAAACATGCACCCAAAACTGTTTGTGCTAAAAATCATCACACCCATTCACCCAACAATATGTACAATGCTGACACACCACACAGACAAGGCAACAATGTGAATCCTACTTACAACTAGGGGATGTACTTTTTGGTGCAAGGCCTCCAGCCATATATCCAAGGGCTAGGGGCTTAACCACACACAACACAGCCTAGTACACCCAATGCGAAAATGCTCTTGTCATGTGCAATCCACTCCCCATCTGCAATTGAGCCTGCCAGCACTCACCACAGAAAGCGGTCGCCTCAGGACTTATCGTGCCGTAATGAAGGCTGCCTGCAGTCACCATACAAGCTAGTCGCCTGAGAAGATACCCGCAATTTGGCGCAGTACACACGGATACACTCACCCAACCTTTCCATCCCCTCTTCCCACCACCATATGCCAGAATGCATTTGTTCCAGCCCCTTTCGGCGCCGCACTATCCTCGGCTACAGCATGGCGGCGTTACCCAACCTTAGGATGCACATTAAGCTTCCCTCCAGCCAACCACTGGGCGCGTCCAATCTGCCGACATCGCACCACACTCCAGGCCAATCAGACTTTTGACCGCGGAGCGAACGGGGAAATGGGACCGCAGATCCAAATATCAGTAATTTTTTGAGATGTACAAATTTACCGGCTTTTAAAAAAAGTACAGGACTGATTATTACAAAATTTACAAAAGCACGCTTTCTGGACCGAGCCGCTGCTCCGGCCACAAATTTCATGAAAATCCGTCCAAGGGTTTGGGCTGAAAGCGTGTGCAACGTTTTTGTCCACTCAGTCTATGGAAAAAATAAATAAATTGGGACCCCCCTATAACTTTGGCCCCCCTGTACGAAACCTCACCAAACTTCCCCAAAACATTCAGGCCATATACTTTTTTTGTAAAGTTTCATGCAAATTCGTCCAGGGGGAGCAAAGTTATAAGCCGGCCAAAAAGTGGTCTTCCTATGAGATGAGCAACTTAACCACAACTACGTGGCCGCTACCGCGGGCCGTGTAATAAAAATATGTAATATTCAGCTAAAAAACTATGTTAAAGGGACGTTATGGTTTTAAGTAAAACCGAAAAACCCCTGAAATTTGCAAGTTATGGTAAGCTAAGCAACCATAACTCGCGCCACCACCGTGCGCTGCTAAAACTAACACCCAGGACATCAAAGATGACATCACAAATGTCATTGATGACATCACTGATGACATCACATGTGCAATTACCTTTCATGAAAAGTCTGTACAAGGGATTCTTATTGTAATGTTAATAAAAAAAGTGTCAAGGATCATTGGAATAAATATCATGAGGTACGTAGTGCATTGAGTAATGCATTAATCCAAATAGCATTGTATTATGACGTTTTTTCCAATATACTAAGGTACACATGTAGTAACATAGGCATAGTGTGCAGCAGACATGAAGATGCAATATTAATAATCTTGCCATGTTAAATACTAAATACTAAAATTATAAATGCTTTCTTATTAGTCTTGCATACTGTGAAACATTTAATAAGTACCTAATCAAACCCACTTACTCCATTATTGGATTACTGCACACAAAACACAAACAGACAACAACACATATGCATATATAGGGAAAGTGAAGTAAACAAAAAAACAGCAGTATTACCCAAATATCTTCATAACCTAACTGATTATCTTCAATGATTGCTCAGCTTCAAAGCTACTACTTCCCTATGTATAACTATCACATATTGTGACTAGACCCTAAGGAAAGTAGTGTAAGTGCAATGTGTACAAATATGAGCATATCCAGGGAAAGTACATTAATAAAAAAACAGAACTATGAGACAGTGTTGATAACCTTACTAATCATCTTCATACATAGAAAGCATTGCTGTCTCCCAAGTCTGTGTTTTCCCCTTTGTATATGTTTCATATGCTACGAGTGGACCCTAAGTGAATTACTGTAAGAACATATTTGTAGTAGAAGTCTACAAATATAGTACTTTGTACTATAGTATAGTGAATTTTTAGTTCCTGACTGTCACTGGCCTACATATGTCAGTAAAGGAAAAAAGATGGAGCCAGACATGTGATGTCATCAATGATGTCATCAATGACATTTGTGATGTCATCAGTGATGTCCTGGGTGTTAGTCTTAGCAGTGCACAGTAGTGGCGCGAGTTTTGGTTGCTTAGCTTACCATAACTGGCGAATTTCAGGGGTTTTTCGGTTTTACTTGGAACCATAACGTCCCTTTTAACAACGTTTTTTCACTGAATTTCATAGGTTTTTAGTAGCGCAACATAACCATAACGTCCCTTTTACAAAGCTTTTTCATTGAATTTCATAGGTTTTTATTAGTGCAACTTAACCATAACGTCTACGAACATCTGACTTTATTGCAGACCTTCCGTAGAGTGCCACATGACCATATGCTGGCACGCGGCATGATGACGTGTCCAAGAACCCGTACGCACTTCACAATAAGATCTGTGCTTCGCAGACAATTTAGAACTGCATTTTCTGATTTAGGAACTTTCAACTTCATAAATTTCCCTTGCACAGCTCCAACACCTATTCCTACTCATCCATTAATAATGTAGTTCACAGTACATACTTTTAGCAAAACTGCTCTTTATCTTAAAATAGAATCAGCTAATGCCATCCCTCCTCCCCAAGAGACACCACCACTGCTGTAATCAAGGAGCATGAGAAACACTGCCCCTACCTTAGAAATAACACACGCACAACATTTTCCCCTGTCCACCTACCCCTCTATATTAGTGTTTGGTGCCTCTTCCCTCATTTCCCTCCCCACTTTTCATTCTAAGCTCTCCTGCTAAAAACAAATGCATCCAAAAACAAAATAAATGTTCCTTTAGGAACCACCTATCACAGTTAAAAAATAGAACTAAAAAAAAACATATAGACTCCATCTACTTTATATTTCTCAGTAAAGTACATAGACTCAATAAGATTTTCCAACATTTCCATTTGGATTTTGTGTTATGCTAATGGGAATATTGTGGCGTTCATCCTCCGTTCCAAGGACTGGAACGGTGGATGCCATGCCAGCAGTCCAAGTTATCAGCCCAAGTGAAGCGAGGGTGGATAATGAGGTCTCTGGACCATTATCCCCCCATTCCATCCCCTGAAATGGGCGATGAAGGCTATTAGCAACCTAGGTTCCCAAAGCGGGAACCCAAGGTGCTAAAAAAGAGGATTTTCCTTCCTACACCGGGACGCCTATGGCGTCCCGGTGTAGGAAGGAAAATCCTTTTCCAACATGGCCACCATGGAAAGAGAAGGGGACGGTTCCATACAGGACCCTCTTCGCTTTCCATGGCAGCCTGCAGAAGACAAAAAGAGAACCCTAGGAACATATTACCACAAACACATTTTTCTTCCCTTTCAGATCTATCCTAATTTCGAATACCTTCACCACAAAGCCAGTCCCAGGTGTACATGGCCACTTTAATCCTATGTTTTGTCCCTTCTGGTCATGGCCAGTAGCCAGATTGTCCGGATCATGACCTCATTCCATGAACCGGACAATCTGGCCACTGCCCATGGCCACAGGCTACCCCTCAGTCACTAAAGCTATACCGCTATTTTTTGTAACTACATTATGACACTTGTCAAATAATAAAACACTGGCACATTTGCAAAACCATGCTTGTAGATCCTTGCCAATGCGCCTTACGCAAGTTTGCTGGAAATCCACCCACGTTTTATTTTTTCAAGTGCCAGATGAATGCACATACAATCGTCATATAACCTAGCCCCCACTTCACAAAATCCATTCAGACTTTAAGAAAACATTTATATCTAGATCTATAATCTTTTTGCAAACCTTTGTGTAGATTTCTCAAATGGCACCACATTTATAAGCCTTCACATTATTTTGGCATCCCCCCTCTAATTTTGCCCCCTCTTGACAAAATCCCACCAAACTTCGCAAAAACATTTATATCTAGATCTATTATCAGTTTGCAAATAGAAGTGTAGATTCATCAAATGACACCTCATTTATAAGCCTTTACGTTATTTTAGCACCGCCCCTCTAATTGTGTCCCCTCTGCACAAAATCCCACCAAACTTTGCAAAAACATTTATATCTACATCTATTATCAGTTTGCCAAATTAAGTGTAGATTCGTCAAATGGCACCTCATTTATAAGCCATTACATTATTTTGGGACCCCCCTTCTAATTTTCCCCCCTCATGACAGAATCCCACCAAAATTTGTAAACTCATTCGAAATCAGGTCAGAAATATCCCATCCCATCCTCATCACCCCTCACCTCCCCAGAGATTATTTGATAAGTTTGACAAGTGCAATGCTCAGAAAATATTATTGTCCCGAGGGTTTGGGCATGTGTTTTTATACATACGTGATTGATCGCACCTTACCTTAGTTTTCCTCTTTTGTAAACATGCGAAATCTGGCAGCAAGGCACAGCCATCTTGTGCTAATCTTATCCATTGCTCCATCGGCCTGAATTAAACTGCCCTGATGTCACTAAATCATATGCCCCGCCCCTGAGCCTCACATCACCAAACCTAGTGATATTCTCCACCTTTCTCAGTGACGTTCCTCGGCAGCGTACCCAAACGTGCCCATAATCATCTACGTGACATGACGCAGAACCCGAAAATCCACACACATCGACTCACAACACAGCACGTCACAATTCGAGATATTAAACCGTACTTTAAAAGGAAACAACAACACTGTACGATTTGTAAACTACTTTTATTTCACAGTAAACGCTCTGAGAACATCCGACTATTGCCATATTCAATGAAATTGCAAATTTGTTTCTTCACTCGCGATCCAAAATGTTTATCGTGGGTCATGCGTTGTTCTTTTTGCGTACCAAGGTGTTCGTTTTGGGTAAAAGAAGCACTTGGGTCGCACTGTGAATTCCAGGGCTTGTGCATCAATTTGGGGCTAGACCACCGTAAAGGGTGTTATGTTGCTCCTTAGCTAGTACAGCGTAAGGGCATATGGGTCCTTGCCGATCGTCCCAAAAAACAGTCAAATACATCCAGTTGTTCACAAGTATCTGCAGCTGCCGGTTAAAAAACCCGTCAGTTGGCATCTGGAATCTATGACAATCGCAAAATGGCAGGATGTACCTGTTTCGAAAACATAACAGAAATTTGTCTCACTAGCCAATCTTTATTACAATTTATCTATTGACTTATTAATTTGGCATAGAGTTTAAACAAACGATTAGCACAGACATGAAACAATCTCAACAGAAAGAAAACAACGTGGAAAGTGGTACACAATTCGAGTTGCTCATAGATGACATTTTAATGAAATATTAGCATTGAACCTGAGGGAACCAAGTTGTGGTCTACATGCACCTCGATGCTGGACTGCCCCACTGCACACAAAGGTTGTACTTGCATTTCATTGCAATATGCCACACGGAACAAACAAGTATAATGTAACCCAGAAATGATGGTCAGATAATAATAAGTTGATGCTCGTTCGGGTATAAAATCGTTAAAATCAAACTTACATTACATCCACCATTTCCATTCTCTTGGCGTAACTCAGACCGTAACGCAGACTCAGTTCGCACCATGATTTTCATAAATTTAATTTACATGTTCCTTAGTCCAGTTTGGAATGCATAACCTTATCATATCATACATTATTACAAACCTCCTTTCATTCAATTCCTTTCAGAATGGTTTCTTTCTACGTCAAAAAACAATTGAACCTTATACTGTGTGTCCGATTAGTGGGCTTCCTTAGCTCGCAAGCAAAAATTCAAAGCTGGTGACCTTCACTCAGAATCAACATACATTCTTAGTTTGCATCAACTTTCCTCACTGCATCCATGAGAACTGTAATTCTGATGCACGTGCAGGGCCGGTCTTTGCATCAGGCAGTGCAGGTGGCTGTCTGAGGCGCCAGGCTCTAGGGGGCGCTAGTCTGACTTCATTATTATTATTTTTTTTTTAAATTCGATTTTATTGGATTTTCAAAGTTAACATTTATCATTAAGGCAAACCGAAGAAACAGTTACATACAAGAATATAGAAAAAAAAATATTGTCATCGTTTGTTTCATGCAGTGCGGTAAGATTAGTATACAATTTGTAGAACTAGGAATGTACAAACATGGTAAGCAAACAATAGAGCAGAAATAAGGGCAGAACCTTGGACATTCCTTACAGATGTTAACAATTCTCCCCATCCCCCCTCCCCTGCCCCGGGAAAGAGAGACGTGTCGTGTTGGGAGTGAGGTGTTATGGTTGACAGCAAGGGTTAGGTCTTTATCAGGCGCTTTGCATTCAAGGGCTCAACATGTGGGGGAATCGCTCCAGGTTTTTGGGTGATGTTTATGTGGTGATGATGAGAGGGGGGCGGGCGCGTGTCAGGGAGGTGGAGAACAGCACATTCTCATCAAGAAACGAGGTTCGTAACATTCATGCTGGGGGGTCGTCAGTATCTGATGTTGGGTGTTCAGTAGATGTATGAGCTCTTAAAAATTCTGACCATAGCAGCTCAGATTGTGTCGCTCTGCCGTGGAGGGATGCAGTGATTTTCTCCATGGTACAAATGTTCAACACCACATTGATCCACTCTTGTTTGGACGGGGTCGTGGGCAATTTCCATTTTGCAGCAAGTAAAGCTCGCGCTGCAAGCAACAGGTGGGGGGCTAGGCCACGCACCTTTAACCATTCCTCCTCATTTTTTTCAAGACTGAACAAGACTAGGTATGGATCAGCCGTTCTATGGATACCGTCAGTGTGCCTGATCCATCCTAAGACCTCATCCCAAAAAATCTTTATCTTCGGACACCCCCACCACATATGCCAATAGTCTGCAACTTGTCCACACTCTCGCCAGCAGGAGGGGGAGGAGGATTGGTACATCTTGGATAGTCTATACGGGTCGTATTGCCAGCGATGTAGGAGTTTAATGGAGTGGAGTTTATATTGGCATGATATTGAGGTACGTGAGGCTATGATACACATTTTGTCCCACACATCATCGTCTATTTCCGTTTCTATATCAGTTTCCCACCGTCGTCTGAGTTTAAGTATAGGTCCACTACTCCCTTCCAGAAGTATTTTGTATATGAGGGAGATCAATCCTTTCCTATCTGTCTTGGAGTCGAGCATTTTTTCGAAGGGGGTGAGATCTCTAGCTAGTTTTTCTTTCTACTCAGGTTTGGTCAAAACTCCTTTGATTTGTAAAAAATGGAAGGTGGAGAGGACTCCAATATTTAGGGCCTCTGTTAGCTCTGGGAGAGTAATGAATGAGTCACTTCGGAGGAGTTGGCCCACCCTTTCTAAACCTGCGTCATACCACGCCTGGAACCTTTCGACATTGGGGATATGGTTGTTGATGCCCGGGGACCATAGGTGACTCAGTGGGGACGGCCACGTCGTGATTCCCATCATTGCCGGGCCCTCTCGCCATATATCCCATATGGCGGCAAAGAGCGGGTGGTCTCTCGTCCTTCTCAATACCCGGTTTCGTGGAGCCCATAACCATTCCCCAAATGTTGCCGGGGCCAGGTAATGATTGTCCATCTCTATCCACTGCGGCTCTTTATGATTGCGCAAATGGGGGACAAACACATGTAATTGAGCAGCGGTATAATATTTCCGGAGATCGGGGAGGCCTACCCCGCCTTTATCTTTGGGGAGTGTCAATAAAGAATAGGCTATCCTGGCCCTTTTCCCCTTCCACAGGAATTTCAAAATTTCTCTCTTGATCTCTGTAAAGTATTGGTCTGGTATTTTGATTGCGAGCATCTGAAAGGGATAGAGAAACCTTGGGAGAGCGGTCATTTTGACGGCGTTAACCCGGCCAAGCCATGAAATCGTCAGTTTGTCCCACCTGGTCAAGTCCATACGGAGTTTAGCAAGAAGCTGTGGGAAATTTGCGTCAAATAGGGAACCCAATTGTTTCGTTATTTGAACCCCTAAGTATTGCATCTTATCGTGTTCGATCGACAGCCCTAGGGAGGAGTATTTCGCTGTGTTTGCGTCAGCATCCCCTTGAAGGGGAAAGAGCGTAGATTTGGCACGATTAATCTTGAAGCCTGAAAGGCGACCATATTCCTCCAGGAGTAGAATGGCTCGGGGGACGGACCTCTCAGGGTTTACTACATGTAAGAGGATGTCGTCGGCATACAGGGCCAACTTGTATTCCGTTTGTCCCAGATGGATCCCCTCTATAGCATCGTCCACCCTAATTTTGTGTGCGAGCGGTTCGAGGGACAGGGCGAACAAAATGGCAGAAAGGGGACATCCCTGTCTAGTGCCCCGCTTCAGTTGAAACCACCTGGAATACTCTCCATTGACGAATACCGAAGCAGTGGGTGATGAGTATATTGCTCGAATTCCCCTTATAAGATTTGGGCCTAGTCCAAATTTCTTAAGGACCTCCATTAAGAAATCCCAGTCTACCCTGTCAAACGCTTTTTCAGCGTCGATGGAAAGCAGTGCAGGATTGGTGTTTAGGTTGTGGGAAGCGTGTACCAAGTGCAGTGTCTTGCGCATGGTATCCGCCCCCTGACGGCCAAGTATGAAACCCACCTGGTCGGGGTGGATGAGGCGGGGCATGAAGGATTCAATCCTAGCCGCCAGGACCCTGGAGTATATTTTGGCGTCTATGTTAAGTAGGGAGATGGGACGGTACGATCCGCACTTTTTGGGATCCCTCCCCTCCTTCGGGATAACTGCTATGAGTGCCTTGACGAATGAGTCTGGGGGATTTCCTGTTTCTAGAATTCGGTTGTATAAACCAACAAGGAAAGGTGTGAGTTGTGGAGCGAACGTTTTGTAAAAACCGGCTGTGTACCCATCCTCTCCCGGGGATTTGCCTAACGTGAGTCTCTTAATGGCCTCTTGAATCTCTTCTCCTGTAATAGGGGTATCAAGCGTTTCTGATTCAGCTCGTGTCAATTTGGGCATAGTGACGTCGTCTAAATAGGATCTAATGCTAGGGGTGTCTGGGTCTTGCTCTGGAGAATACAGGGTCTCATAGAAATCCGCAAAGGATTCTGGGATACTGGGGGAGGA
The DNA here is from genome assembly GCF_040938575.1 of Ambystoma mexicanum. NCBI lineage: Eukaryota > Metazoa > Chordata > Amphibia > Caudata > Ambystomatidae > Ambystoma > Ambystoma mexicanum. The sequence goes on from NC_090929.1 coordinate 809,608,772, forward strand.
CATTCCCAAACCAGGCCCCCCATTCAATATCTCCTGAACCCTGCGTTCTGCCTGTTGGGCACGGAGTCTGGCCGCCAATAACGCGTCGGCCTTATCCCCTTTCTCATAAAATTTCTGTTTCAAGAGGAGGAGCTTGCGGGTTATTTGTTCATGTTCTAAGAGGCGTAACTCTTCCCGTTTTTTCCTGGCTTCTAGAACTTTGACGGAGTCAGCAGTGTCTCCTTTATTCGCATTCCTCTCCAATTGGGTGATTTCTTCACGGATTCGATTTTCAATTAGGGCCCTCTCTCTTTTCTTTTTGGCTCCCTCCCGCATGAGGATTCCCCTCCACGTTGCCTTACCAGCCTCCCAGACCCCCTGTTTCGAGACCTCCCCATTATCGTTCAATTGAAAATATTCTTCAATCTCGGTTTCCATCTGTAGCTTGAAAACGGGATCTTTCCATAGTGTCTCATTACACCTCCACTGTCCGCCTCTGACGGGTAAGGACTCCCAGACTAAATCTGCAGACACCATGTCGTGATCGGACCATGAAATGGTCGTGATTTGGGAGTGTGTGGCCGTGCGAAATAGATCGCTCGAGGAGTAAAGGTAATCAATACGGGTGAGTGTATTGTGCGGGGCCGAAAAAAAGGTGTACTCTCTCTCCATGGGGTGCATACGACGCCATACATCAACTAAACCATATAATTCCATCATTGTTTTGAATCGGGTGAGCTCCCCATCAAGTGTATCCCGTGTATCTGGGTTACCAGGGTGCCAGTCCAGGTCGGGGTCTGCCCAGGTGTTAAAGTCACCGCCGAGGATGACGTGCCCTGTCGCCTCTAGCATTATTTTGGGGATTGTTTTGGAGAGAAATCGGAGCTGGCCCACATTGGGGGAGTAAATCGTGGCGATTGTGATGGACAACTTTCCAATGGTCCCGACCACAAGGAGGGCCCGACCCTCTGCATCGGACCAAACATTCATGGGTCTAAAGTCTAGCCCCTTTCTGATGAGTATTCCCACTCCCCCTTTTTTCAATGGTCCAGAGCCCCAAAATTCCAGCCCAGTTTTCTTACCCAGGATTGGCCTTTCCTCTCCTCTCATATACTTGGTTTCCTGTAAAAAAAGCATATCCATTTTTGACCTTCGGAATTCTCTAAAAACAAGTGATCTCTTTGTAGGTGAATTGAGACCCTTAACATTGAGCGTTCCCACCCTCATGACGCCCTTAGTGCATGATTCAGCGGTCAGTATAGCAATGTTTTTGATGCTCGTGTGAGCTGTGTGACCATTGCAACTTTTCCCCTTGATATTTGGGCAACCTCATGAACACCTCGGTTTCTAAGACACTGAATTGCTCCCTAAACTTGACACTTATTCTCTTCCCCGTACCCCACCCGCCTCCCCCCTTCCCTCCCTGAGATCGGTGGCGTCCGATTGAGCCCAGTTTAAGAACACTGGTCCAGAATCGAACCACCAGAGGAGACCGTTACCTCACGGTCCCCATACATAATAAACATCAAAAAATGTCCAATGAGCCCCCTACAAGCCTCCCCCGAGGATAATCAGGTAGGCGACATATAGACGGGAGTTTCAGAAACATTCTTACAACGCGTAACCTTGACTTCTTCATGTTAAATGCCAATTTGGCTTAAGTGTACCATACTCGTCCGCTATCAATTGCCTCCCTCTGGGGAGCCGTTTCCTCTGCGGTACTTCCTTGAGCCTTTCACTTTCCTCCTCCTTCGGGCCCTGCACATGCCATTCCCCCTGGCTCCTGGGTGGTTGGTCGCGAGGTCCGTCTTGCTCCTGCGGGCCCAGTAGGTCAGAAATGCATGCTTTAATGCTTTGCTCAGAGTTTAGTCTGACACGCGTGCCCTCATGTTCAAAGGAGAGAGAGAAGGGGTATCCCCACCTGTAGCGTGTGTCACAACCTTTAAGCCAGGTAGTAAGTGGTCTGCACATTTTCCGTAGGGATAAGGTCAGGGACGAAAGATCTTGAAAAATAGTTATTTGCGCTCCGCAAAGGGTGATAGCACCCCCACTCCTCGCCCTTTCCAGCACTCTCATCCTATCTTGGTAGCGATGGAATCTTGCGAGAACCGATCTCGGGCCTCCCGGCGGGCCCCCAGCTCTGTGAATGCGTTCTGTCTTGGGTTTGTCGATGTTATCATCTGCGACGAGAAGCTTAATGATATCGTGGAGAGTCAATTTCAAGTCTTCTTCCGTTTCACCTTCTTTCTCTGGAATCCCGAAGAAGCGCAGGTTGTTTCTTCTTTCGCGGTTTTCCAAGTCATCCATCTTAAGTTTAAATTCCTGTTCCCTTCGCTCCAGTTCGGTTATTCTGTGATCTTATTGTGTTTCGAGGACGTCAATGGAGGCCTGGTTATTCTCGACCCCTTCAACCCTGTCCTCTATGCTGTCAAGGCGCTGTGTGAGTTTGTCGATCTTCCCTCCAATATTGGCTCCCATGCTCCTTATTTCGGCTAATAAGTCCGCAATGTCCCCTTTTGTGGCAGCAGTTTCCTTGTCCATGGTTGATGGTGTGGTCATCTCGGGTCCAACGCCAGATCGAGGTAACGATTTATATGCGTAGGCGGCAAGCTTCTGTCGGGCGTTCATGCGTTCAAGTTCATTCGGCTCCAGGAATGCTCGGTACCACAGAGGAGGCACACGCCCCTATCCTCCTTGCCCTCTTCCTCTACGTCTCGCCCGGAGTAGAGTATGTGAGGGGGCCCTTCCCTCTGTGGTGTCAGTGTTTCCGTGCCTTTGACCCGGCCAGGGTTCCTCTTCAATGGATGCGGCAAACACAGGGTAGCTAATTGGTTTCTAGTAGATTTCAGTTTTTCCCCTGTGGTATTATGCGAGGCCGGTACGTCCGGTACCTTCGTGGTCTTGTGCAGCTATCTGACGGGGGGACCAGTCCTCCAGGTATCCAAGAAGGTCGCGGCTGCGTATGGTGGTTTGAGTGGGGCGAGGTTTTGTACCCCGCACTTGATGTGAGTCAGAGGGCAATATCTCTGGTGCTCCAGGGGTCCAGAGTGCTGTGGTGGGAGGAGGCACACGCCCTGGGGTCAGGGGCCCTGCCCTCCGTTTTCGACTATACAGTCTCCCGGGCCGTGAGGTTCAGTAGTGCCTGGATGCGGAGCAAGGGTGCCAAAATGGAGAGGTGCTGAGGTGTGCCGTGTCGGCAGTCACTTGGTGTGAGGGAGATTCTCTGGGCCGTAGGACCGCGATTGCACGGGGGTCCACGGGGGCCTTCAGGCCAAGTGAGGAGGTAAGAGGTTGTCCGTTCGACGCCCGCGGTTTGTAGGCAGGATTTGAAAGAGGCGACTGGGAAGCAGGCCCACGCCGCCTGCGTTCTACAGTTAGGTAGGGCGGGGGGGGAAACAGGGTCCTGAGGCGCGGTGGTCGAGAGGCGGGCCGTAGCGTACCCACAGGAGCGCGCGGCAAGGGCCGTGGGGAAGTCCTGCGTATTGCTAGGAGGCAGCACTCACCCGCATCGTTCTCCGCCCTGGATCGAGCCGCGTTCGGGAATCCGGCTCCACTTCAACTTGGGCGGCGGGGGCGCCTGTCGCCTGCCCAGGGCTCTCCCACTCCACGGGAGCCAGCAGGCAAAGCGCCGAGGGGGGAGCCTGGACGTAGAGCCGCTGCACAGTCCAGGAATGTCGAGTGTCTCCGGCGACTGTGGGCCTCTGGGAAGGCGCTGCGTGGGAGGTCTCACGGGAGAGTCCAGGCCGCAGGACTTTTCGTCGTGAGGATCTCACCGATTTTCTCCGGAATTGCGCACACTGGGTGGGGGCCTAGGTTATGGAGGTTCACCGTCGTTGTCGTAAAGATGGGGGGGCCAAAAGTGGGGGCTCAAGGCACTTTTGGGGGACCGCGAGACGGAGCTCACACGGAGGGAATCTGCATCCGTGCGCCCCCTGGTGGCCAACCCCTCATTATTATTTTGATTACATTTTAACACAGACATGAATAGCCCTTTATTTGCCGCGCTCTGGGTGTCGCACCGCTGCATCAATTTCCCCATAGCTTGGTTTTGCTAAAAGACTGCACAGGACACACACAGACACAAAGCTGCACCCATCATTGTGTTGCACCCAGTCACATGCCGAGGCGCACACAGGCACTGAAGAAGCACCAGATCAGACACAAATGAGAGGGTGTGGATAAATGGTGGGCACAGCCACCAGTTAGATTGAAATGTGCACCCACCCCCTCACCTTGAGTGAATCAATCAGAACCCAGGCAAATACACATGATCAGCTTCAGTGATACTCTTCCATTCATCACGTTTGGTAAGACAAACAGAGCCGTAGAAGGACAAGCCACAGAAGATAAATGGTGTTGGCAGCAACACATTTAACAAATGACCGGCAATTGGCAATGTAAAACATTTTATTGTTAGCACCTGCAGTCGTATGCATACATTTTTAGGCAATTGAAATCAGATGGGTGTTCATTCTTGCATGTCAGGGGAATGACTGTAAGTGTAGGGGCAGGAGGCCGTTCATTTTCACAGCAGAGCTTAAGTGTGTGATTTCTGAGTGGTTTTATAAGTGAAAGAGAGAAATAACCGATTGTAACATTGAAGCTGCACTACAATAGGCTCATTAGAATGTGTAAAGAAGTTAGATGCCCCCACACATCGTCTCTGAAGTTAGCACCTCAAAGAGGATACATTTTAACAGATAAATTGACTGCTTTATTTGGACACTTATTAAAAACATTGTTGATCAAAAAAACAGATGGTAATCATTTGCACCTGGATTTGAACTGTTCCACAAGCTCTGTTATAGGTGGACAGGGCACGCCGGCAATATTTTCGGACAATGTATGTGTACTCTGAACAAAATCGCTCGCAATTCTGTGATTATACATCTCCATCCCTTGAATGCCGAAAGGCAATCTCTTTGGCCTGTACGTTAGGCACATATTGTGGAACACCTCCAAATCTACCGTGTGACTTTCGTGACAAAAAAACACCTGTTTTTTGCTTCTTGCAGCCATATCCCATCCCATCCTCATTACCCCTCACCTCCCCAGAGACTATTTGATAAGTTTGACAAGTGCAATGTTGTGTTTTAATGTGTTTTTACCGCAATGTCCGCGGACACCAAACACTGATCCAAGATGGCGGGCACATCGAAACAATCAGACGCACCTCAGTCTTCATCCCAGCCAATCAGCGAACACTTTGCATGTCCGCGGACATGATGCAAGCCAATTAACCAATCGGTGTCCTGTCCACGGACCGAACAGGGAAGTGTGTCCGCGGAGCGGACATAGATATCACTCATTTTTTATGACCTACTTTTAGGTCCTTTTAAAAAAAAAAACTACTGGACGAATTTTCACCAAATTTACAAAAGAACGCTTTCGGGACCAATCCGCTGCTCCTGCCGCAAATTTGGTGAAAATCCGTCCAGCGATTTGGGCTCTAGGCGTGAGCACATTTTTTCCCCATTCAGTCTATGGAGAAAAAAAAAGAAATTTTGGGACCCCCCTATAACTTTCCCCCCCTGGACCAAACCTCACCAAACTTTGCAATAAAATTCACAGTGGGCCATATACTCCGCAAGGTTTGGTGAGGATTCGTCCAGGGAGAGTGAAGTTATAAACCACCCAAAAACTGCTCTTCCTATGGGATTAGCAACTTCACCATAACTACACAGCCACTAGTGTGGCTGTGTAATAAAAACATATGAAATTCAATGGAAAAACGTAGTTACATGGACGTTCTGGTTACAAGTAAAACCGAAACCCCCCCGAAATTTCGACAGTTATGGTAAGCTAAGCAACCATAACTCGTGCCACCAGTGTGCACTGCATCATGAATGAGATTTGTGATGGCATCTTTGATGTCATGGGTGTTAGTCCTTGCAGTGCACGCTGGTGGCACGAGTTATGGTTGCTTAGCTTACCATAACTGTTGAATTTCGGGGGGGGTTTCGGTTTTACCTGTAACCATAACGTCCCTATAACAACGTTTTTCCATTGAATTTCATAGGTTTTTGCTAGGCAACTTAACCATAATGTCTCTTTAACAATGTTTTTGTTAGTGAATTTCATAGGTTTTTAGTAGGGCACTGTAAACAGAACGTTGCTTCAGCATAGCATTTTACTGTAAAGAGGATAGGTATTTGGTACGGCAACATAACCTTAATGTCCTGTTAACAGCGCTTTGTTACTGATTCCTTGGCTGCCCTCATGATGAACGTGTGCAAAGGGCAAATTGTCTGGTGTATATATCCATTTGCGCTACCCCTTACTTTTCCGAATACTGTTGGTGCATCGTAGCATTTACAAATGTACATAGTAAATGTTCTTTAGTGTGTCAGTAGTCTCTCTTTTTGTGTTAACAGAGCATGGTAAATCTGTGCCACACACTACTGGCCGAGATGATTACAGATGAGCAGTTAAGTAGTTGTGGAAGTGCACGTGTTTCCATTCCAGACCTAGACCCATGCATAGGTCATCCACTGTATGCTGGTAACACTGCCCCTGTCGCCAGCCCTACGGATTCATGCAGTAGACAACCGCATTTGAAGTACTGCTGCAGACTTAATGCGTGGCTCTGCAAACCTACCAATGTGTGGCTAAAGCACTCCTAACTGTATAACGGCCACTGGTAAACAAGGAACAGCAACCTGCAGTGTCACGTGGGCGTGTTAAATGTCACATTACTTGATTTATCTGCTGCTTGCCTTTTCATGACCCCTCAAATAGATACATTGTGTCTGCACTCAGCAGTGTGAAGGAAAGTATCAAGAGGTCGCCTGCCGGTCGTACAGTTGAAGAAAACCTGTAACTGCAGGTGGAACAGTTTGTAGTAAGTCTGGAAAATGGCAAAGCTGGTGCACCTTGGTCATGCACATACTAGTGCATGTAAAGGCCAGTAAGGAAAGAGCAGCATATGCAGAGCGCAAACAATCTTAGTGGTGGTTAGAAAAGCGCCGTAGCTGCATGGGTCGCACAAAATAAATGGCTTCCTGCTGTACATAATGAAGCTGTGTTGCGTGTTGTTGTAAACATTCTCGTATTCCACAATGTATGTATATCTGCGAATGCTACCCCTAACACTAATGCCATTGCATAAAGTGTTTGTACTGCATGTGACAACAACTGAAATGAAAGCACAAGGGACTACTGGGCAGGCTATCGCCCTTCCAACAATTAAGTAGGGCACTTTCATGTACCACATTTGCCACGGGCAACAAGAGGGGCACTCCTGTAGGGCAGCGGAGCTGTAAAACAAACTTCGCAAACCATATGCCGCGCTACAGACCCTTACCCGGCAAAGGGCATTAGTGCATTGTATTGTGCATGTACTGCAACGTGCTACTGTACAGAGGGAAGCTACTTGGAAGTGCATGGGAACAGTCCTTACAGGATCATTACAATGACTGGCGGCTATGTAGGTGAGGGCCACCCAATAATTCCGTCTCCCAGCACACCCCCTATAGAATCCATGCAGGTGCTGCCCCTTCTGTACGGGACCTTTCTTGCTGTTCCTTCTGTGGCCTGTGGGAGAACACCATAATAAATGAAAATGAACTGGGAAAGGAAAAAAGGTAAATAATGAAAGCACCTTTCACAGATCAACAACGGAATAGCCAATGCATGCATGCAGGGTGAGAGGCGTGGCAGTGTGCTTACCACTATAGTTCAATCAGTTAGAAAGGGGGTCGCTGTACAAAGCGGTTTCTTTACGTGTTGCAGAGCGTTTTCAAGAGTGTCACTGCACAACACCTACTACAAAAAAGTCACTACTTTCAAGAAGGGCACAAAGCCAATTTAGATGGGGTGTGCAGAAATGGGGATGGCAGGCATAGTAAGATAAACGGTATAGCTGGGGGAAAGTATTTGTGCTGTTAAACATCATATTTCCATGGGCCATTGACACATGTCGAACAAAGGCACAAATATACTACTTTGCAATGTACCGCGCTGTCTGCATTCACGGACCAAATAGAAAATTACGCTGCCACATCGCTGGCTGCATAATGCGATAGAAATGTATGCAAGAGATCGGAAACAAACGCATGAACTGGGCAAGTGCCTCCTTCATCGCAAACAGCACTGAAAGTCATGTAACATGCTGTGCAATTTTTCCTGCGCTATGAACAACAATAATATCGGCATGTCACACAGAGAAACCAAAATCAGTCCCTTCATTGTAGCTACTCCATAGCACTACACATGCACATGATAGACTGCAAAATGAGCAGCCACTGCACAGTGTTTTTCATTCACTTTTAGTCAATTTATATCGGAATCCCCTAAAACCCGCCTGCTGTGCCTCGTGAAGCACACAGCCATAACCACACCCTTTTTGTAGACAAATACACTGTAAGAAACAAGGAGATCCAAATTATGGAAAACTGCGTCCCGTGCACACTTTCTAGAAGGTAAAACCCTAAAGGATATAATAAAAAGTATTCAATGCATAGTAAATGACTCTTATAACCTGGATATTCACAATGAAATCAGAATATTTTTTATATAAAGATTCATCAAAGAATTCAGTGACTCCTTTTCATTAGAGGAAACAAACTTCGCCTTTTTATCAATAATTTCAGGTTGGCCCAATGTGTTTAGACTTTCATATACTCTTCATCAGGGGCATCAATTTCAACAAAAATTTCACAAGAATCTATAAAGAATGGAAATTAATCAAAATTTTACCAATTTGGTTATTTGTGGAAAATAACAGCATAATCTCAAACAAAGACTTTTTCAAATCCAGTTTTACAATAACAAAGCTTGCTTAGTAGAACATCCTGTCCCAAATGTCACTAGGATCCTAATGATTCCTAGGTATATACCTGGACCAGAGAGCGTATGCCAATTTGTAAAAAACATTTTTTGTTTAAATTCAAGTTTTTAAGAGCACTATGTGTCAATAGATGACAATTATGAAATAAATAAACTAGGTGCCTTCTGTAGGGTAGGGATGAGCTTAATGTATTCATCCACAACAATACTCTATCCTTATTAATTTCTACCATTTAGAGGGGTATAATGTGTGACCAGTAAATCAATGTATAAAAAGAGCTTTAGAGAGTAAGCTCACCCTTCTTCTTAAAAGAGAACTTTACAAAGCAGATGTAAGCACCTAGGCTTAAATGTGGGGAGCATAATGTAGATAAGGATATCCATCCTGTTAGATGAAGCGGTCTCTTTTGTCCTTAAAAGAGAGAGAGAGCATACGTTTCAGGGATAAGGTTGCAATGTTCATAGACACTAGGTCACGGCCCATAGAGAGAAACTTACTTGAGAGTAGCAGAGTACGCGGACAAGATCCTATTCACAACGAAGTGCGGCCAGGAAGCCCAGCTTTCTGTCCACATCTCCGGGAATACGTTTATATATGGTCGCGTATAGGTATGACGTCACTCGCAACAGCATTTTTCAACCACTTGCCATTTACATGGACACTGCCCTCCAACCATTGGTACAATCCACCAGCACATACCTCAAAGATATAACCAATTTTTTGAGAATTCTACAATCACTACAGCTTGCTGAGGAAAATGTGCTACTCTTTACAATGGATGTTAACAGCTTATATACTTCCATTCCTCACTTGGTGTTATGCATGAGATAACAACCTTGGCAGTAGAAAAAATCTGCATCACTGCGTTCAGCAACCTCTTCAGGTGACTTATTAAACGTCCACATGACATGTAACCCACGTGTACACTTCCATAGTGCACGACAACAAAGTCAAAGTTCATGATGGAGGCCATATATCTGCAAAGGCGAACCATTCTGCCGAAACTGCAGTCACCCTGACAGACCCAGAAAGCATCCACTCCTTCCAAGCCGACATTACCAGCAACTCCTCTTTGTTATTTGGCATTTATATAGCGCTCTATATATGATTTGTATGACCTGAAAGCACTGGCAGGTCGAACGCCCTCTGGAACCATATTTCTGGTCAGTAGAGAAAGATAGTGTCGTAGGGTGCGTGGGTGCACCAGATAAGTGTGCAGCTGGTGTAAATGCCGGTTGATAGCTGCATCCTAGCGTTTAGGTGTGGTGCTGGAGATGGCAGTTAGATGTGTGCAGTCCAGACTGGGCTCTGGCTGCGTTAGGCCTGAAGGGCACGTATATGTGAGCTACTAAGCTGGAATGTGCTTGGCTAGCTGCGTTTTATTAGGGTGATGAGGTGTTGATGAGGTCGTATTCGTATATGGACAGCTAGGCCGAATTAATCAGGGGTATAGCTGTGTTATAGTTGAGTGATGGTGTATAGTCTAGAGTATCAGTGGTGATGTGATGTTGTGGTTATCTTTACAATGCCCGAGACCAGGTGTGTGAACAGGATGGTGGGAACATAGCGACAGACAGACACTTGGAGACAACGGGGGTGCGGGTATATAGGGGGGATACAGATATATAGCATATATAGGAGGATACAGATATAGAGCAACAGCATGGGGAAGAGGGGGTCAGGGTGCACAGTGATACAATGTGTGGGGCGAATTCCATCGATTTCAGCTCATTCCATTCTGTCTCATTTATTCCGCCCACTCCGTCCACTCTCACATTGTGACGGGACACTCATGACGGCAGTGTTAACACAAAAATCATCTCTGGGTCCCAAACCACTAGCGTATTATAGTGGCACACTAGATGCAGTAATGCAAGGACACTTCGCTTGCGAGCAGTAACTCGCAGCCGCGGCATTCGTCATAGAAAAGAGTGCAACAATTGTGATGGGGTGTTCTGTGATACTGTTTGTGGAACATTCAATATTCACAATATTAGAAAGGTCAAAAAGCACACTGACAACGCAAAGGGCCACAGCCTATGAAGTTATTCTATCCAGTGCAAATATACACATAGTGAGATGTAAGACAGTTAACCCTGCCACAATCACAGAAGCATGCACAGTGGAAGACATGCAAACACATGATTGTTTTTAGCAGGGCTTCGGCTAGGTCAGGGAGGATCTTTAGTTTGTTCCAGCATTTGTGGCAAAAGGGGGCGGATGGTTCGGGGTTTGGGGCGGAGGCAGGGGAGAGGATGGAGAAAGGGACCATAAAGTGATCTGACCAGATGAGTGCTAAGGGGGCGGGGGCTAGCTGTCAGATGAGTGCTAAGGGGGGGGCTAGCTGCATCAGGGCGTGGGAGCTGAAGATAGCATCTAGGGTGTGGCCTTTAGAACGAGTTGGCCCGTTCATGAGAAGGGAGAGGTTAAGCGCATCAAGGCTGTCGACCAGTGAATGGGTCATGGGGTTGGTGGGGATGTCTAACCAGATATTGAAGTCTCGTAGTAGAGTCAGAGAGGGGTGGTTTACTTGGATGGTGGCTATAGAGTCACAGAGGTTGGTTGTGAAATGTCTGTCATAACCGGGAGGTCTGTAGATGATCAGGAAGTTGTGGCAGAACGATGGTCGAGCTGAAAGTTTAACAAGAAGGGATTTGCAAGATAGAGTGCCTGTCTGGGAGTAGACGAGTGAGAAGTGAGATTTGAAAAGGACTGCCATGCCGGCTCCACTCGAGGGTCTGTTGAGCGGGATGAGGGGGGGGGGTGTTCAAGAAAGCCTCATGAGCAATAGGGGCAAAGTCATTGGAGAACCAGGTTTCAGTGATAAAGACTAGGTCAAGATTGTCAGAGGAGAGGAGGTCAAAGATGCTGTTTGTTTTTTGCTACAGAGTGGGCATTAAAAAGGATGCATCTGACTTCGGAGTGGGGAGGAGTTGTGGAGGTTGTAGGGGCGTTAGTAGGGGGTGTAACTGGAGTGGCGGGGGAGGGTGGGGCATTCAATGTCGGTGGGTCAGGGGTAGGAAGAGAGATGGGGAGGTAGGGTGACAGCAGGTTCTGGTTGATGAATGTTGCGGTCAGTCGATGGCGGTTGGGAAGAGTAGGTGGGGAGGAGGATGCGAAAGGGGCGAAGACAGAGTTGGGAAGGAGGCGGGTGCAGGTGGGCAGTTGGTCAGAGGGCGGGGAGGGATTTGGGGCCGGAGATTCTTTTGTGAATCTCAAAGGGCTGGGGATGTCAGGTGTGCGGGGGGAGAAGTCGAGGGTGGGGGGGGTGAGAGATTGTGGGGTTGGGTCGAGGCAGGAGGGTTGAGGAGCAGATGGTCATTGAAGGGGACCAGGCTCGTTTTCTACTACTAAGGGTTTTCAGTGCAGTCGGTGTGCGAGAGAGGGTGGGGTGTTCGGGGGGTGATGGAGATGAGGCCACTGTTCTTACTAGGGTGAGACGTGCAGTTTTTCGAGAGGGGAAGGAATATGGCAGGGGATGTTGGCTGGTGTCGATGGGGGTGATAGGGCAGGGGATGGGGGAAGGAGTGGGTGGGCTGTTCAGTGATGGGATGGGGGCTCTGAGTAATTGAGGGGGATGCAAGGGGGAGGTATGATCGCAGGAGAGTGGGGGGAAGGGATGGAGGGAAAAGAGGCTTTTGGATGTTTGGAGTGCCATCGGGCTCCTCTGGCTTGGGAGTTGAATAGGGGGCGGGGTGCCTTGGCGATGGTTACTGGGGAGTTCTGAATGGCGGGAGGAGGGTGGATTGGGAGGGATGAGGTTGTTTGGGATGAGAGGGGGAGGGAGGGTTTAAGAGGAGGGAGGTGGGAGGCGCGCCAGAGGGAAGCTCTCATTTTAGATTTAGATGGGTGGCAGGGAAGTCATGGCGTGGTGTAAAGGTGGAGTTGAGATGCTGAATTCAACAGAGTAAACTTTTAGTGCAAACTCAATGTCGCTTGACCACAATCTCTAGATGCAGAGTTCAACACAGTAAACTTCTAGTGCAATCTTGATGTCGGTTAACCACAATTTATAGATGCAGAATTCAACTCTGTGAACTTTTGTGCAAATTCAAGGTCGTTTGACGAAAGTATCTAGGAGTGACAGTCTTAAGATGCAGAATTCCACACAATAAAGTTTTGGTGCAAACTCTGTCGCTTGACGACAGTCTCTCGATGTAGAGTACAACACAATAGATTTTAGTGTAGACTCAGTGACGCTTGGCCGCGATATCTAGAAGTGACAGAGTCTTAAGATGCAGAATTCAACACAATAGACTTTTAGTGCAACTTCAAGGTCGCTTGACCACAATATGTAGGTGTCATGATGCCTGCCCCCGGGCATCAGGACCAAGCCCATCAGCTCCGAGAGCAGGCATCCAGATTCTTATTAAAACCCCAACAGCCCCGGCTGGGGGCTGTTTGGGTTCAGTCCTGGCGCCATAGGTGCCAGGCGCATAGACTTTACTTACCTGATGCAGGTGCAAGTGAATCCAAGCCAGCGTGAGGCCTGGATGGGACTATTTTATTACAGGGACTATTTTTTACTCGGACGTGGTTCTGGGGAACTTCTTACTTGGAACTACTTTGGAGGCTTTTTAAACCACACCCGAACAGCAGCACACACTTCACGTTGTTAGGAAAGATTTCTTAATTGTGGGTAATTTTCCTTCCATGTGGCAACCCCTAAACTTTTTGCTGCTGTTTTCACCAGGATCTAGACTTTGGCAGAGAAGTGCAGCCTTCTGCCGCACTCCTCTGGGCTTTCGCTCCATTCTTACGGGGAAACTGACATGCCCTTAAGACAGTCAGTACCGGGAAACGTTGTTTTCCGTAGTTTCTTTATCATGTTGCAGCTGTAACGCTCACCTGATTCTCGCAGAGGCGCCGGTCTTGACTGGGCGACTACCGTATCTTCAAAGGTGATGTGCAGCACCCGATTGGCTCTTTGGGCTGGACCTCTGTGCCCTGTATGCCTGACGTGCAGAGTAAGAAGTCTGCAGATAGAAAATACGGGGTTAATGAACTGGGGTTATTGGGGTGTCCCTATCTCTTTCCTCTTCTCCTCTCCTGTAGACCCCCACAGGTTAACGCTCTCACCTTAGGTAAGTGAATGCCGAGCTCTCCATCTGCCTCGGGGCAGGGTGCTGTAGCCAGTTTCTTCACTGGATAGGTAGCGCAGGCCTCTTGACTTCAGAGGACTGCTGTCCGTCGTTTACTGCACGAACGGTAAGTTTCGAGTAACTCAAATGTCTTTAAAGTCTTTAATAATGATGTCTCTTGTTTTGCAGGGTTCCGGCGATGGCGGATGACGGGCTGAAGTGAGTTGAAGATGGAGCCCGTGTGATGAATAGAAGCGCCTGGAAGCACGTAAGTAAGCGCTTGTTGCCAGCTTCACAAAGCGCTCTAACTGTCTTTTTATTTTGCAGGTACAAGTTCGGAGCGGCTGCAGGGTGCCGGGATACCCACTGAGTTAGATGTGGAAAGGAGTAATGGCACGTGAGTATTAAAGTTCCCCAATGTCTTTAAACGCACCTTGTTTTGTCTTTCAGATGCGAGATGCAGCGCCGACGGCCTCCGGAGCGTGCGAAGAGTTGGTAAGCTTTTGTCTTTCAGATGCCGGAATGCAGTGTGAAGACCTCCGGAGCGCACGAAGAGTAGGTAAGCCTTTGCCTTTCAGATGCCGGAATGCTAACCTGTTCTTTCTTGTCTTTATAGGTGTTGCTGAAGACTGGATTCAGGATGGTAAGCCTTTTTCCTTAGGCCCAGGACCGGATGCAGAAGACACGATGAGCGTTCTGCTGCAGAGGGTGCAGAATAACGCAAAGCAAGATTCATCCACCGGGTGTGGTTTAAATAGCCTCCTGTAGTGCTTAGGTGTCTCCTTCCACAGCCACGCCTAAGTAAGAAAAGAGTTCCTGGTAAAAAAAGAGTTCCTGCCTTCCAGAAGAGTTCCAGTGTTCTGAATCTAGGGAGTGGCTCCAGCCCCACCCAACAGGAAAAGTAGTTCCAAACAGAAGAGGATCAGAGGCTCAACTGGCAGGCAAGTAAGCAGCATGGTCTGCTGCAGGTAAGTCCACCCAAGCATTATGAGCCCGGCGCTTCCAGCGCTGGGACTGGGCATATTTATGAGCCTGGTGCCAATGGCGCCAGGACTGGGTCCAAAAGGTCCCAATTGGGACTGGTTGGCACTCGGAACCTGGGTTATGGATCTGCTTCCAAGGGAGTTGGGAAAACCCTGACCTTTTGGAAGCAGAGATCATGACAGTACCCCCCCCTCAAGGCCCCTCCCAAACCGGGCTTCTCCGGGGGTTTTGGCTTGTCAGGAAATGTTCGGTGAAATCTTTTGATTAGGCGAGGAGCGTGGACATATTCAGCAGGTTCCCAGGATCTCTCTTGGGGGCCGTAGCCTTTCCAGTCAATTAGGTAGAATAGTTTAGATTTGGAGATCTTGGAGTCCAGAATGCTTTTGACTTCAAACTCGAGTTCTCCATCAACTAGGATAGGTTTTGGAGATTTGGTTAGTCGGGTTTGAGGTTGCACGGGTTTTAATAGAGAGACGTGGAAGACCGGATGTATCTTCATGTGCGGGGGCAAGTCCAACTTGACCGCTACTGGGTTTACTATGGTAGTGATGGAATAGGGACCAAGGTATCTTGGGTTGAATGTGCGTGGCCCTTTTAGAGATAGATATCTGGTGGATAACCAGACTTGATCCCCTACTTGATAGTGAGGGGCTTCCTTCCGATGTTGATCTGCTCCTTTCTTGTATTGTTCTTTAGCCCTTTGAAGGTGAGAAACAGCTTCCTTAAAGGCTTGGGTGATTGTAGAATGCAGGTAGTCTACTGCTGGTGTTTCAAGATCTTGGAGGGGATCCAACTCCGAGGTTCGAGGGTGACTGCCGTACAAAAGAAAAAACGGGGTTTTCCCAGTTCCCGAATGGACAGAGTTATTGTAGGCATACTCGGCTATCCAAAGGATATCTTTCCAAGTTTTTTCAGTTTGTTGCAGCATGCAGCGTAAATACTGTTCCAGAGTTTGATTGGTCCTCTCGGTTTGTCCGTCGGTCTGAGGATGGTGACTGGTCGATAGTCTCACATCAATTTGAGCCGACCGACAGCAACTTCGCCAAAAATGAGAAATAAATTGACTACCTCGATCCGAAATTAGAACCGAAGGAAAACCGTGCAGTCGGACGATGTTTTCGAGAAATTCTCGGGCCAGAGTTGCTGCTGTTGGCAAGCCTTTGAGCGGAATGAAATGCGCCATCTTGGAGAAAAAGTCCACGATTAATAGAATCGTATTGTATCCGGAGCATGGATGTAGATCGGTGATGAAGTCCATAGAAAGCGTATGCCAAGGGCGAGGTGGGATGTCAATAGGGCGTAAGAGGCCTGCTGGTCTTTCCTTTTGACTCTTGTTTTGGGCGCATACTCCACAGGACATTATAAAGTCTCTGATATCTTTTTTCCAAGACGGCCACCAGAAGTAGCGCTTGATCTTTTCTGAGGTCTTGGCTATACCGGGATGACCTTCCATTAAAGAGTCGTGATAACAAGAGATTACTTTTTTCTGTAAATCTGTGCTGGGTAGGTATAATCGTTCTTGGAAATACAATAAGTTGTCCTTTACTGCAAAGTCCTTTCCCTGCAGATGCCAATTCTGTATGTTTGCTGGAGTTACAAGTTGCCTGGCTTTATCCTTAACTTCCTCTATGGATTCTGTGGTGATTACACCCAGAATTCTTTGTTCGGGAATGATTGGTACAGGTTTTGGGTTGATCAAGTGTTCTTCCACTCCCATCCGAGAAAGGGCATCGGCTTTACCGTTCTTGGTACCAGGTCGATAGGTAATTATGAAGTCAAACTCGGCAAAGAATAATGCCCAACGGAGTTGTCTAGAGGATTGGGCTTTTGCGGTTTTCAAATATTGCAGGTTTCGGTGATCCGTAATCACAGTAACGGTGTGTTGGGCCCCCAGCAGATAATGCCGCCAAGCCTTAAAGGCAGACTTGATAGCCAGAAGTTCCTTGTCAGTAATCGTGTAATTGACTTCAGGAGGTGAGAATTTGCGGGACCAAAATGCCACGGGATGCAACTGATTGGTTACCGGGTCCTTTTGTGATAGAACTGCCCCCATGGCAAGGCTTGAAGCATCAGTTTCCACGATATAGGGGAGTTCGGGGCGAGGGTGTTTTAAGATTGGTGCAGAGATAAATTTAGTCTTCAAATCCTGGAAAGCTTGTTCCGCCTCGGTAGACCATTCAAAACGTTTGTTTTTCTTTAACAAGGCAGTGATGGGCTGGACTATTCGAGAGAACTCGGGGATAAACCTGCGGTAAAAGTTAGCGAAGCCTAACATGCTTTGCACACCTTTTACGGAGGATGGTGATGGCCATTTGAGAACTGCATCGACCACCTTTGAATCCATACGCACTCCGCCAGGTGATAATATGAATCCCAAGAATTCAACTTCAGTCACGTTGAAAACACATTTTTCCAACTTAGCGAAAAGTTTGTGTTGACGCAATCTTTCGAGGACCATTTTCACGTGTTTCCGATGTTCAGATTCCGATGAAGAATAAACGAGAATGTCGTCGATGTAAACAACAACACACACATCTATGAGCTCTCTGAGGACATCGTTCATAAAATATTGAAAGGCGGCCGGGGCATTGCAAAGTCCGAAGGGCATGACCTGATATTCAAATAGCCCATACTTGGTGCAGAAGGCCGTCTTCCATTCATCGCCCTCTTTTACTCGTACCAAGTGGTAAGCTCCTCTAAGATCCAGCTTTGTATATATGCATGCTTTTCTGACTTGGTCCAGGAGTTCAGGGATCAAAGGTAACGGATATCTATTCTTAACGGCGATCTGGTTCAGGGAGCGATAATCGATACAAGTTCTAAGGTCTCCTTCCTTTTTTGGAACGAAGAACAAAGCTGAAGAGGCAGGGGACTTGGAGGGACGAATAAACCCATTTTCCAGGTATTGATCCAGGTATTGTCGAAGGTGAAGGTTCTCAGGCTCGGTGAGGGCATAAATTCTACTACAAGGAGGAGTAGATCCAGGTATCAGGTCTATCTGGCAGTCATAAGACCTATGAGGAGGTAGAGAGTTAGCCTGCTCCTTCCGGAAAACATCTTGGTATTCTAGGTATTCGGGAGGTAACTGGGGAGTCTCTGAAGAAATTGCTGCCAGTGCAACACCAGGTGGAGGGTGACACGTAGAGACACATTCTGGAAACTGGACCGTTCTTGCTCGCCAATCGATCAGAGGATTGTGTTTCTTTAACCAAGGTATTCCTAGAATAATCTGGAACTGAGGGGCCTTGATCACATCGAACACGATCTTCTCATGGTGTCCATCTTGACTTACTAGCGTCACCTCTTGAGTGGTGTGCGTTACTGGCCCGGAGGCTATCTCCGTACCATCCACCGTAGTAATGACGTCCTTTACAGCCTTGGGACAAAGTTAGATTCATCCTCAAAACCATTTCATGATCCACATAATTGCCGATGGCACCGCTGTCGACGTAAGCTTCAATTGCATGTAATCGACCCGGATTATCAGGGCTAATGAGGACCATAGGTATCACGAAATGCGAGGTCACGGAACTGGTTTTCACGCTCGGCAAGAGGACCTCTATTCTTGTCGGGCGAGGTCGTTTCCCTGCTCAGAGTTTGTAACTGTGGTAACTGCAGCTCCTACTGCCTTCTTGGCAGGTTTCACCAGACAGTCTCGAAGAAAGTGCCCTGAGTTTCCGCAATATAGGCATAATTGCAACTGTTTTCTCCTTTCCCGCTCCCTTTGTGTTAGAGGACCTTTCAGACCCCCTATTTGCATGGGTTCCCCGGAGTCTACTCCTTTGGAAGGAGTTGGCGGTTTGGAAAATACTCGAGCATCAAACTTGGAACGATCGGCCTTCCTGTTCTGCAGTCTGTGATCTATTTGAACGACCAAGTCTATATAATCCGAACAGTCTTGTGGGGGATTCACTACTTGGGCTAAAACGTCTTTGAGCTCTCCACGTAGACCTCTATAAAACAGCGTAATCCTTTTGTCCTCAGGCCATTGAGTTTCCACTATTAGTCTATTGAAAGATGCAATATAAGCCAAAAGGTCTTGATTACCCTGTCGCAACGAAAGAAGCTCATTGTCCAAGGCCTGCCCCTGTGCATGTCTTGCGAACAGTTTTTCCATACTAAGCTGAAAGGCTTGAAAATCATGGAGAACCGGATCATCTTGATTAACTAGAGGGATCGACCAGTCTGCCGCATTGCCACTAAGGTACGAAAGTACAAAAGCTACTTTAGCTTGATCAGTTGGAAAGGCTGCTGGCCGGCATAAGAAGTGCAACCGGCACTGATTGATAAATACCGCAAACCTCTTTGGGTCACCAGAAAATCGTTCGGGCGGAGCCAGAGGTACATTCCCAGGTAGGTTGATCTGCACTGGATTCATAGAGGATGTTGAAGGAAGATTTGCCCCTGATGCGGGTAGCGGGGTCTGTCCGGCTTGTGACTGAAGCAATTGTCTAGCAAGATCATCTGTTCTCTCCTTGGAAATAATTAGTTCCCTTCTTAGAGCATTCGTTTCCTGACGAGCTGCATGCACTTCTGCCCTTAGTTCCCCAAGTAACTGGGCTAGGTGGTCAGTATCCGAGGTTTCCATAGCGCCTGGGCAAGAGTTTTGCGGTAGGCTTTGCGTTCTGTAACGCTCACCTGATTCTCACAGAGGCGCCGGTCTTGACTGGGCGACTACCGTATCTTCAAAGGTGATGTGCAGCACCCGATTGGCTCTTTGGGCTGGACCTCTGTGCCCTGTATGCCTGACGTGCAGAGTAAGAAGTCTGCAGATAGAAAATACGGGGTTAATGAACTGGGGTTATTGGGGTGTCCCTATCTCTTTCCTCTTCTCCTCTCCTGTAGACCCCCACAGGTTAACGCTCTCACCTTAGGTAAGTGAATGCCGAGCTCTCCATCTGCCTCGGGGCAGGGTGCTGTAGCCAGTTTCTTCACTGGATAGGTAGCGCAGGCCTCTTGACTTCAGAGGACTGCTGTCCGTCGTTTACTGCACGAACGGTAAGTTTCGAGTAACTCAAATGTCTTTAAAGTCTTTAATAATGATGTCTCTTGTTTTGCAGGGTTCCGGCGATGGCGGATGACGGGCTAAAGTGAGTTGAAGATGGAGCCCGTGTGATGAATAGAAGCGCCTGGAAGCACGTAAGTAAGCGCTTGTTGCCAGCTTCACAAAGCGCTCTAACTGTCTTTTTATTTTGCAGGTACAAGTTCGGAGCGGCTGCAGGGTGCCGGGATACCCACTGGGTTAGATGTGGAAAGGAGTAATGGCACGTGAGTATTAAAGTTCCCCAATGTCTTTAAACGCACCTTGTTTTGTCTTTCAGATGCGAGATGCAGCGCCGACGGCCTCCGGAGCGTGCGAAGAGCTGGTAAGCTTTTGTCTTTCAGATGCCGGAATGCAGTGTGAAGACCTCCGGAGCGCACGAAGAGTAGGTAAGCCTTTGCCTTTCAGATGCCGGAATGCTAACCTGTTCTTTCTTGTCTTTATAGGTGTTGCTGAAGACTGGATTCAGGATGGTAAGCCTTTTTCCTTAGGCCCAGGACCGGATGCAGAAGACACGATGAGCGTTCTGCTGCAGAGGGTGCAGAATAACGCAAAGCAAGATTCATCCACCGGGTGTGGTTTAAATAGCCTCCTGTAGTGCTTAGGTGTCTCCTTCCACATCCACGCCTAAGTAAGAAAAGAGTTCCTGGTAAAAAAAGAGTTCCTGCCTTCCAGAAGAGTTCCAGTGTTCTGAATCTAGGGAGTGGCTCCAGCCCCACCCAACAGGAAAAGTAGTTCCAAACAGAAGAGGATCAGAGGCTCAACTGGCAGGCAAGTAAGCAGCATGGTCTGCTGCAGGTAAGTCCACCCAAGCATTATGAGCCCGGCGCTTCCAGCGCTGGGACTGGGCATATTTATGAGCCTGGTGCCACTGGCGCCAGGACTGGGTCCAAAAGGTCCCAATTGGGACTGGTTGGCACTCGGAACCTGGGTTATGGATCTGCTTCCAAGGGAGTTGGGAAAACCCTGACCTTTTGGAAGCAGAGATCATGACAGCAGCTTTCGCGCAACATGGCACAAGAGGGCACTGTAAGCTAAGTTACTGCTCTCTTGGGTCTCTAGTCTTCTACATGCCCTAGATACTCTCTTTGGATTGTAAATTAACGGTGCAAGTGAATCACGGACGGGATTGGTGGCAGCAATCGTTTCTTGTGTTTTTGAGCTCCTTTTGGAGTTTTAAGCGCGTTTCTCGCGCTTAGCCTAAAATGGTGGCCTGGCTCCCAAAATGGCCAGACCACAAGGCTCTTTGTCCTGTCCGCTGACCGTCTTGCCCTCTTCACCTCCCCCAGGTCGAGCCGACCCGGGGCCGTCCTTATTTGGGCATGTACTTTCCCGCGAAACACAGATGCTTTTGCGGGCTTCTACAGGCCTTGTGTGTGCCTCCAGGATGGGGGCTGGGATGTCTGGTCCCAATACACATCCTGGGCGCCAGAGAGTCTAGGGTGTTGTGAATGCCTGGGACCCCCGTGGTCCGTGATAGGTCCACATATGATGTGAGTGTTTTATGAGCGGATCTCCCATTGGGTCCCCTCCGTTTTGGTGCAAAGGGAACCGTGGATAAGAAGGGGCTGGAAACGCCACTACCAATGTCGATCTCCTGAGTTCTCCCGAACGAAGGAATACAGGAGCCAAGTATCCTGCAACCACGAGGCTGAACCAAGGAATCGCTGGTGACCCGCTGAAGGACTGCTCCTCTGCACTGCTGTCGCTTTGTGAAACCCTTTCTACCTCTGATCGAACGAGAAGGCCTGTACTGGTGCTTCGACCCCTTGGAATAGTGGGAACAACTATTCTCGGCATCTTCACCATCTCCTGCACGTAAGCCTTCGGAAGTTTCTCTGGGCCATCCAGCAGACTGACCAGCCTACCCAGGAGTCTTGCTCTATAACCGCCGTCAGGTTGTGTTGTATTACGAGTCCTTGTCACTCTCACACGATTCGTACACTTGGCATTCCCAGGTCTGAAGTGAGTAGTGTACATTGGGCTGAAATACACACGGCCGCTCCGTTGCCCTGCTGTGGTAACAAACTGTGCGGGTTCACTGCGTTTGGGACATCCTCAACTCAACTTCTACTGCTACGGAATCTACACGATGCCGAGACGTCCCCTGCTCGTATCTGAACCTGCCAGCACTAAAACTGACACGGAAAAGCCTGGGTCTGCTTGCATCGGGGAACGGTGAGTAGCATCGTTACAAACTGGTCGCCCTCCTGCAGGAGCCCATAGCTTTTCCCCGCTGTGTCTAACAGCACGCCTTTCCGTACTCACGCTCTGCTTCTGCCCACAGTGGAGGCTGCGCTTGAGTCGCGGAGCTCTGTTCATCTTCATTTGTTAATCGAACTAAACTGCCTGATTCCCTCGAAGAGACTCCCCTTTTTGCCCGTTGGCACCAGCGCGTGCAGGTACTTTTGAGTACAAGGCTCCACTCTTCATAGGGCTTGGACTTCCTTTTAGTTAGGTGCCTCTGAAGGCGGACTGGGTCTAATTATTATTCGCACTCCCTGTTTTCCTCCCCATCTAGGTGGACTACACATTTTGTGCGTCTAACTCGTTAGACTCGTTTGTATTTGTATATATATTGTATTGGTCTGGTATGTGTTGGTTTACTTGAGTTTTATTGTGATTTCTCGCTACGGTCAATGTTACAAAGGCCTTGTAATAAATGTGTATATATTTTTAATATAACACCTGCTTGGAGTAATTTGTAAGTGTCCTCGCTTTGTGTGCTCATTGCGGGCTTTCAGTCACCCTCACCCCTCTTGAGACCTAGTCTTGACCGCCGCGATCGCTACCCTGATTGGTCTGGCTTGTCCAGAGGTTACCCTGTTCCAAGAAACTAGGATGGCCTTCTGAACCTCTGCCCCTCCAGGACAGAGTTCAGAAATCCGTTTTAACACGCTTTATTCTGCATCCAGCAGCGTAACACTCACCGGGCCTGCAGTCAGCATCCAGTATTCTGCCACACCCGCCTCGAATCTGGAACTCCTAAAACAAAGAGGAAAGAAAAGGACAAGGTTAGAAAACAAACTATTTTCAAATTCCTCACCTGATTCCGGATCCATCTCGCCTCCAGACCTTGAACGAACATCATTTCAGTACGCGTCGCATCTCCAGCTGCGGCGCTACGCCATACTCACCAGTCCTCGCAGCATCTTTCAATTTGGCGCTGCCTCCATCATTTCTTTGCCGAACTCCGGCACCTGGAGTACAAAAGAAAACAACAAGGTGAGCCGAAAAAACCAACAAATATAACTCTCATCACCATAGACCTACCTGATTTACCACCGGAGGCATTATTCTATAACTCTCCACATTTTCATGTGCCGCACCTGCAAAGAGAGAAAAAACAACACGCTAAGCACGTGCAACATTTATCGGACAGCATCGGGTAGTACAGACTCTTACCTGAGCGCCACCAGCTACCACAAGAGCATCTTCTCACGAACTCAGCTGCAAGACAAGGAAGGAAGGGGGGGAACAAGAGTGAACATCGGACATATTGAACTCTATGAACTTGATACTTACTGGTCCTCGCCTCAGAGTCAATACTCTCCGGAACTCTCCCACGCCTTCAAAACCACTGAAGTAACTGGCATCAACGCGCCCCTGCAATCCATGCAGGATGGAGAGCTCATCTTTCAAGAGTATAAGGTGAGATTGCTGAGAGGGCACTTAGGAGGTGTGGAGGACTGTGGGGGGTGCCATCACTTGAATCCACGGGTGGCTAAGTCCATCTCTCCACTTGCAGGAGAATACTTCTACGGGTCAAGCAGACAAGATTAGAAGGGCCAGTCCACTCAGTAATCTCCGCACTACGCATCATGTTGGTGGAGACCGCAGCCGTCCGGGTCCGACCGACGCCCCTGTGGGAGCCAGGTGAGCGTAACAGTAGGAGTGACACAGTCTTAAGATGCAGAATTCCACACAATAAACCTTTGGTGCAAACTCTGTTGCTAGGCTGCAATATCTAGGTCGCAATTCAACACAGTGGACTTTTGGTGCAAGCTCAATGCTGAGCGCGCTATCTAGAACACAGTCTTAAGAGGCAAAGTACAACACAGCCGACTAGCAACTGACGAGGCTGAACTTCACGCCTCCATGTAAATGTGGGTTTAGATGCACACTAACATTCCTGACTACATCGAGGTGTGGCACACACTAATATTCACAGTTCAGTGTGCATGTGGCATATGCAGGCATTTACAATTCAGAGGTAGGTTATTGTTAATTAAGAGTGGCAGGGCTTTCTGGAGTAAAGTGATTGCTTTAGTCCACACCCGTGCCACACTTACTTTAGTAGTTGGTGCTGGTTGACGCCAGGCTACTGGCTTCTCGTTTCTCCTGGTGTCTCTTGCGTACACCTGCGGGCACTCTCTGGAGCCGCCTCTGTAGAAGCCGCCCTTTGCCTTGGAGCCCTTAGCCGGAGGGGCTGCACGGGCATAGGGCTGCCCTGGCAGGTCAGTTATCATCAAGTGGACTGACCAATCGGGGTCAAGGGGCGGGTAGGTAGGTAGGCGGGCGAATGTGGAAATGGAGGCAGGCAGGGGAAGAGAATGGAGAAGGTGCGTGGTGATGCTGGGGGACACAGATTGGGCCAGAAATCAGTGTGCAAGGGCCTCAGAGGGACTAGATGGACCAGCACTCACCTGAGGCAATTTGGAAAAAGTGGAGATGGCGCACAAAGGTATCACCGACAATAAGCGCTGTGCTTCTCTCAATCTGGATATGCTCCACACCCATTCTGTACAAGTCACCACCCTCTAACGGATACCGAGTCAACAATGCATTACTGCTGTGGTTGTGCTCAAGACCTAGGCTCTTGAGTGCATGGCCTATGGCCTTCGGCCATGCACCCAATAGTCTAGGCCTTGCACACAACCACTGCAATGTAATACCAGCATACATATCACCATTTCACCACCTACTACAATCCACATACACAGCACTGCCACCAGCACTCCTACCCAACCTGCGCACCACCATGGAGCTACGCAGAAAATAATTGCAAGAATTACCATAATGTACAAATAAAGCACCGTCTCCTGCACCCCTGTGCACTTTCATTCACATACTACGGCCATACTCACTTCCATTCACAAAGGATTGTCTCCCTGGCAACCTACCCACATACTGTTCACAACATTGGCCCTACTCCAACCAATTTGCACACACCACACTATGCAAGCACCCCCCCCCTCTACCGGATGCAAAGTCAGATATGCATTGCTGCGGTGGGTGAGCTGAAGACCTAGGCTCTTCAGTGCATGGGCTCCGGCCTACAGCCTTCAGCAATGCACCCAATAGTCGATTCCTTCAACACACCTACCACAAATAAATCTGCACACAGCACAGTAACCAAGCACATATAAGCTCCACTTCAACCATACCCTCTTCCATACTCACATTACTTAAACAATGCACCCTTTGGCCACAGTACACACCTTCTCACTGCACCATCTCCTACCGTATATTCACCCAATAGTGCACTCCTTCAACACACCCACCGCAAATAAATCAGCACACAACATAGTCACCAAGCACATATTAGCTGCACTTCAACCATACCCTCTTCCATACTCACATTAAATACACAGTGCACCCTGTAGCCACACTACACAACTTCTCACTGCACCATCTCCTGCCTTACACCAAATACTGTAGCATGTTGCAACTATCACCACAAACATGGAACGCGCAAGACACCCTTTGCAACTCATCTGTGCTGCTGTAGCATGTCTACAATGTGCTCCACACCCATTCCCAAAACATCACCACCCTGTGCCTAATGCACTGTCAAACCTGCATTGCTACAGTGGCTGTGCTCCTTGCACACATTCCTGCACCGTAATGCAACCATTCATGCCAGCATTTCACCAAGTACCACTATGCACATATACACCACTGGCACTAGCACTTCTACCCAACCTCCACACCGCAATGCATATACACAGTGTTAAATGCAACATTTACCATAATGTACACACATTACACTGTCTCCGGCACACCTACGCCCTTTCATTCACATACTATTGTCTTACGCACTTCCACTCAGAAAGTATTGTCAGTGCCACCCTAACCACAAAATGCTCACAACATTGCCCATACTACAAGCAATCTGCACACAGCACACTATCCAAGCACAAATAAGCTGCCCGTCAACCATACCCTTTACCATACTGACAATATGCAAACACTGCACCCAGTGGCTACACTGCGTAACTTTTCACTGCCGCACCTCCAACGACACATCCAAAACTTTACCACGTTCTAACAGTCACCTGACCTGCAACCCAAACATACACGCATGGCAGCTCTCTTCTGCTGCTCTATTGCGTCTTAAATATGCTCCACACCCATTATGTACAAGTTAGCACCCTCTTAACGGATACACAATCAAAAATGCATTACTACTGTGGTTGTGCTGAAGCCCCAGGCTCTTGAGAGCATGCCCTACTGCCCACGGCCATCCACCCAATAGTCTAGGCCTTGCACACATCCACCACAACGTAATGCCACCATACATGTCACCATGTCACCAACTACGACAATCCACATACAAGGCACTGCAACCAGCACTCCTACCGAACCTGTGCCCCGCCAAAGAGCTGTACAGGAAAAATTGCTACACTTAGCACAATGTAGAAACAAAACACGGTCTCCTACACCCCTGTGCACTTTCATTCACATAATACGGACGTACCCACTTCCATTCAAAAAGTATTGTCACTGTAAACCTACCCACATCCTGTTTGCAACATTGCCCGTACTCCAACCAATCTGCACACACCACACTATGCAAGCACCCCGCTCTACCGGATACAGAGTCACACATGCATTGCTACGGTGGGTGAGCTGAAGCCCTAGGCTCTCGAGAGCCTGGCCTCCGGCCATTCGGCCATGCACCCAATGGTATAATCCTTGAACAAACCCACCCCAACTGCATGCACCCATGTATGCCACTATGTCCCCAACCACCGCTATCCATCGGCATAGCACAGGCATCCGTGCTCCCACCCACCCTATGCCATGTGCAATTCACTCCCCTTTTTCTGAAATTCACCTGCCACCACTCACCACGGAAAGAGGTCGGCCCAAACAGGGTGCCAATGTAGAAACAAAACACTGTCTCCTGCACCCCTGTGCACTTTCATTCACATTGTATTGTCACTGCCAACCTACGCACATACTGTTGTCAACATTGGCCCTACTCCAACCAATCTGCACACACCACACTATGCACGCACCCCCCTCTACCAGATAGAGAGTCGCACATGCATAGCCGTGGTGGGTGAGCTGAAGCCCTTGGCTCTTCAGAGCATGGGCACCGGCCCACGGCCTTCAGCCATGCACCCAATAATCTAGTCCTTCAACAGACCGACCGCAACGTCATGCACCCATGCATGCCACCATGTCCACAACTACCACAATTCATCCGCATAGAACAGGCACCCGCACTCCCACCCACCCGATGCCATGTGCAAATCACTCCCCTTCTGAAATTCACTTGCCACTACTCGCCACGGAAAGAGGTCGCCGCAAACAGGTTGCGGCAGAAGCGATCGTGCCATTACGACAGCTGCCTCAAATCACCACACAAAGTTGTCGACTGTCTAGGTACCTGCAAATTCACGCAATACACACCACTACTGCAGCCACTCCTCTGTCATCTTCCACCTATTTACATATGTCACATTACCCACTTCTCACACCCCCACCATTTCCCTCCCTTCTTGCGGCCAATACATGGCGTACGGTATATTTTGCAGACCCTTCCGCCGGCGCACTGTCCTCCGAGACACCATGGCTGCTTTTCTCAAACATTGTTGACGCACAGCACACTTCCCTCCAGCCAACCACCGGCCACGCCCAAAATCCTCCTGCAGCACGCCGTACCGCAAGCCAATGACACTTCGGTCCGCGGAGCGAACAGGGAAATGGGTCTGCGGAGCCAACCCAGATATCACTAACTTTTAGAGACATACATTTCAGTCGTTTGCAACAAAAGTACTGGTCATATTCCCACCAAAGACACAAAAGCACACTTTCGGACCCAAGTCCCCGCTCCTGCCGCAAATTTGGTGAGAATCCATCCAGCCGTTTTAGCTGTAGCCTTGCGCAAAGTTTTTCCCCATTCAGTCTAAGGGGAAACAAATGTGGGAACCCCCCTATACCCCCACCCCTCCCCCCTTCACCTGCACAAAACCTCACCAAAGTTAGCGAAAGAATTCAGAGCGGGCCATATACTTTTTTTGCAAAGTTTGGTGAGGATTCGTCCAGCGGGAACGAAGTTATAAGCCGGCGAAAAAGTGGTCTTCCTATGAGTTTAGCAACTTAACCATAAATCCACGATAAGAGAGATAGAGAGAGACATTAAACTGATTAGGGATTCATTTGTTATCTTTTTTTTTTTAGTGCTGCATCCTATCGTCTGTTTGCAGTTACCAGTGAGCTAGTTTGGATACTGCAAGCCTTGCTGAAAGGGCTGTGCTTATTGTCTCCTATTTTTCACACCCATGCAGTCCAAACGGCAAACTCTACTGCACCAATTACATAATTGTGTTGAATCGGCTACCTGTGCTCCCAGTGTCCTAGATTTAAACCAGGGGAGGAATTGGGCTGGAACAAGAAGGAGCCGTGCTTTGTCAAAAACTGTCTTGCCGGAGTGCCGTTCACCTTTTACTTTCAGGGTGACTATTCTGACAGAGGAAATAAGCACCATACCAAGTGTGCATTGCATGCTAAGAAGGAATGCACATTTGAAATTCTAGCACAGACATGTTTGATAAATTGGTGTTCATTCTACTCATACTTCCCGTCCCCTTCCCTCCATCCTTGTGGGGTGTCCCCCAACATGGGGACGGTACCGGAACCTTTGGCAACAAAAAATAAAGCTTCCCCTTTAAATTTAGTATAGCATGTAGGAGCATGGCCTCGGGCGTGGGAATCCCCCCGAGGCCGCACCCTTCGGCACCTCACCCCAGTCCCTTTTTCCATGCAGACTGTGTTGGAACTGGCAGCCAGCACAGAAACTTTCTTAGCTTTCCGCTTGCTCCCCGTTTGTTTTTTCAATTCTTATTTCACTTCCCTTCGCTGCCTCACCTCCCCGGGCAGATGTCGGGCGCTGGAGGATTCACGAGATGTGCATCATGCGACCGCTCGTTCCTGGCATCAGACCCCCTTGCACTCTGTCTTGAGTGTTTGGGGCCAGCCACCGCTGAGACGCGTGTTCGGCCTGCAGCGCGCTCGGTCACAGCGCATTGATGCATTGTTTGTCGCGGTGGAGGGGGATCTTCCACACTTTTCCTCTGCCCCACCGTATGGACTATGCCTCCAGTACCTCTCATCAAGACAAGGTAGCCCTCGGTTCAGCACAGCATGGAGACTCCTTCCCCAGGGGGTTCCCATGAATCAAGGTTAATCAGATTCAGGTTCTGGCAGGCCCGAGGCCTTAAGGCTTCTGGGCGGTCTGGGAACAAACCGGAGGCCTTCCAGGCTACCGGCTCCCAAGCTGAGGGGCTCAGGGGCCCTACCAGGCTGTCCTAGGAAGGACGATCAGACTTGTCCTCTTGATCGTTGAGTGCCACCTCCAAGAGTCTGTCCTCGGCTAGAACTAGCACAGCTACCGGCACAGGTGCTGAGGGCTCCCAGCCTACCGAAGCTCGCTCCGAGGCCGTGAATCAGAGCTCTACGACGACCGGCTGGCCGGCTGAGTGCTCAGAGCCTACCAGAGGAATCTCTGAGGTTGTCAATGTTAGGCAGAATCCTGTGCAGTTCCCTTAGGAAGCACTACAGAAGATTAGACTACAGGTGAGAGAAATAAATCCCCTTTGGTATCAGTCCGTACCACAAAGATTGAGTTGGTAGCCGTGGCTGAGCAGTCAGACTTATCTCAAGAGGGAGATGAGCAGTATTCAGGGTTTACACATTAGGCCTACAGTACTATGGCACAAGCAAATACTGACCAAAGTTTTGTATTAAAAAGTAGTTATATATTTATTTTATACACTTCTGATAAAACACATGTATCACAGTCATCAAGCAAGTTAAATTAAGTCAAAGGAAAAATATACACACTCCCAAGTTAAATTGTAGACCAAGTGAACCAGAGTGAAAACTGAGCAAAACGGCACAGTGAAAACCACACACAAGGGATGCTCTAGCAATTTCTCACAAGGGACAGAAAACACAAGTTATTCAGAAATACCTTCTTACACACCCTAGCAACACTTCTCATAAGTTTGTGAACCAGTTTAAACAAGACAGTGCATCAGTATAGAAAATACTTAAATGAAAACAGAGCAAAATGACATTTCACAAGGTTTAGAAAGGGGAATAAAATGGTAGTTATAAGAAGTAGGTGCACCAACACAGTTCTAGCTGAGAATCATTCTAAGGAAGGCAAATCTAACAAATGTAGCCAGAGTCAGTAGGCCTGTGCCAGAGTCAGTGGTACAGGGCAAGGGCCCAGGAGCAAAATGTTCTTGTAGCTGCAGTCAAGTCTTTGGTTAACGATTTTGAAAAGGTGGATGCAGAAAGAGAGAGGGGCGGCCAACCCAACAGGTAGGTAAAGGATTTAAAACACCTTTAGTGCTACCGCGAAGAAAGGGCGGCCTGGCGGAACAATGTACCTTTAAATGAAGAAGTGGCTCCTGCGGTAGCGATAGTTCCTGCAGTTCAGGTGATCCAGCAGAGGAAGAGAGGCTCTCGTCGTGGAGGAAGGTTCGAGTTACTGCACTACCCAGGGATGAAACCAGCCGCGATGCTGCCCGACGAATAAAAGGTACGCTCCTTTAAATCGCGGTCCAGGTGGACTGGTGCCTGGCTATCCAGCCTCCGAGTACAGGGTACGGGAGATTTGACCAAGGCAGGTCCGGGAAAGCATTGGCAAACTGGTTGGCCCCACCAGCTCAAGGGAAGAAGGCTCCTTCAGATGAAGATCTTCTCTCGCCGTGTGGAGAAAAGTGGTGAGACGCTGCAGCAGGGCTTCAGATGTGGTTCAGTCGTTGCAGGTGTCTTTGGCTTCTCTCCTCTTCAGCTTCTTAGTTCCAGTGGCAACGTCTTGCTCTTCCAGTCCTCAGGACCCTGTTTTTATGCAAAAAGAACCCCATTCATACAGCCTAGCTGTCACTCACACCGTGGAGTGGTCATCTTGGCGGGAGACCCTCCAGCCTATCAGGATAGAGCGCGACATGGGTTGCGGACGCAACCCTGTCCAGGGGTCCTACTCCCCTCCCACACAATAGACCCACCCCAGACTCAGTTGCGCGCGAAGGAGGGCTTCTTGGTAGAAGCCCGCCAAAAGGATGAACAAAGGATCCCGACCTGGGTTAGGAATTTAGAGAAAGACACGAGAAAGAATTTATATTAAATTCTGGCAAATAAAACCGGCGGTATGTTAGAGGCTGTCAGAAAATGTGGTAGCCTCGAACAATGGGAAAATCCCATAGGGAAATATTTGCGGTTGAATATTTACGGTAGTAACCACTGCCACCAGCCAGAAACTTTTGAGAGGGGGACTGTACCCCTCGAAAATGAACATAATGGAAAAACGATTAACCCTTTTCAGTAGTAAGATGGGTTGTACTGCTTTAGTTCATAAAAATTGACTAGTAAAGTCAATTGGGACTTTACATGCCCTGGGAGACAGTAGTAGGGTATGGAGTCTGTTTGGGGGTCGCTACGACATCCCTGTGTCACTGCACTGAGGGTGCTGTGTAACACATGTGAATGAAGATGGTTCCTATGGGGTTGAGAAAATCCCATAGACATTAAACACAAAAATAGCCTAGAACACACATAGCAAAAAGGCCTAAGAGTCTCATTCTTAGCGGGAGAAAAAAACAAACCCTTCAAATCCAGCAAAGCTGCTGGGGGACTCTATAGGTAAGGGAAATTAGCCATTGAATGAGAATTCTCCCTAACAGTCAACTCTGCTTCTGGTGTAAGACCCAAGCTGTATGCTCGTGTGTCGGAGGTCTCTCTTGGCTCAGGGCCTCCGCGCCCTCCCGCCCAGGGCGTGGCGCAAGTTTTCAAAATGGTGAAGCAGCACTTGGTGCAGCCTGCCAGGCATGTGGCCATCTTGGATCCGGCTCAGGGCCCGCCAGTGCTTTTGCCAATTGAGTGGGCTCTGCAGGATGATCCCAGCCCCCTTCCCACTGGAAGTAGCAGCAGATCCTATGGTGCAGGTTGTTGGTCCCCTCAGGGGTACATCTACCCATCACAGCCATACAGGTACATGCACCCAATGCTACGCACTTTGACCAGGAGTGGAGGTCCAGGCACCTGGTGATCCAGCGGCTTGTGAGGACTGCTTCTTTGAGTGCTTCCTCTTCCTCATGCATTCCCCTGAGATGAAGGGGCTCCTGAAGGAAATTTTGAAGGAAGTCATCTCGCAGGTGGTGCCGCCCTGGCCCCCGCCTTTGGGTACTTCTCCCGTCCCTCCTGCGCTCCTGATGCCGGTCCCCCCACCAGTTCAGGCCCTACCGGTCGTTCTGACCCCTCCACCACCTCCTGTACCACCAATGCCTCCCCCTCAACAGCCGTTGGACCTGGCTGTGGCTCCCGACCTGTGGGGTTAGGGGGGCCCTATGGCACCTGTGTCCCAGGGCCTTGATTTCCCTTGGTCTGTGAAAAAGGGGGAGGAGGAGATGATGATGACAATGATGTCCAGGACGATGAGCCCTTGTCATCCGTTAAGGCCTTTTATGACCGCCTTCAGGGCCTGGTGGAGTTCTTGGGGTCCCTCTTCCCATGGAAGCCCCCCAGGATTCGGTATGCTAGCAGAGCCCAGATGAGCAAGAAGTTGGACAGCAGGTTTAGGCTGACGGACAGGGAGCCAATCCTCCTTGCCTCCCACCCGCCACCCTATTCCTCTGTGGTGGCCATGGCCTTGTTGTATTCTAAACCATAGTCTTCGTTGTCTTCCTCCATGGGACTCAACTCCAGTTGCCTCTCCAAGGAGGACAAAGTCCTTGGGAAAGCGATGTTACTGCATCTGCGGCAAGCCAGCGCAGATGCCCTCTTGGCTGTGGCTAACCAGAAGCTGTGGTAGTAGCTTAGGAATTTCTGCCCAACCTACCTTTGGACAAGCAAGCCTCCTTCATGGCCGGGCTGGCTGATGCCCAGCCCATTGCACTGTACCTCATGGAGTCTTCGATCTCCCACATCCACACAGCCAGCGGAGGGCTGTGCCTTGGGGTCGAGATGAGAAGGACAGCATGGATGCACGCCACAACATTTTCATCTGAGGTGCAGGAGTGGATCCTGGATCTGCCCTTTCAGGGCGTGGACCTTTTTCATTCGTCGACCGATGATGAGTTGACAAAGAAGAAAACCTCCACTCAAACCGCCAAGTCAATGGCCATCCTGACAAAACCAGGTCAGAAGTTCTTCCCTCAGTCCCAGGATAGGACTGAGTTCAAGCATCACACTTTCTCCAGCTTCAATGGGTTGCTGGGACTGCAGTACACGGGGGCCTGACGGGTCACCCAGCGACAACAGGAGGAAGCAGCAGAGGATGTTGCGTGGGTTTATCTGCTCCCCCTCCTCTGCCCCTGCCTGACGCCAAGAAGCAGTGACGTCAAGGTCTGGGAACAAAGCTTGCCTGTGGTGGGCCATTTGGCTCTGTTCCAGGACACCTGCAAGCATCTTTTCAGCAACCCGTGAATCCTATCCATAGTCTCCACAGGCTTCAGTCTTCCTCTTCTTTTGCCTCTACCATCCTCTCCTCCTCTGGCAGATCGAGTTCGCGGCTCTCTTACGGGAGGTTCATTCGCTCTTGGAGATGCAGGCGATAGAACAGTTTCCTCTTGTGGACAGGGGCTTCAGTTACTATTCCAGGATTTTTGTGGTACCCAAGAACAACCAGGCTGGCCTGAGTGTAGTCCTGGACTTGTCATTTCTAAATCTGTCTTTACCGCTGGAATGCTTCAAGATTACTCCCGCACATCTAGCAGAGTCTCTGCTTGCAGGGGACTGGATATGTTCCCTGGACCTTAAGGATGGGTACCTGCATGTACTCGTCTATCAACTGCATCGGAAGTTTCTGCAGTTTACGATTGTCATGACATTTTCAGTACAAGGTGCTACCCTTCGGCCTGAACTCGGCCCCTCATGTCTTCACAAAGTTGATGAATGCTTTGGCAGGCTTTCTCTGCTTGGAGGCCCATCATCTTTACCCTTACTTGGATGACTGGCTGGTGAGGGTGGGGTCACTCCTGCCAGAGATTGGCAGACATCGTTGATCAGCTGGTGTTTTGCCTCGATCAGAGGAAATCAGTTATGCCCATCTCAGGAAATGGTCTTCCTATGGGTGCGTGGGAACACTACCATTCGGCGGGTGTTGCCACTCCCGAAAGGCTTATGTCGCTGCGCAAGGCGGTGGGACACTTTCTGGCCAACCTGACAACCTCAGCATGGTGGTTCCATCACATTCTGGGCCTGATGGCCTCCTACGTGCTCACTGTACAGCACGCTTGCCTCAAGATGAGGTGTCTCCAGCTCCACTTGGTGGCCAATTGGCATCAGGAGATGGGGTCTCAGTCGGACAGGATCCCAAGAACACAGCTCCGGCTACCCGATCTTTGCTGGTGGCTGATGGAGGACAATGTCTCAGTGGGATACCCCTTCACCCATACAGAGCCTACCCTGGTGGTGACTGACTCACTCCTCCCTCTATGGCTGGAGGGCTACCTGGAGGGCTATGGGATTCATGGAATAAGGTCCAGTACGGAGGCCCGCTTGCATACTAATCTGCTCGAGCTACAGCTTCGCCTCCACCCCCACCTCGGCATGGAGGCAGTTTCAATCTGGGAAGGGGCCCTGACGGAAGGGATTTGCATTTAGGCAGTCCATCTCCCAGAGGACAGCAATGCACAAGCGGACCAGTTGAGTCGCTTGGGGTTCAACACCTACAAGTGGGAATTGCACAACAACTCTTGTTGCCCCTGTTCCATCATTAGGGGTTCACTGACCTCGATTTGTTTGCATTTCCCCGGAATGCCAAGTGCCACCAGTTTGCTTCATGGGCAGGTCGGGGGTTACTAGGAAACACCTTCCAGATCTGTTGGCACGGCCACAGGTGTTGTGTTCCCGCCCACCCCTCTGCTCAGCCTGGTTGCCCTCCACTGGCCTTCGAGACCCCGGTTTTCAGATCAGCGACAGTTGTGCTCCCAGGATTCCGTCCATCTTCCAATCCCCAACAAAGCTTCCTGACTCAGCAGGGCGGGGCAGTGGAAGATCCGGACCCAGCCATACTGGCCCTGTCGGCCTGGTTCCTGATCAGCTGAGGCTTCAGCATGCCCAATTTTCAGATGACACCTGGGACATCATTCAGCAGGCCAGGAGGCCCTTCACTAGGTTCCAATATAAGAGCCAAATGGACTAGGTCCTGTCATTGGGCTCACGACAAGGGCCTGGACCCTGTCACATGTCCTGGATGACGTACTGGCCTTTTCAGCACACCTGGCTTGTTCTGGAGTTCAGGTGAATACTTGCCGCATGTTTTTGGCGGCCTTCGGTGCTTACAAGAATTTCCCAGAGCGTGTTCTTTTGACAGCCAACCCAGTGATTAAGGCACACCTTTAAGGGGCAGTCTAGGCTATATCCTCCAATGCATAGGCTGCATCCAGTCTGAGACCTAAAGGTGGTCCTTGCAGCTTTGCAATGCAAGACTTTCGAGTTGATGGTCTCTGTGGACATCCACTTGGTGACGCTAAAAACTGTTTTATTGGTGGCTCTCACCTCTGTGCGCAGGGTTGGTGAGTTTCAGTCGGATTCTTCATGCGTGCCCTTCACCACATTTCACAACGACAAGGTCATCTTGCGCACTTACCCAAACATCTTGCCCAACGTCTCTCCGTTCCACCTGAATCAAGAGATCTGCCTCCCGGTGTCTGTCCCGAAACCACAATCGTGAGGTAGAGAGGGCGGTACATTCCTTGGACCTCAATAGGGTACTCAAGTTTTATCTCTCTCGGACTAAATCCTTCAGGAATTTCAAGGCATTGTTCATGACTTTTG
This sequence comes from Ambystoma mexicanum, assembly GCF_040938575.1. Lineage (NCBI taxonomy): Eukaryota > Metazoa > Chordata > Amphibia > Caudata > Ambystomatidae > Ambystoma > Ambystoma mexicanum. The sequence continues at coordinate 809,644,665 of NC_090929.1, forward strand.
GGGTCTCCTCCCCTGGCTCTGAGGCTTCCAAGACTTCCATCACCAGTTGGATGGTTCGTACCATTTCGGATGCGTACAAGGCCATGGGCAAACATGTACCTGAGGAGGGATTCATTAGAAACTGAAGAGCAGGGAATCCTACTCTCTGGATTTAGGAGCGACAACGTTTTTGGAATGAAAAATCCAGATGAGGCCATTTACAAAAGTAGAAAAGTTATTTATTTAATTAATAAGAATATTGAGTAAATTAAGAACAAATCAAAAGACCATAATCCAATGCAGGAAAACGAAAATATCTAATAATAATAATTTGGCATTTATATAGCGCTACGAACCCTCAAGTATCTGAGCGCTGCTTATTATTACCCACGGTGTGTGGTGCTCATTTATCGACCTCAGAAGGATGAAAGGCTGAGTTTGGCCTCGCCGGGATTCGAACCTGCGTTAGCAGGCTCTGCACCGATGTCGAAGCGAACGCTCTACTCGCTGTGCCACTTGACCGGCGTCTGTTTTATAAACAATGATTACTCGCATTCATACTGGGCAATGTGTCTTGGGCTAAACAAGCATATCCATATCTGCATTCACTTTATACAAACTCCTAAATGACTAAAATTGTAAAACCATGACAAAATTGACAATTTTTTGAAAAGTTATATTTTCTCTCCTGGAATGGATATGAATTCAATTCCAGGCATTTGAACAGGACCAACCGGTTTCGACGTATTTGGCACAATTTAACCACCTCTTCATCCTGGGACTTCTGGTAAAACAAGGGTTGTCACCTACAATTTTTTGTCACCGAGGGGCTTACATTCTTAAATGGGGAGAATACTATTGAACTAGAGGAGAGTGAATAGCTACCACTCCCCCAAGTGTCCAGACCTAGTGTAACCTCTAACTTTAGTGCAAATATGGAGTAAATATTGCACAAAGCCTTACTTGTCTTTTTCTAATGAAAAAAGATTTATTCATTACATTTCATTATACAAAATGAATATCCATAGGATCAATAACCAAAATCACATACATATAAAAAACAAATAAAAATCTTTCTAATTTTTCTCATGTAACACAGGACAGACAAGCCAAATTGATTATGATGTAGTCCTGCGATGTGGGGTTAGTATTAAGTGTGCTTCATATGCAATAAGTATACTTTGATCAAATTGACATCCTTTTTGTGTGTTTGTGTGGCTATGCGCGGGCAGCTGCAATTTTCTGCAACTAGTTGGAATTGATGTTGCACCATTCTCCCAAATCTAGATAGCATAATTTGTTATTTTGTAAGTGATTTCAATCCGGCACACACCCAAGTCACGCCCAGCATGTAGTGCGCGAATGAAACCCTTATTTATTTGTATCTATAAGTTCAATATTCTGAACGATATACCACTCGTATCACACCCTTTTCCTGAGACTCCCCCCCTCCCCCCCCTGGTCACACTGAACCAGGAATCAGGCTAGTTGCAAAGGTTAATATTTATGTTTTTAGAATTTTGATCACAATATTTTATAATACGTAAACAACAATCCCCAATGGGGTGACAGAACACTGAGTAATATCTTTAATACACTAGGAATCAAGTAATGAGCACAAAAACAAATGCAGCACAGAATAAAATACTTTTGTGTTGGTTTGGACAGATGGCACTATGGTTAGGGGTTCCTCCTGCAACACCCCTCAACCCACCAATAGGCAATTAAGTAGATTGGAGGAGAGAGCAGGTATTCAGGAATAACACAAATCAAACAGAATATCACTCCCACCTTCCCCCTTCAAACACAAGAGAAAAACGGAATTGACTTTTCAACTGTCAGTATGGCTTTGAAATAGTCTTTGGAATTGGCTGAGCAAAAACACCAAATGAGGTCAAAAATACTTAAATGATTTTATATTCCTATGGGAGCCGCTTTGAACAGATGCAGACAATCACAAATTCCTATGGGAGCCGCTTTGAACAGATGCAGACAATCACAAGCAACGATTTAGTCAGGAGAAAACATTTGGAATCTCAAATTCCAAGTGGGAAGTAATTTAAAGCTAATTCACATGTGTAAAATTTCTCAGAATGTCAAATAGCGGCAAACTTTTCCTTATGCGATTTTTGCTATAATAGGCCAATCGCACTGTTTCGCTGGATAGCTAAGGATGTTAGATACAAGTAGGAGTTGAAATATCACTTCTATCATAAAAACTGAGGGAGCAATAGAGTTATAGAAGAGGCGTGTTTTTGTGCAAAATATGCGCGAAAATGAAAACAGCAATTCGCTTTTGAAAATGACAGATGGGTTTGATTACACTATATTATGACTATGAAAAAGAGAATGCCACATTTGGATCTTACAGTCACGTGATCAGCGTAACCAGCCTGTTATGGATACTCTACTTCTTCCTGGGATTTACTTTAGTTATTCAAAATCACTAGGAAGTTAACACAGGGGAGACAATCAATGCAAGAAAGATTCTAACAATACTGGAGTTCTGAATTAAAGATGGGATGGGTTTGAGATTGGGATCATACAATACAGATATGTTATGGGTCACTGTTCCTCCTATTAATACTTAATGCATAAGTTATTAAATTGGACCATCAGTTCTGGTCATGGATTGGATCTGTCAAGGAAGGACAGCACATCAGGCGCGCGGGACTGGATTCGCTATGCCGGTCACCGGATTTGCACAGAGTCTGCCCTTCTTGTTTCTGAGTATTTCAAATCAGCGGGATAGCGAGTTCCTCAGGCAAGCCTCGTGGTACCAAGCCAGAGATTTTCAGGATACTAGTTCAGAAGGATTTCCCACACCACAGCGCTACACTGGGTTGTGAGAATAGGTTTGAGGATTTAGGCCTTGCTGAAAGTCAATAGTCCTCTACTGCTTTGCAAGAGTCTTGGCATCTGGATCTGGAAGGATGTTAAAGCTGGATATAGAATGCTGGAAGAAAGTGCTTCACCTGAATCAGGAAAGTGATTGAATCAGTGAGTCCCTACGTGTTGTGAGCTGTCTCTATCCTTTCAAATGACATCACAAAATGGGTGTATGGGCCAGCTTTACTAAGCTTGCCCCTTTGAGCTGGGATTTGATCAAGACCTCCTCTCCGCCTTGCCTTCTGAGTGATTGGATCAAGGCTGGATGATGTCACATTTATGGTTTAGCTTTACAGTCCTTAGAAACCTCCCCTCAGCCACTAGTGTCAAAATCGGATGTTATCCTAAATACATATTTCTACATTGGTCACCTCTACACAAATCACACACAAGGATTCCATATTTTATGTAGCATCTGTTCATCAAAATCCAGCAGCTGTGGGATCTTGTTTCAGCTTTCTACAGAATTTTGTCCTTTTCGCCATGAACACATTTTCTAAATTGTCCGCAACTTTCCACAAATGTGTGTGTTTACCATAGGGATGTGTGTGTAAAGTGGTACAATTCTAGCATTAACACAGTTCACATAAAACCACATATATTGCCATTCCTGTCCAGAATGTTACACAGTTCTACCACCTCTTAAAACGTGCAGCCAAAAATTAGATTAACAACTCTGTCCTTTTTATTTGTTTCACCACTTTGAATCACAAGTTATGAGTCTCTAAAAATTGTTAATTGTTCATTCTTAACAGCAAATGGTCAGCCTTTTGTCTGTCTCTGGAGGCAAAGAGCAGCCCCGACCTTTGGGATTTCCTTCTGCAGGCCTAGTTTACGACCCTTTCACACCTCCGTTTCCTGGGCTGAAGGATCTGCCATTGTTCATTCTCTTTCTGTAGACAAGAGTCCGGCCTAACCCACAATTAGCATCTACCAGTGAGTTTCTGCTGAGAGTTTTTCCACTACTTGCAGCTCAGCCAGGCTAATTTATTCTTAATTCCTTAAAGTCCAGCTGAAACCAAACTTGTTGCATCAAACATAAATACATTACTTTCTTAGCTTTACATCTGTGGGATCAAAAACACAACTGAGATCTGTATTGCTTTTAGCAACAATCATTTTATGGTTGCTAACCCGGCAGAAGTTTAGTTTAGATACTTTGAAGTTTCATCAGGAGCTCATCTGACAGCTGTCATCCAGAGGTAGTCCAGTGTACTGCACACAAATTTTGACAGGAGCTGTCAGTTTACAGACAATCCAGTTTGTCTGAGGAAATGTTTTGCTCTTTACACTTTGACTTTGTATATTCGCCATGCTTAATTAGATTAGATGAAGTTTAGCGCCAAGTAAGAATGTTGAGAAGTGTTGTGTATAGGCCTTTTGGAGTTTTTAGCAATAAAGCAAATGTCATTTATAGGCACATTTTGGGGATTTATTTGCAAAGCGCTGCTGCTCTCTCTGCACTCTGTTTGCTGGTCATGGAACCCACTGGCACATTTTCTGCAGTGTGTGCTCTATCCCACCCCATAAGCACCATGGGTGACAGGTTGTTCATCCATCTTGTTATGTGTTTAAACACGTGGTTATGGAGGTTTTTGGCGCACACAAGAGTTTTGCCGCCATTGTTGCTGTTTCTTGCACCATAACTATCAGAGTGATGCCGCATAAGATAGTGGAGTGAGTCAATAGATCCCACAATTTGTGTAAGGAACTCATGGTGGCAACAGTAAAGATAGACACAAGTGATCACAGTTCAAGGGTGTTTATTAAACTGTATATGCAGGTTGGAAAAACGCCTAATTTAAACATGAATCTAAAATGGGAGCAAGTGGTGTCTTGTCAAATAAAAGGGCCTATATTAAGAAAAACCTATTGCCAATCCTTACAACTAAATACAAAAGAGTGTGGGATAGGATTCACAAGAAAGAAAGAAGTGTTCACAAATGATGAGTCAGGATGTGTTAGCCGGTAGCCGGGAGTCTCCCTTCCCCAAGTTTTGAGTACGGGACAAGGTAGAACTGCTGAGCACAGCACACGCTGGAGCTTTCCCAGCACGAGATGAAAGTTCTGCTTCTCACAAATGACCTTCGGTGGTTAAGTCGCTTTTCTAAATAAATCCATGGCCTCCGAGGACCTGATGTGATCCAAAATATCAAACAAAAGTTCCTTCCTGCTTGTACGTTGGGTGATGCCTTTTCAACCCTTGATCCCCAGGTTCCGGGCTCAGATCCGTCTCAAATGTTAGCCTCCCTCCTTCGGGTTCACTATGGCTTTCCTCAAATCAACTTCCCTTGTGGCATTCACAAATTTCAATGTCTTTTTAAACAGTTCACTGAGGACATCCCTCTGTCGGGTTCACCTTTGTCAACACACTGTTCATCTGGACTTTAGGCTTCGCCCCTTCCCATCGGCATCCCTCTGTCGGGTTCACCTCTTCCCAAATTTTGCCAGTCACACAATTTCTTCTACTTTCTTACGTTGCGGGATTCACCACCCTAAGCTGTACAATCTTCTGCTGGTCAAAGACATTCGACTGTACAGAGGATTTTGCTAGATCCCTGTATGGCCACTTTGACCCTTTTCTTGCCCCGTTCCCAAGGCCTTCTGGTAATGGTAGTTTCAACAATAGGGTAATCGGCCAGAGTTTTTCGAGTGAGCACCCACGTGGTGCTGGACTCCTCTGTAGTTGGTTTTACACTCCCATATTAACAGTTCTTTGTACTTTTCTTCAATTAGCCCCTTGATTATTTTGCTCAGCACAGTTCGGTTTCTTATCAATTCTCCCTTCGACTCACCGGCTGTGATGAACCGCTTGGCTTTTCTTGTCTCTGGCGTCAAGGACGGTACCACGGTGGCAAGCGTCTCTCCCTGGCTTGGTTATCAGCGGAGGAGAGCCCTGTGTACTGTTGACATCTGCTGCAAGACACGCTGGCTATTGTTTGCTTTCTTTTGATTCCTTCCTCGGAGGCTTCACAGGCTTGAGTCTGAAAGGGCAAGGTTGCTTCTCTCCTTGTCACCCTTTCGGTTCTGAGCGCCTTTCTCCTCCTCTTGAACTGCCGTGCTGGGATAGCTAAATCGGCGTGCGGTCTGTCTTGCTCATCGTGTGCTTTCGTGCTCTGCCTTTTATCCCTGTGGGGAAGGTAAAGGGCCGTCGGGTGTGCGTGGGTATTGTCAATTGCCTGACCCGAGTGTTGGGACTTGTCAGGTAAACGACTCTGGTGTTAGTCCATTGTAAAGTGTTTGTGCGGTAGAGTAGAGTTTCTAAATATCCTATAGGGTAGGATGGGGAAAAGGTGGTAAAGGAAAGGGAATACCGCATCTCAACCCTCAATGTCCCACTTCCACTCCCTGAATACCCCTTGTCCAGGTGATGCTCCCCCACTGGAACCAACAACTAAAGAAGAGACAAGGGGAATTTAACGACACATGGGTTTGTCCCAAAGGATTACCATGGACATTTCAATAACTACAAACCCCTCTTGTCACTATGTTTTCTCCTTCCAGTTTGAGCGCAAGGCTAACAGTTCATTAAACAAATAAAGAACTGTAAAGCATTGCTAAACCTGACATGTAAAATATTCAATTTTATTATACACAGTGTGCACCATCAGATAAAACACATAAAATTCATTGCACATATTCAATTTACAATTACAATCTAAAATACAATACAAAATACAAACTACCTAAAAACACACAGTGCAAAAAGATATGCCTACAGGTTGACATTAACCCATAAACTGTGTTGGGTAGCAGATAAAGTACAGATGTCTCTAATAGTGACTTTACATTCTCATACGTAAAAACAGGTGGGTGAATCCCTTTATCCAAAAAGGGTTATTTTAACAACTTAATATCGTATTCAACACACTGGTAATCAATACAGTGTTAATGAAGCCCAACATTTTTCATTCTGTATTTCTCTATACTTATTCCCAGAACTACTTCAGGGGACCAACATCTACAGATTATAAAGCACTCAATCTTGAGGCAGGAGGAATCACCACCTCTATTATAGCATGTACGCCCAAACACTAAAGGAGAAAACACAGATATATAGTTCTCATTAGCATAACTAATCTAACATGCCCTTCGATATACCACCCAAATTGACCTAGGTGGCTTACCAAATTAATTTGACTTTATATTCATTCATCGGTACAGGGTGGATGTCTTCTTAATAGACCACGACCTATTGGGGTGACACAAATCACAGTGGGAGAATCAAACAAACCGTGTGTATCACATACATCTGGTATTCCACTCTTCCACATATCGCTGACTCAAATAGTTCAGCAACACTATGCATAGTCTCCTACTTCTTATTTACAGCAACGTAATGACCATATGTTATAATTATACTTCATTAAAATCCCTTCAAGTACTTATCAGACAGATCACAGTCTTTCACCTAAGGCAATCATGTCATCTTAAAACTGACACGAGCTCACACTGGAGCTACTTTGCCCTCCCGATCAAAATGTCTAGAATAGTGCTGGCATTAGGGCACTAACATTTACGTCTGTCAGTATATTAAATACCAACACATCATTATAAAAGGTCAAACCCACACCACGATTTTACTAAAAGGTGTTTAGTTTACCTTTTTCACTTGTCTCGGCGGAATTAATGCTTGCGCGACTGCAGCTCACAATAGATCCAGACAGCTCTTCCACTACGTATTAAAAATAATACGAGCTTCGGGTATGTCACACTTCTCGCTCGAAGCTTCAGATAACTGTCAAAAATATAAACGCAATACACACCCAGCATGAGTGATGGTTCACGTTTGTGTCTCGAATAAAGTCCATGAGCATACAGTTTCTGGACTGGCCGTGACCCAACATTTCAGCCGGTCACATCAAACATTACCGGTTACTTACTCCGTCTAGCGAAATCACTCGGTCATTGGTAACTGGATCGTCTCGCCATCTCTGTACGTAACGTCATGCGGCAACTATCACCTGACAACAGCTACACCGTGCAACTGACCTTGCTGTTTATAAAGAACCGCCCCCACTGGTCCACCCCCAGGAACTGGATCCAATAGCGATGACTGTGTCCTGGCGACCTGGACAACAGATCTCCTGGGACTAGCAGGTGAGACACCACCTGGTTTCTCACATTTGGCAGTGGTTGTTCAGAGTATTTCCCCATGGGTACAAAAGAATGAACATATTAGCCGCTTTTCTACTTTAGCACAGGATGTTTCTTATAACGTTGCGTCGACACAGGGTGTTTCTGCCTTTACGGTAGTGAATCGCACATCCAAGCTATCATCTCATCGGGTATTCAGGACTGACAATAAATTGATTGCGAACCTTAGTCATTCGCATAACCCTTTTTGTTTGATCTATATTAAAAGATGACATAAAAGTAAGACCGGTGTAAAAATACTTATGGCGTATGTGGGAGTTGGGTTTAATAGACAACTGGTGTATAGGGGAATCACTGACCTGGCGGTTGCTCAGACACTGGAGAAATGTTTCTTGAGCTGGATAACAATTCCATTCGACCAGAGGAATGTTCCCAGATAGGTATCTTCCTCATTTAATTAGATGACCCATATAACAGTGAAAAATATATATTCATTGTAGCACTTGCCATGTGCTGCTAAAAAAATGCAGTGTGCTATTTCACCATGATCCACTGACCTTTATACAGTTGCTGTTCTTCACATTGAAAAATCACCTTCTATCCTTGATCACTGCAAGGGGTTAGATTGGGGTGAAACGCATGGTGTTTACTAGAGAAAATCTTCTCAAGGTCCTTGAGGACTAGTTTTTCAAATGTCATTACTTCAACTGGTAAATCAGAAGCATTAGGGGTAAAAGTGGATGGTACAGCCAAACCAGTGGTGTCCCGTTCAAGATCAATAGCTTTGTTGGCATAAAGAATTTCATTCGGGCTTTGCGCAAAAACTGCTTGATCTCACTATAAGTTGCATGGCACTGGAGTTTGTGTTGGTGCAAATGAAAGGCCACGATTTAATATTGACATTTCAATGTTCAAGTTACGTGAGGATAGGTTAAACACTGCGAGGGGTGCCTTTACCACCAGTAAGCCCTGTTGCTTGTTTGGAATTCCTGCTGGTCGGCACTCTGTGTTTGAGCATTCTGTTTATAGATATTTTGAGTTGCCCGACCTTGAGGGGAATAATGCCTAAGGCCACGGCCGTCGTGTTTCAGAGACATGCTTCTTGGCATGTCATCAGCAAGGGGGCTACTTGGGCAACTCTGTTGACCTTCTGTAAGCACTACTCGCTGGACACCAGCTCCAGGTGCAATGTAGAGTTTGGTCAGGCAGTTCTGAAGAACTTTTTCGCTTCATCCTAGATATGAGGCAGGTTGTCACAGCTCCATCCTATGGTCTTGTTCGGTGAAATCAGCCACAAGGATGGAGGAAGGTGGATGGGACGTATGATTTATTAAAGTTACTCACTGTAGTGACTAGAGTACTCATAGTCCCCTTTCCTCCATACGTTCAACCAGCCTTCCCCCGCTAGTATGCCAATAGCTTATAGGTAATAAGAGTAGCCAGGTATCTAACCGTTCGATGTGCTCAAAGCGGACTGGGGTGAGGTGGTGGAGGGCGGGGCTTTGTCAGCGCGTGGCCCCACCCCTGCGTGGTATACTAAATTTAAAGGGGAAGCTACATTTTTTGCTGGCAAAGGTTCCGGTACCGGCCCTATGTTGGAGGATGCCCCACAAGGATGGAGGAAAGGGGACAATGGACTATCAGTATTCTAGTCACTACGGTGAGTAACTTTTAATTCTTCCCAAAATTCACTGTTTTATGCAAAGCAGCCAGCATCCTACATTCAGAGCGCACACATCATTCCACACTTAGCTCTGCCCCTCAGTCCCAACCACACCACTGGCACTCCAGCCCTTTGCCTCCTGCATGTGTAGGGGGGAGGGGTACCCTGGGACATTTTGGCCATTTCCAGCACTGATTTAAACCGCTCGCATCATACTGGCTGTCGTGCACCCACATGCTACTACAGCCCACATGTTGCCCACACATGGCAGTAGAGGGTGGGGAAGTGCAACAAGCCTGTGAATTTGGGTCAGTAGCATGTTGGAAGGGAGAGAGAGAGTGGCAGAGCGATGGATTGGACCACAAGTTGAGGGAAGAGTGTCTTGGGTAGCCACAACTATGGCTGAAAACGTGGCCCTCACGGTGGCGGGTGGGGGCACACAGGCACGAGGAGGAACAAGGGTCACTGTGCATCAAAACTGAAAGAAACCCTGTTATTTAAAAGGCAATCTGGATTGTCCCAGTGAATGTAAAAGCCCTGCACATTCGTTCACATGGCGAAAGGGAACTTCAATGAAAAGATTGTGCTTTTTCCGTTTCATCCGGCCAGCCTTGACAGTTGCCATGCCAACCAAATAGTCTGTAGTAAAACTCGCATTCTCATTCTCTCTTCTCTTTAGAAATGATGTTGCCCCTTATAAAATACACCAAAACCAAAAAGGGGCACTGTGGACAATGTAAAGATTGGAACGTTCTTTAAAAAAAATAGAATAGTTGTATTCTCAGTTTGAGACCTGGAAGCAAACTAGGTGTTGGAGAAGTTTAGGTAAGCTAGAGCAGTAGTAAGTCCGTTTTTTCAGCGTGTGAAGACAATTTCAGAAATGTAGGAAAGCTATGGAGGAAAACGAAATGTTAAATGTAGCAAGATGATGTAGACAATTTGCGACAGAGGGAGCGTTCAGAGAACTACGAAAACGCTAGTAGAGAGAAAAACATGGGGAGACCTGGCACAGAAAGAATGAATGTTTGGGTTCAGTGGCTCATTGGAAAGTAAGAAATAAGGGAATTACTTGGGCAGTAATGCTTGGTGTAGTTGGCTGTACCTGTCGATAACAACCAGCTCAGGCCTGTAATGAGGGTGGTGGGTCGTTGAAACTTGGCTCAGCCCACCAGGCATTATTGTCTTTACCACCCAGGCAAAACATCAAATGCGTGACAATAAAAGCTACGAACAAGATGGGCACAATGGAAATGGCTAAGCAGCTCTAAGAAGAGCCCCTTTTTTATTCCCTTGGTGGCTTAAGAGAAGGCAAAGGAGCAAAAAGGATTGGAGAAGATGGCAGCTCAATAAGACTTTCTTTTTTTTGCAAGACAGGTCAGCCAACATTATACTATAACGTTAACCCCTGTTCCAACAAAGACTGCAGGGGGGAGGGGGGGGGGGGAATTGCCCTGCAGCCCAAGTTATAACGAGGTCACTGGGTCATTACCCCCGTTCCAGCCATTGGAACTGGGTTGGGGGGGGGGTAATGCTATTAGCACTCTGGGTTACCGAGGTGGTAACCTGTGGTGCTTAAAAAAAGTATTTTCATTCATTAAACAGGACGCACCGCACATAAAGAAGGACTTTAATTTTAAAGGCAATAGAGACTGAAGACTTGGGCAAGGTGGGTAGAGTAGAATGAAGGATAAGGAGGGGGAAGTCTTAAAAAAATATGATGGGTGTGATCAGACAGTGGCAATGTGCGAAAGCATTGCAAAAATGTCCAAAGAGAAAAAGGCATAAGTATGCCGTACTGGAATCGTGAAGAAGATGGAGAATGGGCATGGACTGGGGCAGAATTTGGACTCAAATTCATTTGTAAGCGTATTTGTGGTTGTACACCAAACTTCTCAATGAGAAATTGTGTTTAAAAAAACCTGTAGGGCGACACCCCAATATCATCTCGTTTGGTACACTCCTTCACCCTCGTATGTGTCAAAAGAAGTGATGAAAGAAGCGTTGTAGTTAACAGTATCTTCACTAACTTATAATGACCTGACATTGTTTCTCCTTCTTTCCTCTTCCATAGGCTCGCAGTTTTCTACTGGACTTTTACCGTGAGCACAACATTGAATTTTCCAAGCTGATGAACCGACTTGGGCAGCCATTGCCAACTTGGCTTCGAGAGGAACTACAGAACACTAGTTGGAGCTGAAACAGGACGGTGGAGGCTCGAGAAAATGCCATTTCCTCATCCATAGAAGCCAATTCGGGCTTAGACTGCATTGTACTGAAATACACGCACAGAAAAGAGCTTCAAGCAAAGGACCTTTTTATGGGGTTGCCTCCTTTTATGAAATGCAGAAGAGACTGTTTTGGAGGCCTCACCATCTTCGTCATGGACAAGTGACACTTTACTGCTGGAGGGGAATAGGCCGTTCAAAAGAGCACTCGTCTTGCACTAAAGTGTTAAGTTGAAAAACCTTTTTTGTATTTTTGTACCCAATTGACTCGAGAGAAATGGAAATGCACAATGTGCAGCTTCTGAGAAATGGCGTCTTCGCTCATGTGAGTGAGGAGCCGAAGGCTCCCACTGACCCTCTTGCATACATATTTTAATGAACATTCCCTTTTTTCACTGTGATCGATATGGGCCTCACCCATCTACAGTCGTTTGTACCTCGCCACATCGACTTTTCAGAAACCTTAAGCGCATTCAGTTGTATCAAAGCTGTGAAGTTTTTTTATTTTCATGCCAAGTCAGACCTTGTGTCAGAATCTTCAGCACGCTGTTTCCCCCAGCTGTGCAGACATCAGTCCCATTTCCAAGGGTTGCCTAGACTCATTGTGGCACTCTGGGATAAGGTGCAGACTTGCACCTGGGAGATTTCCCTGGTTGACATACACCCTGTGCCTTGTCATTATTGTAGGAAGACTTAAATGGAGTCCAACAGAAAATATGTGAAGTATTTTCCTAATATAACATTCTTCAAGAAAAGAAACCACAACAAAAAAGTTTCCTTTGGACAACTTTAATCGTGAAAAGGTGGTTATTCTGTAGGCCATACATCTGCAATAGATGACTTTGATGTAAACTGCCTGTTCTGTTTATACCACCCATTTCCCCATGAAATCTGCAGCTATTTAAACCTGGAGTTGTGTGGTCTGTAAAAGTCACCAGGGAAACAATCGGTTGAAAATCCTTGCTCGGCACAGCACCAGTCTGTGCCAAGCAACAAGCATTTATAAAAACAATGTTGCCACCAGTGTCCTCCACGCTTTCTACGTTTCATGCACCACCTCTCTGATGATGAAGTGGAGGTTGCATTTTAGAGCAAAAAAACGTTTCATTACTGAATAATCTCAGTTGAGACACTGGGGAGAACATAGCCTCATGGAAGCTGAGAGTGCACCATTGCTGCCCTGGGGAGGGTCAGTAATTAAGCATCCTTGTCTTCCTGGCCCTTACTGTGAATAATTGGCCTCCATCTTTGGATTGAGTGTCCACCTCACGTTCCTTAAAATGTATCGTTACTTGTTCGCTTAAAAAACATCTGACATTGCTTAACTTGTGACATTTGGTGATAAAGGCTTGGATCAAAATCCTGCAAGACTTTCTCTGTAATATTGTCCAATTCGGGGCTGTAGACTTACATATATATATATATATATATATATATATATATATATATATATATATATATATATATATATATATATATATATATATATATTAACTTCACAGCCCCACAGAGTTGATTTTGTGTGGTGTTAAATAATTTAACCTCAAAAGCTAGTGTTCTTTTTTTGGTCTTGGGAACTGCTTAATCTACACCATCTAGCTCTGTGTACTTCATGCAAACAAAAACATCCGATGGCATCACACTCAATAATACACGTGTTTTTTTATGCATATCACTTTAGGCAGATACTGGTCGAGGTTTAAGATGCATGAACATCGTTTTGGGAGCCAGTTCATTTTATGAGCAAATATTGAAATGTTTAAAATGTTCAACCACTTGTTTTACATGTGTCAGATGTGGGATTGTCGGTGGAGTATTTCTTGAGAGATCTTGATTAATTCACTGCGTAGGAAACCCGTCTGGTGTGCTGTTTTGTGCTCTGTTGATACTGCAACTGTTATTAACAAGAGAGTTACAATTTATGAACTTGTTAGGCCAAATTTTCATCTTACGGGAGACATGGACCCTTGACTAGGACTCCTTATGAAATGTTGGTGCTGCTAGTGCTGCCTTTAGTCATCAAGACATCCCTGCTGTAGCTTTATAGTGGCTGAAATAATTTCTTAGGGGTTGGAAGCAAAAATTCTCCAGGGCACTGATGTATGCTTTATTCCTGAGCGAGAGTAGTTTTAATGAAAAAAAAGGAAATGCGTATATTGCCCAAGACATGTTCACAGTAAAGGGAACTGTCATGAACATCTAGGCATTCCAGGCCGATACTAGATGGTCCTTCTCTGAAACGCCAAGTGGGAACAGTACCCCCCTGTGCGCCCATTTGTTCAGCTAGATAATCTTGACTAGCAAGAACAAACCTCTTGCCTCTGTAAGAACCAATAAACCAATACAGGGTATCATCTCGCTTTTATGGGAGAATGTGTCCTGACCTTTTGCTGCACTTGAAGAAAGAAACACGCGACTTTGTGTTTCTCTTTACACAGCTAGAAAGAGACTTTGATTGAAAGTGCAATGTGAGGCATCACTCGGTCCAATACGGTCATCCTTGGTTGAAGCCTTTGTCCAGCGTGTCAATGCAACAGTTAGTGGCACTGAAAGGCCTTCTAGTTTTGTTTTTGGGAAAGGCCAGTAATATGAATTCTAAATGCTTTTGAAGCTGCACAGGAAATTCCAGCAGTACCTTGTTAAATGTATATGCAATGCACAGATTGAAGTGGCTGGTTAGCCGGGGAATACTCACTTTGCTTCACTCCAGGAAGTGTATTTTGGATTTTCATTAACCTTTTTTTTTATACAGGCACATGAGGTGATGGGTACCTTTACTCTTAACTTGCTAATAGTACTACACTTTTTAAGGTAACTGAGATGGTAGGTCTAACTAGCTAAAAGACGCAAGTCCAGAGATGCACTTTCAAGGGACTCTTTACTGGCATCCTGACATCTTGTATCTTATTATGGGTACTCGGCAGGCACCCCTGAATGTAACTTTTTCCAAGGTCGATGTATTGTGAGAAAATAAATGTCATCTTGACATTCATGCCACGTTCTAACCATCTTCAAAATTCCCTAGCTAAAAATGAATTTTACTGCACTGTTATAAAGCACCAGTGTGTTTTGTGGATAATGACTAGTATGTGCAGCTTTAGGGGCAGGGCGTGAGTGTTCAGTATTTTACCTTACCTAGGTTTCCTAAAAATGCCTTTCTTGCACCAATGTTCATATCTTTCAGGTTAAAACTCCATATCGAGTAATTCGAAATCCCTTCTGAATTGGAAATGGTCAGTGGGATTTTGGGTCTTAAACATTCCAATAATTTCTGTAGAATTCCCCGAATAGATTTATATGCTTTACATCCAATCAAAGCAATACATAACCAGTGTAATGTGCAGCAATTTTTGTTCCACTCTCCCTCCTCATTTGCGTTTCACAAAAATACACAAGACGCATCTGTAATTGAAACGTTTCTCCAGGTAAATGCATTTACCATGCCACTTTGGTGTCGTACCCGAAGGGTCCTCTCCCAGTATTCTCGACCCATAGGAATCCGATAACAGGGGCTGAACTACATGAATATGGTGCGTGTTGCCTTACCCCTGTACCTTCGTGCCCACATTGTGCCCAAATGCACACTTCACCATCATGGATTCTTTACTATGTGCATTATAGTACATGACCTATTGACCTTGCCAGGACCATTATTAATTATTCACTTTGAAAAAACATATCTCCTGTTTCGTAAGCAGTGGACAAAACTGAGGGTAGAAGCAGAAAAGGGGGTCGGGGAGGGGGGTGTTGGTAAAACAAGCTTAAGTTTAAGCCTTAGGAATTGTATATTTTAAATGATACATTTACCATTGTATGTAAATGTGTATAGTATGCAATGTATTGTATGCCATATGCCCTTTTGAAGGGCAGACCTTGTGGAACCAAATGTTTGAAAAGGAATTGTAAACTGAGAAAGTAAACAGATTTCATGGATACAGCCGACCCCCCCCCCCCCCTGCACTGGGAACCCTCATGTATTGTGTCATTCACATTGAATGATGAGAATTGAGAAATTATGGCTCTCATAGCTGAACACACGTGTCTGGATAAAAGCTAGACGTAGCATTCAGTGGATTCAATAAATGTACTACTTTTTTCTTCTTTTGTTAATATTTCATTGTGTGGTTTGCTTTCGCTGAGCATGTACAATTATTAGCAAATGAGAAGCTTAAAGTTGGATGATCCCTCTTTTTGTGTGTCTGTCTACTCACAGACTCTGACACAGACCAAGTATGGAAAGGCGTACAAGTTAAATAAAACGTAAGTATATAATAAATCATAATAATTTTGTGACTTTATTTAGCTCTTCATGCAGGATTCCTCCAGCTCCTAAGTACTGCAATAATCAATGTTATTATTGATTATTACAGTACTTAGACTTGTATTATCTACTTGTAGTACTTCATGTATTACTTGTAGAGGGGGTTGATGAAGGGATAAGTCATTTTAATCAGGATATTGAAGCCAAGGAGACAGAATTACATATAGGTGTTAGTCTGTGAGCTTCAACTTGAATTAAATAGGTTTTCAACAGTAAAATAATAAAATCTGTATCTTGTACAAATACTACAACAATAAAAACCTTTTCATGTAGTTATCTATCAAATTAAAAATATCCAATAATCACTCCTGGTAAGGCAACACTGGGTTGCAGCCTTATCCCTTTGCCTGTTAACTTAAACCTACAAAACCATATACAGTACTCAGTCCATCCCGTCACACAGTCAGTTGCTACACATTCCCCTCTATCAGGCAATCATTTCAGCTCCAACTGTCCCTCTTCTCTTTCATATCCTACCCATGCCTCACAACTAGATAGCACAATCTGGTACTGCATGCTACAAAATTCTATCCCAGCACAACCTTTTCTATGAATCTTAAAAAATACTGTGGCGCATCAGCCAGAAATCTTTGTCAATTGCTAGCATTGTGCTAACCTCAACAGTTTGAAGAATAAGGTTGTCTTCCTTACACTCGATACGTGAGCTTGGATTTAGGTATTCCGCTGTTCCCACTTGTCAGGAGCCCTCTCACCTGGACCTGCTTACTTCAGAGAAAAAGACTGGGACGAGGAAGAGCAGTAAGGGGACATGCTGGGGTTCACAAACCAAAACTCACAGCATGCTCCATTTTGTGTTGGGGGCCATTTTGGAGTGCCTGTCTACCTAGACTTCAGCCCGTGCTTGAGTCTTCAGAAAGTCCAGAACAAGGCCCTGCGGATATTGACTGGAGCGCCTCTCATCACAAGGACAGCTGACCATCACAGACAACTAGACATTGAGATGTTGGACGAATATCTAGTGTAGCTGAGCAAGAATGTCTTCTAAGGCCCAGAGCAGCTGGGCTACTTCTGGTCCATTCATTGCTATTAATTGTTTGGATAAGCCTTCTCACTACAATCATCTCATCACCCCCAAGATACGTTGTAAGGTACGGAATTAGTTTAGAGGGGACATACCAGGAAAGCTGGGAAGAAGGTTGTCTGAGAGCTTAGCTCATTACTCCTTTATTTATTGTTTGCATTTGTAGCAGCGCGCCAAGCCCTGAGGCATTTGGGCGCTAGTTACATTGAGTATGGCGTTACATGATTTTATAAGTAACAGGTAGTTGCATGAGTAGCACAAGGCTACACAAGTTATAATAGGCGAGGTACATGAAGTTGTTAAAGCAGAACAAGGCTACACAAGTCGTGATTGGTAGGTTACAGGCAAGTTGCCAGCAGTATAGCAATAGGCTTGCTTATAGCGGAAAAACCTAACCCCATGAGGAAGTGGGCTCCTTCGGCTGCACTGGTGCTTCAGGTACGATAGTTGTTACGAAGTTAGGGAATAGGTACCCAAACCTGAGGATAGTGATGAGTAAGGCTTAGGGGCTGCCCCAGGTTAAACACTTGGGTCGTAGACAGTTGCAGTGATAGGATAGTTTGTAGGTACTTGGGAGTCTGCAAGAGGACAGCTTTGGGAAGGACCAGAAATGAGGCTCAGAAGGTGCAGATTAGGCACCTGCTGCAGCAAGCGGTGTAGGGACCTGCTAGGAATGGGCAGGCGGTTCATCAAAAGTAAGGCTGACATAAGTAAGTGCGGTCCACTTTTGGTGTGCGGACAGTGCGGATAAAAGATGGTATTCAGAGAGCAGCGAATGGGGAAAATGACGAGTGACCAGAGCTGATTTGAAAGGGCAAGGAGGTTAGTCAATAGACGTGTCACAACAGTATAGTGGAGACATGGTAGTGCAGGGAGAATGAGACAGGTACTAATCACCTTATCTTCCCATTGTGGAGGATTTCACCATGGTGAAGGCAGCAGTGTTTGTGGAATCCGTTGTAGGCTATCAGGGTCCTGAAGGCATGGTATTGGTAAACAAGTTTGAGAAGGGGGATTTTGCTCTGGAGCGCAGTACATGCCTAGACATGCCCAGGCAGGGATGTTGAGCCTTAGGTGTGGGCGTTGGAGTAGGGCTGGCTTCGCCTGCCGGCTCCCTCCAATAGGCTCTTTCAGTTGTAGAGGCGTCCAACCCGCCATCTGTGCAGGCGGAAGCAGGTCATCACAGGGCCCAGGGCTCTCAGTGGATTTAGCGGCTGCCATCTTAGCAAGGTGACAATGAAAGGCTACTGAGCTACCACAATGTCCTGTTGTTCACACTGTCTTGGTCTATGGAGTGGACCATCTCAACCCACACACTTGTCCAAATCCTTCAATGCTACTCCATTCCCGGGGGCCACTAGCATCCAGCCCAGTATTCAACCGAAACGTGTCTTGCTGTTGTAACCTACTGCAGGTACCACAAGTTCTGGTGCATCAGTGTTCCCCATCGGTATGGCTCAGATAATAGCGCCTACAAGAAATCACAACACTTCTTTGACTCGGACTGTATCCAAGCTTGTCAGAGCATGTCTTGGTGCACAGTCTGCTTTTTATTTGCAACATAAATCTTGCTCTATTTACTGCCCATTCCACAAAATTGTTTCATAGACTACTTATTCCTCGATAAACCCCTACATGAAAACTATAATTATTAAGCTGGGAACCTAAACAAAGCTAGGGGTGAGAACATAGAGTTCAGCTGTGCATCATTTAAACACATCCTCAAGTCTATTAAGCCCACACTAATCTCTTCAATTATTTACAAAGCTTGCACTTACCAAATCGCACACCTCTTTTCTGTTGATTCTCTTTGATGTACCATAACATCTCACGTAAATCCCTCCTATGGACTACTTCAACATCTGTGCCAGTTACTCTCAAAATGCCTACGCCCATGAAGGGATCACTCAATACTGACCCCAAGATCACTGACTATCAACCGGTCTCGTGTAGTGACCTCTATCCTACTTCTGAATGCAGCTCATAAGGTTCATCTCCAATCCACACACTCTTGCCACAACCCACATCTGCCACCCGCTATGTACCTAGCCCACACTAGTTTGAGAATTATTTTAAGGATATCAAGCTTGCAGTCTCTATCGAAACATTCCCTTCCAAACATTTTCCCAGCACTTGCCCGTGCATCCAGCGATATTCTGGCTGACCTTAAAACTGCAGAGATGCTAGTTCGTGACTGCATTCCCATTCGAGAGCCGAATCCAAATATAGTTTTACAGATTACCATAAAGCGCGGCGAGCTGAGTGGCGAACAGAGTGGTTTTTCTGTGGCAGTTTTTTGTAGTCTGTCGGCAGTGGCAATTGGGGGCAAACCATATCTGGGGCATAAAGTCTGCAGAACAGCGCGATATCGCTGCACGGCAAACAGATTGGTCTTTCTGTGGTCTGTCTGGGGAGCACAGCGCCATCAATCAGGGCACTCCTAAAGGACAATAAGAACCATTATAGGGAGTGGATCACGACGACCAAGTACTTATCTGCTGTTGCGGGTGGCAGTGGTGAGTACAATCGGCTCGCTATTAGCAGCAGATCCTCCGTGAAGTATACAGGCTGAAGTCAGACACCTGTGTGTTTGAGAAGATTTAGTGAAAACTACCAGCAGAGTAGGCAGTGCCTGCGGGCTATAAAGCCTTTGCACCGCCATACCTCAGGAAAGCTCACGAGCAACAGAATGCCTCAAAGTGCGCTCTAAAACAAATTGTTAAAACTTGAGACATAAGCCACCATATAGCAAGAATTAAGGGTCTGATTAACAACAATATGGTGAATAGCACAGTGGAAGTACCCACAGTAGTAATTTACGCACCGGCCATTAGTTTGCTGAACAGCAGGGCGTCACTGGGAAAAGGAAAACCTGCAGGGGAAAATCCGTTTCTTTCTACCTGTGGAAAATAGAATGGAACAAAATATCACAGCAGGTAAAGGGGAGAGGAGGCTGGCGAGGTTGGCTCAGTTAGACTTGAAAACAGTATCGAGGAGGAGAACAGTTATTACTTCGCAGCTACAAATAGACAAGAACTCGCTATTAAAGTTATGCTATTCGTTGCAAGACATTATTGGTAGTGAAATAGTGGCATCTACAAAAGCAACTGGGGCCCGTATCAGTTCGACAGAAACATCAAGTTAACGTTGGTAAGGGCACGAAGGCTGTAACAGAAGTATCCCGGAGACTTTCAGCATCTCCCAATTTGTACGTGGAAAATTCAATTAATTACTCCAGATGTAGTGTTGACATGGAAACAATGAATGGTGAATTGCAGGCATTGTTAGCCTCAATACAGTTTGCAATGAAAGTCCTATTGAAGCTGTGTGGTTAGATCTTGAAGAATGTTATGGAAGAAAGCTCTGGAGCGAGAGGGGTGGACAATAATGAAGAGGAGCTCAACGCAGTTCTCAAAGCAGCAGTGACCATTAGATCACAGGAGGGGGCCACAACGCACATCAAGCAGCAAACAGTATTGCCAGCGAGGTAATTGAGAGTGAGAGCATATCGGGGTCTGCTGTCATTTACTTATTGCGGAAACAGAGGAGACTAATGAAGAAGCAACAAGAACAAAGAATGAGGCAATTGGAAAAGATGACAAAGGGAGAGGATGTGAGCTGCGAGGACACTATAGAGATGGTTGGTACAAAACTCTCTAAAAAGGCGAATAGGAAACGCTGTGCTAGAAATTATCAGCCTGGACTATGTTGAATCTGTAAAGTAAGCACAAGGATAGAATCAGCTAGACATGTTCTTACGGAATGCAAGGAAAAGGGACCCCTTTATATGTCAGGTAGGTTTGTTGAAATCTATGATGGCATAAACAGTTACGAATTTTGGTCCTATTGCTTAAACGGTGAGAAGAAGTCCGTCTAACATTTGGAAACCGAGCCACTGCAAAAAATTGGAACATAGAATTTATTTTGTGGTAAGGGTACAAGTATGTTCATAAGTACTATTTTACTTAATGGGTATGTGAATGAGTGTGGCTTAAAGGGAAGGAACGTTTGTATATTTTAAGTATTGCGAATTTAAAGTAGCATTGAAGAAAATTGTTTGTTTTATATTTATTTATATGTATGTGTAACGCTATTGATATGCTAATCATATAAAACTAAAAAAAAAATTCAAAAGGGTAAGAAGAGCCTTTGAAAAACACTGGAAAAAAACGATACCTTCTGATACTAAAAACAACCTCACCTCATACACTTCATTTCATGCAACATTCCTCGTAGCAGGATGGAGGAGCTAAGTGGGGGTGCTACAACATTAAGGGGCAAACCCACCAAAGCTTCTGTTGAGAATCAGGGACCTGTAAAGGGTGAACCAAATAATACTAAGAATCTTGCTAAGACCTTTTCATTCAAAGAAACGTATACTCATGGTAAAACACTTGCGCTAATGGAAAGACAAATTCTTAACAGGCCAATCTCCTCCTCTTTGATAGGCGCTTCCCTCGCCTCATCATATTCCTCTCATCTCCTGCTGTCCCCACCTCTCTCCCCTTGGCTACCTTTATCTCTCCTCCTCCTCTGCCCCTCCTAGGGCTCTTTCTCCTCCGCAGGGCGTACCTCTGATCTGTACCCCTCCCCGGAAGGTCTTTAAGGCTGGCAACCTTCTTCATATTTCAACTCTCGCTCTGCTGTCAAACGCTCCTCTGACATCTGCCACCTCCTTGAAAAACTAGACCTTGATATCCATGGTCTTACTGAGAATTGTTTCTCGGCCAGCTCTGTCAGGAGTTTTGACACTCTCCTCCCTGATGGCTACAAGATCCTTTCCGCACCCAGATTCTCCCGTTCCGGTGGGGGGTGGGGGAGTCCTGATCTTTCCTGAGTGGATTCCTGCCTCTATCATTCCCACTCAGACCTACTCTTTTGAATGCCTTGTCTGTAGGCTCTCTCTCTCGCCTACCCATTCTCTTACTGTTGCTCACCATCTACCGGCCTCCTGGTCAAATCACCTCATCTCTCTCGATGTGGGTGGACATCTCCTCATCCCTCCTCGCCTCTACCTGATTCTACCTCTCAACTCCTCCTCCTCTGTGACCTCAATATACATTTAGACTCTCCTTGTTCCTCCTCTGTACTCTTCCGTGACCTCTGCGACTCCCTCTCCCTGTCCATCCTCCCCTCTGGCCCGACTCACTCTGCAGGGCACACAGTCGATGCCTTGATCTCCTCTGACCTCCCCCTCTCCATCCCTCTGACCACTCCTCTCTCCTGGAGCGATCACTCCCTCCTCTCCTCTCTCCCTCTCTTCCCCCCAAGCCAAACCTACCCCAAACCTGCCACCTACCTTCTCGGACATCCGGCCCATGAAGCGTGTGTCAGTTGAGGCTTCTGCTGCCACTTTCTCCCCTCCTCCCCCCACCTCAGGGTGTCTCACATCCTGACACAGCCATGTCTCTGCTCTACTCTTCAATTTCTGATACTCTTGATGCTCTTGCCCCTGTCATGAGGATCCGTTTGAAGTCCAAAGCCAAGTGCAATTCCTGGTATTACTCTGACCTAGCTACACTTAAACGTAAGTGTAGGGCGGCTGAGAGGAAATGGAGTGCTTCTTGTTCATCCTCTGACAAACTGGCCTGTCACCTGCTACAAAGGAAATACCGACTCTGTCCTCACCAAGAAGAGAGTCCACATTCAAGCTTGTGTCTCTGCGGCATCTAACAACTCGACCAAACTCTTTAAAGTCTGCAAGGAGCTGGCCAACCCTGCTGCAGTCTCTACCCCTCCTGTTGCCTCCCAGGCTCTTTGCAATGCCCTTGCCTCTCACTTTATCTCAAAAACCCAGGACATCCTGTCCAGCTTCTCTACCCCCACCCCTCCTCTCCCCTCTCCATCTGTGCTTGCCGACCCTCCTTTAGCCACGCCCCGCACCATCCTTTTTGTCCTTTTCTCTTTTCTCCCCTGACGAAGTTGCTAGACAAGTCCGATTTATGAACGCCTCGTCAAAACAGGTTTTTCCATGTTCCTCTAAAACCATTAAGGACCACATTGACACCCTTGCTCTGGCCCTTGCTGATTTTTGCAACCACTCCTTTGCCTCAGGATCCTTCCCCTCCCCTCTGAAGCACTCCCTTGTGTATCCTCTTCTCAAGAAACCCACAGCTGATCCTTCTTGTCCAGCTAACTATCGGACAATTTCCATTACTCCCGTTCTGGACAAACTCCTGGAAAAGTTGGCCATCTCTCAGCTTAACCTTTATTCCAATTCTGTTGGCCGTCTCCATGACCACCAGTCTGGCTTCAGAGCTGCCAGAAGCACAGAAACTGCTCTCCTGAACATCCGTGAAGATCTGCTCTCCAACTTTGACTCTAACATTCCCTCTGTCCTCATCCTCCTCGATCTCTCTTCTGCCTTCAACATGGTCATCCATACCATCCTGCTCAACCGTCTCCGTTATAACCTGGGTACCACTGATCAGGCTCTGGCCTGGCTGACCTCTTTCCTCTCTCATCGACCCTCCCAGGTCCAACTTGGGTCCTTCCCATCATCTATCTTCCTCTCTACTTGTGGTGTTCCTCAGGGGTCTAACCTCTCGCCCTGGCTTTTCAACCAATACCTGGCAACTCTCACCCACTGCATTGCCATTTTCTGCACAAAGTTCCAGTGCTACGCTGATGACACTCAACTCTTTTTCAGGCTGCCCTCGGCCACCTCCTCACCCATCTCTGATTGCCTAACTGCCATTCAAGATTGGTGTGCCGCCAATGATCTTTGTCTGAATGCCAGCAAGACGGAGAGCTTCCTCATTGGCACACCTTCACCATCTTTCCACGTACTCTCTGGCCAGCCTCCCTTGGCCCTCCTCCTACCCCCACCTGCGAGGCTAAGAAACTCAGGGTCATCTTTGACTCCACCCTTTTCTTCTCCGCCCACATCTCCGATGTCTCTAAAAAGTCAAACTTCCTACTGCACCACCTCAGAGGTACTCTGCCTTTCCTCTCCTTCCCCCAGAAGCTCATGGTCTCCCAAACTCTGGTTCCCTCTAGGTTGGACTATTGTAACAGCCTCTTTCTATATCTACCTGCCTCTACTCTCCGCCCTCTGCAACTAATCCAGAACAGGACTGCGGGACTTGTCCTTGGCCTCAAGCCCTGGGATCGTATCTCTCCAGCTCTGAAATCCCTCCATTGGCTCCCAGTGGATGCAAGGATTAAATTCAAAACCCTCTGCATTGTCCACAGGGCTTTCTGGGGCCTGGGTCCAAAATACCTTCAGCTATCCCTCCGCAAATACCTCCCCTCTCGAGCTCTTCGCTCCTCTTCCTCTAACTCCCTCGGGGTCAGTAGTTGTTTTTCAAAGAAACGAGCTGGAGGTATATCTCTGTCTTCAGCTGGGGCCTCCCTCTGGAACAGCCTCCCTGCCACTCTAAAACTTGAGAACCATCTCCGGTTCCGGAAGCACCTCAAGACCTTCCTCTTTTCTTCTGCTTATGCTCCCCCTTTCCCCTGCTGAACTGTTTTCTCTTGGCACTGTGCACCTGGCCACCCTCTGTCCTTGGGCCCAGGTACCTGCTCACCCTGCCACCCTCCCGCACTGCCTCCAGGCCACCCCTTGCACTGGGGTCTGTATCTGTACCGATACAGCACCCCCCTTTTTCTTCCTGCACTTATCAGACATACCCTGTCTGCTGCCTTAAACCTAGCACTTGCCAATTGCTGGCTGCGCTACCACTGTTTGTTGCCTTTATTATTTATTTATTATTATTTATCTGTTTCTCCTTTGCTTCGCACTTTCCACTTCTCCCCCCCTTCCATGCACTTTTCCCCTCCCCCCTCTCCCATGCACTTGCACATTCTCAGTGTCACTGGGCCTAGTAAAATTGTTGTTTTGTTCTCCCCTGTTCCCCTGCCTTGCCTCGCTCTGAAACACTTGTGTACGAGCGCGATAGAAATAAAATATAAATATCAATAACATAAATGAAGTCTTGATGAGACTAGAGAATAAAGTGGACACAGTCTTGAGACAATTCCTGCCGGGAAACTTGGTAAGGGCATCATAAGCCAAAGACACCAGTGGGACTAAGCAGTAGAGTAGAGCCAGGTAGGGAGCACAATGCTGACGAGCAGGGACATCTACCAATCAGGAGGGCTACATTGGAAAGGCATTATAGGCACCTCTTCCAAGGACAGCAGTCAAAACCTTAATGCAAAGAATGTTTTAGTAAACTGCACTACCATTGTAATTGACCTTTCAATGGATTGCTTTTCTCCCACAGATTCCTCATCAGATAGATATCATTTCCAGCGTTAGCTGCTAGGAAACATTTCGACAGGGGGCGTAGTGCACCTCGACTCGGCCATCAATCCAACTTGACCCGATGCGGCTGTCGACTCCAGATGTGGCGTCGGTCATTGTACATATACTACGTCACTAGACCCGGTACTTCAGTTCCTTTTTTCAGCACGCTGCTCATCAGAATAACTTCAAATGGTGCAAGGACTGTGGTTCCAAAATGTGTATCATGGACACACATAGCGTCTACCTGTGGTGCCTTGGTCCCGGCCTCATCACTGAGGACTGCAGTTCTTGTATGAAAATGATTCCAAAATCACTGCGGGAGAGGGCGGCAAAACTCGAGTTAGGTTTGACCCCATCCAAGTCCCCAGCTTGATCGACCGTTCATTGTGCAAGCCTTACACGGAGGGGCCCACACCTACAATGGAGGATAGGTACTGGAAAAAGAGGTCAGATTTGCCGAGCCATTAGTGATCCCCAAAAAGAAACAGCGTCATCACCACAGTCGTGAGTCTGACGCCTCTGGAGAAAGTGGTAAGTCAGCGTCAAGCCCAACATCTAGGGCCGTTTGAGAGGCCTTTAAAGAGCAGATGCTCGAAGTGTTTGGCAGCTGCGGGTACTGCTCACGCCTCTGAAGCAGCAAGCCCGCCAACTCCAGTGGTCCCCGCCCAAGAAGACTGCATCTACGCCGGTGCCTCAGGCTCGGCCACAACATCAAAGACGTCAGCGCCATCCGTGCTGGTCGTTCGCTGTTGGTGCAGATGGCCAACTGGTTGTACGTCCCTCAGTCTTAAATGGACTTTTTCAACATCATAACATCAATTTTCAATGACGAGGGTGACCAAGTGCCTTGTTAGGGAGAATTCTCATTCTATGGCTAATTTCCCTTACCTATAGAGTCCCCCAGCAGCTTTGCTGGATTTGAAGGGTTTGTTTCTTTTTACCTGCTAAGAGTGAGACTCTTTTTCCCACTCTTAGGCATTTTTGCTATGTGTGTTCTAGGCTATTTTTGTGTTTAATGTCTATGGGATTTTCTCAACCCCATAGGAACCATCTTTATTCACATGTGTTACACAGCACCCTCTGTGCAGTAACACAGGGGTGTTGTAGCGACCCCCAAACATAGACTCCATACCCTGGGACTGACTCCCAGGGCATGTAAAGTCCCAATTGACTTTACTAGTCGATTTTTTATGAACTAAACCAGTACAACCCATCTTACTATGGAGGTACTGGAAAGGGTTAATAGTTTTTCCGTTATGTTAATTTTCGAGGGGGTACCGTACAGTCCCTCTCAAAAGTTTCTGGCTGGTGGCAGTGGTTACTACCGTAAATATTCGACCGCGAATTTCCCTATGGGATTTTCCCATTGTATGAGGCTACCACTTTTTCTGATAGCCTCTAACATACCGCTGGTTTATTTATATATTAACTTTACTCCGGTAGGTTTTATTTGCCAGAACTTTAATATAAATTCTTTCTCGTGTCTTTTTCTAAACTCCTAACCCAGGTTGGGGATCCTTTGTTCGTCCTTTGGGCGGGCTTCTGCCAAGAAGCTCTCCTTCCGGCGCCACTGAGTCTGGGGTGGGTCCGTTGTGTGGGAGGGGGAGTAGGACCCCTGTACAGGGTTGCCTCCACAACCCATGTCGCACTCTAACCTGTTAGGCTGGAGGGTCTCCCGATAAGATGACCACTCCACTGTGTGAGTGACAGCTAGGCTGTATGAATGGGGCTCTTTTTGCATAAAAGCAGGGTCCTGAGGACTGGAATGGCAAGACATCGCCACTGGAACTAAGAAGCTGAAGAGGAGAGAAGCCAAAGACATCTGCAACGACTGAACCACCGGTGAAGCCCTGTTGCAGCGTCTCACCACTTTTCTCCACACGACGAGAGAAGATCTTCATCTGCAAGCGCCTTCTTCCCTTGAGCAGGTGGGACCAATCAGTTTGCCAATCACCTTCCCGGACCTGCCTTGGTCGAATTTCTCGTACCCTGTACTCGGAGGCTGGATAGCCAGGCACCAGTCCACCTGGACCGCGATTTAAAGGAGCGTACCTTTTATTCGCCGGGCAGCACCGCGGCTGGTTTCATCCCTGGATAGTGCAGTAACTCGAACCTTCCTCCACGACGAGAGCCTCTCTTCCTCTGCTGGATCACCTGAACTGCAGGAACTGCCGCTACCGCAGGAGCCACTTCTTCATTTAAAAGTACATTGTTCCGCCAGGCCGCCCTTTCTTCGCGGTAGCACTAAAGGTGTTTTAAATCCTTTACCTACCTGTTGCTGGATCCCCCGAACTGCAGGAACTACCAGGAACAACCGCCACTACAGGAGCCACTTATTCATTTTAAAGGTAACATTCTCCCACCAGGCCCCCCTTTCTTCGCGGTAGCACTAAAGGTGTTTTAAATCCTTTACCTACCTGTTGGGTCGGCGCCCCTCTCTCTTAACATTGTCTTTCGCTTTCTGCATCCACCTTTTCAAAATCGTTAACCAAAGACCTGACTGCAGCTACAAGAACATTTCGCTCCTGTGCCCTTGCCCTGTACCACTCACTCTGGCACAGGCCTATTGACTCTGGCTACATTTGTTAGATCTGCCCTCTTTAGATTGATTCTCAACTTGAACTGTGTTGGTGCTTCTGCTTCTGATAACTACCGCTTTCTCCCCATTGCTAAACCTTGTGATATGCCATTTTGCTCAGTTTTCATTCAAGTATAATCTATACTGATGCACTGCCTTGCTTAAACTGGGTCACAAACTTATGGGAAGTGTTGCTAGGGTGTGTAAGAAGCTAATTCTATATAACTTGTGTTTTCTCTCCCTTGTGAGAAATTGTTAGAGAAACCCTTGTGTGTAGTTTTCACTGTGCCGTTTTGCTCAGTTTTCACTCTGGTTCACTTGGTCTACAATTTACTAGGGAGTGTGTATATTTTTCCTTGACTTCATTTTAACTTGCTTGATGACTGTGATAAATGTATTTATTAGAAGTGTATAAAATAAATGTATATCTACTTTTTAATACAAAGCTTTGGTCAGTGTTTCCTTGTCCCATAGTACTGTAGGTCTAATGTGTAAACCCTGAATACTGCTCATCTCCCTCTTGAGATGGGTCTGACTGCTCAGCCACAGCTACCAAGTAAATCTTTGAGGTACAGACTGATACCAAAGGGGATTTATTGCTCTCACCTGTAGTCTTAATCTTCTGTAGTGCTCCCTAAGGGAACTGCACAGAATTCTACCTAACATGCTTCATGAAGCAGGCAGATTTATTCTCCTGTAGCCTGGTAGAGGGGCTACAGGAGACAAGTGGTCTAGACACTTCTCCTGATTTGGAAATTCAGCAAGCCACTCCTTATGAACATTCAAAGGCCAGATACTGCTCCACAGTGAACAGGGTGGTAAACGCCCTAGGTTGGAGTGCCCCAGCAAATCCTTTATCAGGTTTTGACCTCACTAACATTTTAGATGAGGGACCTCCGACAGAAAGGGCCATGCCCTTTAACATAGCCATTGCTGATCCCATCGCCGCCTTATGGCGGAAACCCTGCACCCTCCCCGCCCCTCCCCTGTGAATTCTGACTTCTCAAATAAGTACAAGCTGGCAAGGGGAGACCCAGTTTACCTTTCCACCCCATCCTACACCCGAGGAGCTGGTGGTCCAGGCAGACACAGTAAATACTCGACCATCCACATCCAGTCACCCTACATATAGGGAAGGTAAGAAAACTGACACTATAGCGAAGAAGGTGTTTGCCTCAGGCGGCATGGCCCTAAAGGCGATCAATGAGTCCTACGCATTTGCAAAATACACTTTAGGGTTGGTGAATACCATTGAATATGCATCCAAGCGTAATTCCGGAACGGGAAATGGAGGAAGGTTTTTTTTTTTTAAGGATTGTGGATGATAGCAAAGAGGTGGCTCGACAGTTCTTGCAGACGAGCCTGGACGTCGCTGACTGTGTCGGTAGGCCAATGGGGTCAGCTACTGTTCAGCAGAGAAAGGCGTACCTTCACAATTCAGGTTTTTCACCTAATGTTCGGGTGCAGTTTCTGGACATCGCCTTTAATGGCGAGAACCTGTTTGGCCCGCGGGCCGTTGAGTCCCTGGAGAAATTCAAGGACTTGCAACCTGCTGCCAAATCGCTGGGCCGGGCTGTGAAACAGCCGGCTAAACCTGCCTTCAGTTTTGCATCTAGAGGGAGAGTGGTACAGGTGGTACGACCCCTTTGGTGGGAAGGCACAGCTCCCACAGCCCAGGCTGGGGCAGAGGTGTTTCCTGGGGCCCATAAGGGGCATGGGGTCTCTAAGGGCCAGGCCATTTACGGCAGCAGCGGCTAGTGTGGCACCGTCATCAAAGCCACTTTGTTCCCCCCCCCCCCCACCTTCCCGGGTTGGAGGGCGGATTTGAGAGCACTGGTCCCAGTGGCATGAGATCACCTCTGACATCTGGGCAATCCAGCTCATCCAATGGGGGTACTGTCTATGCTTTTTATAGAGGATACCAGGAAGAACTTTGAGCCCTGCTATTGAAGGGTGCCATGGAAGAAGTACCTCCAAGCAGATAGGATTGGGCTGGTATTCCCAATATTTCCTAGTACCCAAGAAATGGGGAGGACTTTGTCCCGTTTTGGACCTCAGGGCTTTGAACAAGTTCTGAAGAAAGACAAATTCAAGATGGTGACGTTGAGAGAGATTCTCCCAGCTCTCCAACTTCAGGACTGGCTGGTGTCGATAGATCTCCAGGATGCTTACTTCCACGTGTTGATCCACCTAAAGCACAGGAAGTTCCTGAGATTTCTCGTAGGGGACAAGCACTACCAGTTCAATGTGCTCCCCTTTCGGTTAACCTCCATGGGTCTTCAAGCTAATGGCAGTAGTCGCGTCTCACATCAGGAGATTGGGTGTTCATGTATTCCCATACCTGGATGCTTGGCTGATCCGAAGGAAGTCAGAGGAGCAGGTTTAGTCCCCCCTCGATCATGTGCTCACTAATTCACTGGCTGGACTTCTTGCTCTACTTACAGAAGTCTCACATGACGCCTTCACAAACGCTGCAGTTCACCAGAGCAGTCCTGGACACTTGGGAGGGGAAGGCTTTTCCCCCCTGCGGAGAGAGTCGCCAGCTTCAGACAGATGGTGCAGTTGTTCCTCCTTCCTCCACCTCTTAGGCCCTGATGGCATCCTGTATTTTTCTAGTTCCAGGGGCCAGACTGCAAATGTGGTCCCTGCAATAGCTGCTAAGGGGTCGTGGTCCCAGTATTTTGGCACCTTGAAGATTGTTCTGAAGTTGTCCAAATAGGTGGCCAACGACCTGTATTGGTGGGCCAGCAGTGACAACATGATGGCTGGGGAATCTTTCTGGCCTCCATGGCCCCAAATTGTGGGGTAACGGATGCGTCTCTGAAAGTTTTTGCAGAGCTCACTGCGAGGATTTGCAGGCGGCACATAAACAGGCTGGAGCTATCAAGTTAGCCCTGAACGCTTTCACGCCCTCATTTGAAGGGAAGCACGTCCTCATCATGACAGACAATACGGTTGCCATGTCTCAGGACTTACCATGCACCCGGTGGCCTTTGGCAGTGTTTCAGTCCGACGAGGGCATGGCACCTTCCGTGGCATTTGGCGCAGAGGGCGACTCTGGCTTGGTTCCGGTGGCTCACCCTTGCACATCCTCCTGCATCACCCGCATAACACTACCAGCGAGTTGGTGCAGTGCCAGTGATTCACCCTCATGCTTCATCCTGCATCATTCACACTACACTTTCCAGCGGGCCGTGTGTTAGGCAGAATCCTGTGATCCTGTGCAGTGCCCTTAGGGACCACTACACACAATTATGACTACATGTGGCAATACAAGTTTTACCTTTGGTACAAGCCTGTACTACTATGTTAAAGTGGTAGCAGTAGCGGAGCAGCCAGGCTTATCTCGAGAGTATATGAGCAGGAACAGAGATTATACAAAGGGACCACAATTAATGTGATTCAAACAAACACTGACTCAAGGTTTTAGGTAAAAAATATAAGTACATTTATTTTTAAACCATTTGTTATCAACACAACACTTCTATTAATTCAAAAACCATACGTAAAATATACTACAACTAATTCACTTTGCACAGTATTACGCAAGGTAAGTACCCTGTGCTTGAATGGAAAGGTGTTCTGAAACAGAACACATTACCGCGAATACAATTGCGATCACTTTTTGACAGTTCGGTCTATTAGATAAACGCGTATCCGCGGCAAGAAATGCTACCGGGGCAAAAACACACCTAGCACCCGAGATACCCAGAGCAAGGTGGGGGCAAAAATCACAGGCAATATGTTAGTTAGGCAGACAGAATCGAAGAACACACATAGACAGGAATTCAAGAGTCAAGGGGCCGGAGCCAAAGTCAAATGACACGGGGTGCCTGTTGTCGAGGATCACACAGTCGGACAGTTCAAGATTCAACGTTGCCAAGAGTACTTTGATATTGTCAATGTTCGGAAGCAAAAGTTATAAGAAGGAGGGAAAAGTAAGGACAAGTCTTAAAGTAGAGAAATAGGAATTTCACCCAAAATTCCTCAAACTGGACACAGTACCTTTCTCAAAGAATGAAGCTGGTACCACAGCAGTTGTTCCTGTTGGTTTCCCGCAGACCCATGCTTTCTTGCAACTTCAGCATGAAGGAGGATGATGAGGGGGTCCACACCACACAGGTATGAGGCCGGCAGCAGCGACAATGATTAAAAGGTGCGCTCCTTAAAAACAGGAGAGCGTCTTCAGGTGGCTATCCGGACGACTACAGCAGTGTGCAGCGATTTCGACCACGAAGGCGACCTCTGGCTGAAGAAGATGAGCTGGTTATCACCACTA
Organism: Ambystoma mexicanum; assembly: GCF_040938575.1. Classification (NCBI taxonomy): domain Eukaryota; kingdom Metazoa; phylum Chordata; class Amphibia; order Caudata; family Ambystomatidae; genus Ambystoma; species Ambystoma mexicanum. The sequence goes on from NC_090929.1 coordinate 809,676,989, forward strand.
GGCTCAAGGGAAGAAGACTCCGGACTGGATCTCCTCTTAGTCGTTGAAGGGTAGATAGCTCAGGACTGCAGCAGGGCTTCACCGGTACGGGGTAGTTGCAGCAATCGACCTCTCCTCCACTTCTCGTCGGTTCCTTGTAGTTGCAGTGGCGACTCTTATTTACAGCGCAAGAGGCCTGCCTTTCTAGGTAGAAGCACCCCAAAAGACAGTGAACAAAGAAGGCAAACCTAGTTTTCCGCGCAAAGTAAAACACAAGAAGGAGTTTAACAAAAAGAAATGGCGAATAAACCGCACCGGAGCCAAACGAAAAAGGATTTGGTCAAGCGGGTTTAAGTTTGAGACTAACATAATAGCCTACAATATTACCACGGTTATATATGATAACCGAGGTAGAAATTTAGGGTAGCTACCACTGCCACCAGCCATGTCTAAATGTTAAAAGAGCAAAACAATTCTCTAGGAGGTACAGATAAAAAGAGTTAAGCGTTAACCCTTCCAGCACTCCATGTAAAATGGTGTGTACTGGATCTGTGGTTACATTTGACTAAGTAAAGTTAATGGTAACTTTACCCTTTTCTAGGGGCAGTAGTCACCTCAGAAATGGAGTCGGTAGGAAGTCTGAACGACAACCCTGTGTCACTTCACTGAAGGTGCTCGGTGACCCACACAAAGAAGGGGGCTACTGAAGTGGTGTACTTCAGAGCTCACAATCTTAAAAACAGGTAAAAGACACATAGCAAAATAGGTGTAAGAGTGGGGGAAAGGTTCACACTCTTACCAAGTGGAAAGAAATAACTCCAGAGTTCCAGCAAAGCTGCTGAGGGACTACCTAGGTAAGGGAAATTAGCCATAGAATGAGAATTCTCCCTAACACCGTGCAGCACATCATGTGATGTAGGTGCATGCACATCAGGATACACTATCTGCATGTGGCTGCATAAAATGAACCAACAATGAAGAGTTTGTGGTCCTAACTCTTTCTCTGTGGTGAGTGGTGTTCCGGTTCCTTTTGTTCTGGTTTTTCTGTTTCCTGAACTTGGCTCTGCTTCTCCTGGACTGGGGAGGGGCTGGTGCTGAACCTCTGTGATTTGAGTACTGAATTCTGCCTAAAGAAGAAATGTTGTGTGTTGTGCCGTTTATTCTCCGTTACTGGACAACAGTCGGGATTGGGCCAGCGATCACGCTTCCGAATTAGACAATATGAATGCCCACATAACGGATGGTTTACCCATATGTATAAGACCATCTAGATATCCCTACGGAAACCACTAGCTCTGCGGGGTCCCCCAATGCCAAATTGGCAGCAGATCCAGGCCAACACAACACTCTTAATCAGCTACTCGGGTGGTGGTGGTGGTGGTGGTGGTGGCGGCCCAACATGAAGTGAGACACAGTGAAAGACCTTAGGTCTTGCACTGTGTGTGTTCAGTGCAGAAGAGTACCTGGCAAACAGATGGGCCTCCTTCAAACCATGCCCATCCCTCATAAACCCTGATATATGATCTCAATGGACTTTGTGTTCGAGATTGTGCAAGGAATGACCATGTTCTTAGTGGTGATTCTTGCCTTCACCAAGATGGCTTGGTTATACCCTGCCAATGTATACCCACAGCAGTGAAACTGACCTTTGTTTTTTGACCATGTTGTCTGCCTTTTTCATCTACCTTCCATCATTGTCTCGGGACGTGGGGCCCAGTTCATTTTTCATTTTTGGCATGCCTTGACAGATTCTTTAGGAATACAGGCATGTTTATCCTCCTCTTATCCCCAGACAGACAGACAAACCAAAAGGGTTAATGCCACAATGGAACAATTGCTGCATTGTCTATCCCTCCAATATCAAGATAATGGACTCTCTATTCTGGGGCAGCTGAATTTGTATACAATACTATTCACTCTTCATTTGGGCTTTCTCCCTTCTTTGCACACTACGGACAACCTTCACGTTTCTTGCCCCACAACTCCACTACACCAGGGGCAGTCCCTGTGGCCGAGGCCCAAATTCGCTCCCTGCTAGATGCGTTTGTCTGTGTATCAACATCTTAAAAAGGCACAGGTTGACCCCAAATGCTTCGTTGATATACGACGACTTCCAGCACCGGATTACCATCCCGGGGATAAAGCTAGTCTGTCTACTGCACACCCACAAATGCATGGCCAATGGAAACTATTGCCACAGTACGTAGGTCCCTATGAAGTCGACGAGTGTGTCAATCTTGTAGCAGTGCGCTTATGTATACCTGCACGCTGGCACATTCATCCTATCTGCCATGTCGGTTTGGTCAGACTTTATGTGCCAGGTACTCGTCTCCTGCAGAAGCCCAATCCCATAGCAGTGGATGGTGAGGAAGAGAAGGATGAAACATAACTTCATTCGCAACACATTTGCCATGAAAGCAATAACATTGTCATTTTGGAGGTGGAAAAAGGGAAAACCAAACACATTATTAAACATCACTTAAATACAATAAATCTGTTAACATTAAAATGTCTTCATTCAAATCATATAAAATCTCTTCTGGCACATCTAGACCTTCTCAACCATGCACAGAATAAAAACGTTGCTACAAAAAATACAACATTTAGATCATGGGTATTCATCCACAGGTCTAATGCAGAGTTGATAGTCCTAACACCTTTGTGTTTAAATAGGGGAAGTAGGTAACAAGATCTCAGGTCTCTATAGCCCTCGCAGAGGAACAAACTATTACTTACTGTCTCCTCTGCAACATCACAAACCGGACAACTCTGCTTATTAGTGGTTTTCCACTTCACCGTGAAGATTGCCACTTTTAGGGTATTTGTTCGCAATTGAATATAAGTTGCGTGTGCATATTCTGGGGCTAGCACACCAAGATAGTTTTCGGAACGTGCCAGTTGCTTAGCGGTGAAGTACAAGCATCCAATACTCGGACAATTATGTTTCATTTGCTCCACTGTTGATCCTTGGCATGCCTCCTTTGCTTGTTTAGCATTAGGGTTCATACTTTCTGGAAGGTGCATGATGGTGCCAGGTTCAACCTCAGTAATTCTGTGTGAACAAACTTAAACCATGGGAGTGATCTTGATCCATTCTGGCAGAGAAAGCTGGTGAGGGCAACTCGATAGTCATTTAGGCCTCAATTTTGTCTGGATTCGCACCCAATATAGTAGTGGTTGGGTGCGCAAAATCTCTGTTATTGGCTGTAAATTGCACTCCCAGCAAAGACTGGCTAGCAGTGCTCCTCAAGATTGCATTACGATATCTCTCAAGAAATCATTCTCAGATACCCTCAAAGCAGGCACCTTCAAATAGCCCCATAATGATGCCCAATAAAGTGCTGGGGGCAGAGCTTGGGACTTATACAATTGTAACGCAGGTGAGATCACTCCTCCACCGTGGGTATTAAAGAAGCAACGTATTCCCCCACAATATTTCATATGGTCACTCCTGCTTTTAGATACTGACTAGACCGTTCTCTGAGAATCTAATACCAAGGTAATCATACATATTCACCTTCTCCAAAGTATTACCTTCAGCCTCAATTCTTAGTGTGTCTCTTGGATAAGCAATGTCTAAATGTCATTAGCTTGGTTTTCTCTGTGTTGATTACCAAGTGTAAGCTTTTACATTTTCTGACAAATATGTCTAGGTTATGTCTTAGACCTATGGGGGATGTGGCCAGGATTACTGCATCGTCCTCAAAGAATAATGCGGGGAACCTATTTGAGCCCAATTTAGGGCGATCCAAACTAGAATTTACAAGTTCTGCTATTAGTACATCGATATATATGCAGAAGAAGAGGGGGGCCAACACAGCCGCACCCTCCTCTCAACAGCCAGGGCGTTTGTTAGATTGTGGTGTATTCAGATCCCTCCCTGCTATCAATTTCTAATCTAATGGGATTACTTGACCTACAATCCTACAAGATACTGGGTGATGGTCGCTCTCACTACACTTTTAATACTTCCAGGCTAACAACGTTGCCCAAGTCACTCACACCTATAAAAAAGTAATCAATCTGTGATCTACCATTTTGCCCTGCATACATCCATTCAGCAGGTTGATCAGGATTGATTCTACCATTACATGCTTGCAGGTTGCCATCATACAGTATACGAGATGCCTCAACCGCATATTGGTTTGATTGGAATGGTTTTATACACATCAAAGTTGGTATGCCCCACACAGAATCCAGGTCATCCCAGAGGCTCACCAGATCCTCAAAGGGTTTTACTGTACCATTCTGCTCAAACTCATACATTATCGCAAGCATCCTCTTGATAGTCGTGCTGCTCCACCATAGGGTCTGTTATATATAACTGCTTTCCTTACCCTCCTTGGTGTTTGCTTCTAATCACTGCAGATCTATAGAGCCAGTTGGCTTGGTTATAAAGTTTAAGACAAACTGAGGGCTTCCCAAGGTCAATAATCTACCCTTTGGCCTCCTCGAGGGCCTCTGCTAGCTGGTATCGCTTGATATTTTATTTGTATCGCGCTCTGTTAGGCAGAATTATATGCAGTACCCTTTGGGAACACCACACACAATTAAGACTACAAGTGACAGTACAATTTCACCTTTGGTACAAGCCTGTACTACACAGTTAAAGTAGTAGCAGTAGCAGAGCAGCCAGAAATTATCTCAAGAATAAGTGAGCAGAATCAAATAGTTACACAAAGCACAGCAATTACTATGATTCAGGCAAACACTGACTCAAGGTTTTCAAGTAAAAGAATATATATTTATTTCACTCTTCAGTTGTATAACAGTTCACTCTTCTAAGCAGTTTAAAAATAACTCTTTTAATACACCACACAACTACCCTTAAATTACAGACAAGCTAAGCTCACACAATGAAGTGGGAGAAAAATGGCACTCCAGCAATTTAAAAGGGAGGGAAAGACAGAAGTTAACAGAAATTGAATCACACCAACAAGTAAGTACTCTGGGCAAGCGAACAAGAGAGACGACAAGGTTAAAATCAGATAGAAAAGGCTTAGGGCCAAAGTCAATGGTTCAAATGTCTTATGCTCGAGATAATACAGTTCAGTGTAGTATGCGGTAAAGTTCATAGCACGGTTTCCGGACGAGGTTGGTTGGTAGAAAAGTTAGTTCAAAGAGAAGAGAAGGACAAGCCCTCGGATTGGAGAAAGATTTCAAACACTTTTGCTGCAGCTGAAAGAAACGCACAAACAGATTTGCACAGTACCTTAAAACGGAGAGGGAGCTGTAGCTGAGGCAGAAGTTCCTGGTTGTTCCTGTAGGCTCATGGTTCCTGAAGCGACTGTCGGACTGATCAGAAGTAGGAAGACTGGAGGGTCCTGCACTACCCAGGGAAGAAACCAGTAGCGAATAAAAGGTGCGCTCCTTAAAACCCAAGCAGGGTCCGACCTTCCTGGCTATCCGGCCCACTGTAGCTCTGTACAGCGAATTCGACCAAAGGAGGGGTCCTGGCTTGCAGTTTGGGTGAACTGGTTTGTCCCACCAGCTCAAGGGAAGAAGTTTCCTGGAGGATCTTCTCTGTCGTCGGATTCTGGAGATTCGGACCTGCAGCCGGGCTTCACTGGGCAGTTCAGTTGTTGTAGGGGTCCTCTTCTTCCATTTCCTTGTTGGTTCTTTCGTTCCAGTGGGGGACTCTTCCAGTCCCAGAGACCTGCTTTTTATGAAGTTTTCCCCCATCCATACAGCCTGGCTGTCAATCACACAGCAGGGTGGCTGGCCTGGCAAAGCAAGTCCCCTTAGCCAATCAGACAAGAGTGCGACTTGGGTTACCAAGGGAACCCATGGCAGGGGTCCTAAAACCCCTCCCTCACATCCTGCCTACCCAGACTCTCGGGCGCTTAAAGGAGGGCTTCTGTGTGGAAGCCTGCGAAAAGGCGATGAACAAAGGGACCAAACCTGGTTTGGCGCACTGAGTAAAACACGAGAAAGACATTTACAAAAAGAAATGGCGAATAAACCCAGACGGAGCCGTAATAAAATATATATGGTCAAGTGGGTTTATGTTTAAGGCTAATATAATAGCCTAAAACATGACCACGTGTATAAGATGATCGCGGTAGAAAAGTTAGGGTAGAGGGAGGCCACCTGGGGCGCGCAGGTGATGGCAGCCTGAGTGTAGCACTCCCGCCGAAATCGGGCCGTTGAAGGGGATTGAGCCCCACCGGACCCTCCCGGCGACAACACAGTGCCGGATCGGCTGTTGGACCCTCCCGTGCCGCCTTTGCTCGAAAGAGCGGTCTTCGGGGGCAACGAGACGACGGAGAACGGGCATCACGGCCCAAGGTGACGGAGCGAGGAGAAGGCCTGGAGGGGAGATCCCTCGGCCGTGGCCCCGAAAGAGAAGGCGCTGCCCGGCGAGGCAGGGGACTCACACCAGTGTGTCGGGTTCCCACAGCAGCCCACCGCACACAGTCGCTGGGGGGCACGAGGACAGTGGACAACGGTCCTGGAACGGGACGAGGACATGCCCCGCCCCGCCCCCTGGCGCAGGAGGACGAAAACACTGCGCGGTGCCGGGCCGGAGCTTCCGGAGCGGTAGGGCCCGGGAGCTGGTCCCTCATTCCCCCCGGTGAGGGGAACTTGTGGCGGCGGAGCAGAGACCACCATCCAGCGGCGACAAACCCAGGGCAGCCCAGCGACAGCGGCCCCCGCACCTTGAGCGGTCCCGGCAGACGCCGCAGAGAGCCCGCCCAGGGCCATTGCAGCGCGGCTGGGCCAGAGACGCGGCGGCACCCGAGGAGGGAGAGCGGCCCCCCTCCCCTCCTGCGAAGGGTCCTCGGGACTATCGTGGCCCGGGGCCAGGGGCAGGTCAGCCAACGGCGGCAAAGGTCTGTGATCTGGGGGCCCCTCCCCCCAAGAAACTGAGGAGCAGCATCGCCGCGCCAACCCAGAAGAATCATCTGGCGTCCGCTTTTGTCAGGTGGAGGCCCCCGCGCTAGCTCACAGGGTGTGTGCCCGCCTGCAGTCTGCCAGGATTTAGCTGGCCACGGAGACAGACCTGGGTGTGTGGCCCCCACCCGGACCCGGTGGGGCGTGTGCCTGCCTGAAGGTCCCCTCCCACTTAACAGGCTCATCTGCGGAACTTACTCCGGTCTCCGCCACTTGCTCCCGGGGGGCAATCACTTAGGCCCTGGGCCAGTGGTGGCCAGCGAAGCAGGTACACGAAATGCCCGAATGAACTGCCGGGAGACCTTGCAAACCTTTCGTTACAAGGGGGCTGGAGACAACATAGAGGTCCCTACACACTCCGGGAACATGGCCCATTCGGAAGCCCCGAAGCAATCTTTAACAGCAATGGAGAGGGGCTTTGCATCCATACTCCAGGAGATCCGGGACATGCAATCTGATATAGCGCAGAAACTGGAAAAAATGGATCACAGGGTGGATAAGGTGGAAGACAGGCTTTTGCAGGTGGAGACCAATCAGTCGACTTCAGCTACTCAGGAGGTGCAAATGGATATGCGATTGGCAGCCCTGGAAAAAAGGGATGAGGAGAGGGCCAGACAGATGGACGACTATGAAAATAGGGAGAGGAGGAACAATCTGAGATTTTTCGGGGTCCCCGAGGCGGAGGGAGAAACGGAGAGAGACTTAGTCTGTGTGGTGCGAGACATAATCACCCTCCTCTTTGCCGAAGAGATGACCACGGAGCTTACATTTGACTGGGTGCACAGAGCGGGCAGAAGGTCGGGGGGCCCCCGTTCGGTCCTTGCGCGATTTCACTATTACACAGACTGGAGGAGGCAAGGAAAGCGGGAGTGATTTCCTACAACAATGCAGAGATCTCAATCTTTCAAGACCTCTCTGCCCACACCTTGGCGAAGCGGAGAATGTGCCGCCCCCTAACGCAACTATTGAAGGATAAAGGCGTGCGCTACATATGGGGATACCCATTCTCCCTGACTTTTTAATATATGGGCCAACGGGCAACGCTAATCACAGAAGAAAATATCAAGGGGGCCATTCAGGATTACGTGACGGAGCCAACCCCCAGGAGAGGTCCGGTGGGCCCGGCAGCGATCAGGGAGGGGGCCTCTGACCGCCGGGGGACCAGGAGAAGGAAAACCAGCTTGAGGAAATATAGGAAGCTGAACACCCCACCGTCAGTGAGGGACGGGGAGCGCAATGACTCGGAGGACTGATTTTCGGGGTGACCCGTCCACTTGAGGGGCGGGACCCGACGCAATGAAGGTTCGGATGAATAAAGATTCCCCCAGTTCAGCAAGTAAGGTGGGGGCGATGGAGGGGGAGAAAAAGAGGGGGGCTCACAATAACGGGCTTGGAAACGAGTGCCCTGTCGGGAGGGGCATTCTGGTGGTCCGGCCTAATGCCAGGAATGGCGGAACTAATTGGCTGGATGCCGGGTAGGGGGGAGGGGGTTACAGAGTTAGTTGGGGGTTTTCTGTTGGGGAAGGGGTTTGGGGAAAAGTTGGGGAAAGGTCCAAATAATGTCCAAACAGGGAGACAAGAAGAGCGAGAAGGGAGTAGTGATGCTAAGCTTGTGTCCAATAGTTCAGGAGACCTAGACTATGGCTGATTGCCAACCGGCCCTGGGAGTGGGCACCCTGAATGTACGGGGCTTAAACACCCCCACCAAGAGGTCCCTGGTTTGCCGAGAATTCAGGAGGGCAAAGTTGGACCTGCTGTTTTTACAAGAGACACACTGGGTGCGGGGGAAGGAACCCAAAATGAGAGGGGGTGGAATAGGAGAGGTTTTCCATGCATCCCACAAGGGGAAGAAAAGAGGGGTGGCCATCCTGGTCGCCAGGCGTCCGTTTCAATAGTGAAGCCACTCTGCAGGACCCCGAGGGCCGCTATTTGTTGGTGAGGGGCTCCTTAATAGGCTCCACCCTGGCAGTGGTGTACGGCCCAAATGACGGCCAAGCCCAATTTTGGGAAGAGGTAAGGGAGAGCTCAAGCTATTTGTACAAGGCATGTTGGTGGTAGGGGGATATTTCAACATGGTGCTGGACCCATCCATAGACAGGAAGCGGGTGGGCCCCCAGAGCTCCAGACCCGCGGACGAGGCCATGGCGCGAACCTTCCAGAGGGCGAATGAGGAGCTGGGCTTGGTAGACTCAATCCCGTCCCCCAGAACGGGAGTCCCCTCTTTTTCATACTACTCGGCCACCCACGCCTCGTTTTCGAGGATAGATTACATCCTGGTGGACGAAACCCTTCTTCCGTATGTCTCAGGCTATAGGGTTGATCCCGTTCCCTGGTCGGACCATGATATGGTGGGGGTCACAATATCGGGGGGGTGGCGCAAAGAACGCAGAGGCCGTTGGAAATGCAACGACGCCTTATTGAAGGACGAGGTTCACGCCCAAGAAATTGTAGACGCCATAACAGAATTCTTTGAGCTTAACGACAATGGGGAAGTGGGCACACACACGCTCTGGGGCGCCTTTAAGGCGACTTTACGAGGTGTCCTCATTCAAAAAGGAGCTCAGGTAAAAAGGGTGAGAGAGGCACAGGAGAAGACCCTGCGAGAAAAAATTGCCCGACACCAGCCGGGGGCCTCCCCGGATTGGGCCCCGGAGCTCGACCGGGTGGCCGCCCTGGAGGATTACAGGCTCCAGCTAAAAGACTTACTCCTCCACAAAACGGAGCGAAGTCTCCAGATGGTCAAGCAAAAATATTATGATAAGGGGGACAAAGCGGACAGGATCCTAGCCTGGAAGCTGAGGGAGGTCCAGAGGAGCAGAATGGTAAGAGAAGTGAGGGACGCCCAAGGGACCCTTGGTTGCGAATCTTCCCATATTGGAGAGGCCTTTCGCCAATATTACGAGACACTGTATTCGTCTGAATATGGTGGGGGGACTGCCCCGATAGAAGATTTTCTGAACTCAATCCAACTCCCAGCCTTGTCTAGGGATATGGCGGAGGGACTGGAGGGTCCGATGACCGAGGAGGAGGTGGACAGGGTGATAGGCGTGATGAAGGTGGGTACTTCCCCCAGGGAAGACGGTTTTTCTGTCTATTTTTACAAAAGATTCCGATCCTCCCTGATCCCCTACCTAGTGAGGGTTTTCAACTCCGTGCTAGAGGGGGACGCTCTCCCCGATTCCATGATGGGGGCTATTATTGCGGTGCTACCCAAAGAAGGGAAGGACCCCGCAGAATGTGCCTCCTACTGCCCTATATCGTTGCTAAATATCGATGTTAAGATTCTGGCCAAGGTGGTGGGGAAGTGGATGGAGGGAATAATGCCGAAGCTAGTCCATGGGGATCAGGTGGGCTTCATCAGGGGGAGGCAGGGGTTGGATAACATACGTAAAACCATAGACCTATTCTACTTCGCCCAACAGTCGGAGCTTAACGCAAGTGTCCTCTCCTTGGACTCAGAGAAAGCGTTCAATAGGGTCCAATGGCGGTATATGGAACTCCTCCTAAGGAGGATGGGCTTCGGGACCCACATCATGAGCTGGGTAACTGCCTTTTACGGAGCACCCACGGCCAGGGTCCAAGTGAATGGGGAGTTGACCGATACTTTCCCCCTCTCCCGTGGGACAAGGCAGGGGTGCCCTCTTTCCCCTCTGATATACGTCCTCACGATAGAAGCTTTAGCTATAGCATCAGAGCACATCCAGGAATTAAGGGGATTAGAAGTGGAGAGGTGGAATTTAAACTCTACCTATTTGCAGATGACATCCTGGTCTACCTGGTAGACCCTGGCACCTCGCTCCCCCCTTTGTTGGACCTGGTGGCTGAGTTTGGTAGCTTCTCGGGCCTGAAAGTCAATGCCTCGAAGTCAATCCTGCTACCTATGAGGTCCCGGGACCCGGTGCTAGACCCCCTAGACAGACTTCACAGGATTGTAATGGGGAAAGCCGAAATACGATACCTGGGTGTTCTCCTCACACGGGACCTAACTAAATTGGCCACCACTAACTATGACCCGATAATGGCAGGGATCACATCTGACCTGAGGAGGTGAGGGAGGATGATCCTTTCTTGGTATGGCAGGATGACGGCTGTTAAGATGAACATATTGCCACGGCTCCTATACCTCTTCACAGCTCTTCCAACCAACGTCCCAGATCAGACTTTTAGAGTTCTACGGAACGCAATTCGGGACTTTATTTGGCAGGGGATAACCCCGAGGACCGGGAAGGCCACGCTGACGTTGCCAAGGGAGGAGGGAGGATTTGGGTTGTCGGACTTCCACTTGTATTTCCGTGCCACCCAGCTACGGGTCTTCCTGGAACACATGAAAGAAGGAATGGGAACGTACTGGTCATACCTGGAGGATATGGACACTCACCCCCTGAAAGTCTGTGACCTCTTGTGGGCTCCACGGTGAGTAATCCGGAGCCATCTGAAAGCCCACCCGACCTTGGGGGTTCTCTGGGACATTTGGAAAGAAGGGCCCCAGACGGCGGACCTCACTCCATGGCCGTCCCCGTTGACCTCCCTCTGGGGCCATCCCCTCAATCTGGGTAGTAAAGGGTTTAGGCACTCCCAGGCCTGGTCGGATAAGGGAATGGAATGGGCAGGGCAGATGTTCAGGGAGGGTGAATTCCTGCCTTACGAGGAACTAAGGGACGCACTGGGCCAGGGATCCCTATCCATCTTTGAGTATCTCCGCCTAAAGGGCATTCTATGCGACCAGTCATGGGGTCCCAACCTGAGCAGACAGTTAACTCCCTTTGAGAAGCTCATAGATAAGGTGACCTCGAGGAAGGGGGCGGTATCGTGCATGTATAAAATCCTTAACACGTATGACCCCCAGGGAAGGAGAAGCTTCCGCAAGTACTGGAATGAACTGGCGGGAGAGGAGATTTCAGAGGACTCCTGGGCCAGAATATTCAAAATTGCCTTCCACGGGAACCTATTCACCGCGGACATCGAGCATAACTTCCAGGTATTGCAAGGGTGGCATAGAGACCCAGTGAAACTATCTAAGATGTTCCCGGCGGTGTCCCCTATGTGCCCGAGGGGGTGCGGAGAGGCTAGCTCCAGGAGCCATATGTGGTGGCACTCTCCGAAAGCCCAAGAGTTCTGGGGGCTAGTGAGGGGCTGGATGGCGGAAGTGATAGAGGAACTCCTACCACTAAACCCTCTGACGATGCTGCTGGGCCTCCCCCCGGAGGAAACGGAAGTACACCGATACCCAAGGATGTGGGAGAAAATGTTGCGGGCGGGTAGAGTGGCTCTCGCACAAAAATGGAAAAGCCTGGAGCCCCCTTCCAAGGAAGATTGGATGAAAAAGGTGAAAAATATGTTTGTGATGGACAAATTGACTGCTATGGTAAACAATGACACTGGCTCATTCCTCACGAACTGGTACAGTGTACAACAATCCTGGGGATGGGAGGTCCATTGAATACTGGGTAGGGATCCTGCACCCAACGGGGCGAATCTGACTGGGAGATGTGCGACAAAGGACTGGGGGACCCACGACCCGGGGCAGGACGGCTTCAAGCCTATCGGAGTAACGGGCACTAGCCGCATCACATCCTAAGAGAGGGAGAGAACGTTAAAGTCTCCTGGGACAACAGATTTGGTTTGGACAGGAGGTTGGGGGGGTGGGCACAAGTTGGGGTGGTGGGGGGGTTTGGGAATGTTTGATAATGGTTTTTTGTAAAACGTGAATAAAAATTAAAGTTTAAAAAAAAAAGAAAAGTTAGGGTAGATACCACTGCCACCAGCCAAGTATTAATGTAAAGGGGGCAAAACAATGCTCCAAGAGGCACAGACAAAAAGGGATAAGAATTAACCCGTTCCAGTACTCCATGTAAGTTTAGTTTATTCATTTGTATTGCGCACCAAACCCGAGGGTATGAGGGCGCAGGAGCAGACAAGGTTATTCACAGCTTAGTTACACGTTACAATGCATTACAGTAATTACAATAATTACAATCGGATCAAGGAAAGTTACAGCAGTCACGATAAAGACAAAGGTATGCAGATTTACAAGTATACATATTTACAGGTAGGTAACAGGGATGGGTAGGATGGGATTAGCAGTCATTGTTCTTTATCCAGTGTATGTAGTTGCGTCTAAAGTGTGAATAGGTTTGGGGTGTCCTTAGAAGGGGTGATAGGGAGTTCCAATGCTGGGCAGCTTTCACTTGGAAGCTGTTACCCCCCCTTTTGGTGCGTTTGAACCTGGGAACAGTGAGTAGGTTGGCGTTGGAGGTTCTGGTAGGTATGTTGGACGAGTGTTTACTTATTCTGTCGACTAAGTAGCAGGGGCAGCGTTGTTGAGGCACTTGTGTGTTAGTGAGGCTACTTTGAGCAGGATTTTGTCTACAGTGTTGAGCCAGTTATGGGCTCTCCTAATGTTGGAGATGTGTTCATTCTTGGGGATGCTAAGCGCTGCTCTGAGAGTGTTGTTTTGTAGCATCTGTATTTTGTTGGTAACCTGTTCGCTAGCTCCTACGTATAGGGCATTACAGTAGTCCAGTTTTGATAATATAATAATAATTAGGAATTTATATAGCACTACGAACCCTCAGGTATCTGAGCGCGGCTTATTATTACCCACGGTGTGTGGTGCTCATTTATCGACCTCGGAAGGATGAAAGGCTGAGTTTGGCCCCGCCAGGATTCGAACCTGCGTTAACAGGCTCTGCACGGATGTCAAAGCGAGCGCTCTACTCGCTGTGCCACTTGACCGGCCAAGGGCTCTGGCTAATGTTATGCAGCTTTGAGTGGATAAGAAAGGTTTGGCTGCCCTTATAAGCTTACATGTGTAGGCCGTGGAGGCTGCCATGAAGCTAACCTGTTTATGGAAGGAGAGGAGGAGTCAATGTATATTCCTAAGGTTTTCACTTCCTTAGCTACTTTAATCAGGTTCCCATCTATTATGAAACTGGTGTAGTTGTGGTCCAGTTTGGTTAGATTTGCAGTGGATCCAAGTATGATTAATTCAGTCTTGTCATCATTCAGGCATAGACTGTGAGATGCCATCCATGCCTGGATGATGAGGTACACCTTCTTCACCAAGGCCAAATGAAGGTTGTAGTCTTCTGTCAACGGGATGAGGATCTGGGTATCATCGGCATAATTAGTGTAGGTGATACCCAGGCAATCTAGATCATCAAACGGGGGCTTTGTGAACACGTTGTACAGTGTGGGTGAGAGGCATGAGCACTGAGGGACTCCGCATGTAATGGGGATGGGGTCGGCGGCAGCTATGGTGGAGAAGACACGTGTTAGGCAGAAACCTGTGCAGTTCCCTTAGGGACCACTGCAAAAGATTTAGGACTACAGGTGGTTGGCAGTAAACCCAATTGGTAGCAGCCTGTACCACCCAGATTTACCTGGTAGCTGTGGCTGAGCAGTCAGACTTCTCTCAAGATGAGTTAGGCAGTATATAGAGTATACACAATAGGTACAGAGATACAGTAGCACAAGCACACACTGACCAGAGCTTTGGTGTAAAAAGTATATAATTATTTATTTAAAGACCCCCTTGTAGATTACACTAGCACAAAAAGAGGTAAGTAAATTCAACACAGTCACCATTATATATATACAACCCTAATTACTTATTAGACAAGTCTTAGTGAGAAACACCACTTATTTTCAGACAGAGGTGAGCGCTTAACATAAGATGGCACTCTATAGAAAAAGGGAGGGAAAAGGCAAAGTTATGAAAGCACACAAATTTCAATACCTTTCAAAGAACCACAGCGAGGCAGGTTAGGCAAAGTCTACTGGAGAGCAAGGAAGTTCAAATGGCAGGCCCACTCTTAGAGAGAGCAAGCAAAATTTGTCCAGGATCACACAGTGGGGGTTATGCCCAATGAGTCTTTGTAAAGAGTTCACAAAAGATTGAGATTAAGTCAGGAAAAGTTAGTTAACAGGCCCCAGGCTAACCTAGGTTAGAAAGTCGAGGATTTAGTGTCACCCCGAACGATCAGTCGCAAGGGAAGCCAGGTGGGACACAGTACCTGAAATGGGAAGAACGCTCCAGCGGGGGCAGTTGTTCCTGGCAGCGGATGCAAGTCGGTGTTTCATCCAGAGGAAGAGGAGGTCTCGACGTGGAGGAAAGATGAAGGTTGTTGCACTGCCAGGGAAGAAACCAGCCACGGAGTTTCCCGGTTACAAGGTACTAACCTTTTCTTTGTGGTAGTGGTAAACCATGGTATTCCGGTTGCCGGGGTGCTTGGCACGGGCAAGGCGGCCACGAGATGGTCCAGGAAGGTGAAAAGATGGGCAAACTGGTTATCCCCACCAGTCAAAGGAAGAAGACTCTCTGGGCTGGAGATCTCCTCTGTCGTCGGGAAAAGTGGTGAGACGGTTCAGCAGGGCTCCACCGGTGGTGTCGTCGTTGCAGGTCAGCTCGGCTTCTCCCTCCTCGGATTATTTAGGTCCTGTGGCGACTTCTGAAATTCCAGTCCCCAAAGCCCTGCTTTTATGCAGAAAACCCCCATTCATTCAGCCTAGCTGTCACTCAAACATGCTAAGTGGTGAGCCGAGCGGCTCACCACTTGGGCCAATCACACAAGAGTGTGACTTGAGTTGCCGGGGCAACTCAGTCCAGGGTGCCTAAACCCCCTCCACCACCCCCTGTGGTACCCAGACAGAGTGGCACCACTTTTGGAGGCTTCTGTGGAGAAGCCCGCCAAAAAGTGGAACAAAGGGCTCGACTTGGGTTGGAGTCACAGAAGCGAACACAAACGCCATTTTGGAACCAAGTTTCGGCAAAAAATACCAACCGGTGAATTTATATTAATTTAATAAACCGGCGGTATGTTCGAGGCTATTTTAAAAAGTGGTAGCCTCGAACAATGGGAAAATCCCATAGGAATATATTCGCGGTCGAATATAAAAAGTAGTATCCACTGCCACCAGCCAAAACTCGGTCGGGGGGGGACTGGACAGTGCCCCCTCGAACAACAGACCCCAGGGCAATCGAATTGTCCCGACCAGTACGACCAGCCAGTGGTGACTTTACATGCCTTGGGAGACAGTAGTCAGTCCCAGGGTATGGAGTCTATGTTTGGGGGTCGCTACGACACCCCTGGGTTACTGCACGGAGGGTGCTGTGTAACCCACATATCAAAAACACATGAAATCCTATGGGGGAAAGGACCCCATAGCCCATATAACACATACAAATTCAAAGGAACACCTCAAATCATGTCTAAGAGTGGGAGAAAAAGAGTCTCACTCTTAGCAGGAGAAATAATAAACCCCCAAAAATCCAGCAAAGCTGCTGGGGGACTCACTAGGTTTGGGAAATTAGCCTTTACAGAGAATTCTCCCTAACAACACGCATGGATCTGTTGCTGAGGAATGACTCGATCCAGCCGATGGCCTCTTGGGAGAAGTGGGCAGCAGAGTCCAGGTGATTGCATAAGATTTTGTGATCAACTAGATCAAATGCTGCGGAGAGGTCTAGGAGGAGCAATAAGGCAGTTTTCCCATTGTCTCTCAGAGTGTCAACTTGTGCCTTCAAGTCGATAAGGGCTGTTTCTGTCCTGTGTTGGGGTCTGAAACCTGATTGCCGAATACCGAGGAGATGGTTAGTTTCAAGGAATTTTTGGATTTGTTGGTATGCTGTCTTGTCTAAAATCTTGAGCAGGAAAGGAACAGTGGTAATGGGTCTGTAGTTGGTGGGAATGGAGGGGTCAAGAGATGGCTTTTCGAGAAGGGGGAGGACCCAGGACTCTTTGAGGTTGCTGGGGACGGTGCCTGAGTAGAAGAAGGCGTTGATAAGTCTTGTGATGAAGGGTGAGAGGTCTCTTGCCGCATCTTTAATGATTTGTGGGGGGCAAAGGTCTCCCTGACAGTTGGAAAAAATCATTCTCAGCCTAAAACCATCCACTTCTAGAGTGGAGACTTTGGATAATCTAAAGCGAGAGGGGTTGGGCAGCGGGAGTTGAGGCGTGAGGTGCAGGGTCGTGTTAGTGGGGTTGGTTGGTTGGTTTAGCTATGGACTCTTTGTTGTTTTTAATTTTAGTTTGAAGGCTTGTGACTTTATTGTTTAGGGCATTTTGGACACTAGTGCACCATTGTTTGTCCTTCAAGCAGGTGTCAGGAGTTAGCACTGGTGTTTCCAGTTCTTTAATTATCGTAAATATCTCTTTGGTGCTGGAGTTAGATTGTGCAATTCTCTGGTTGTAGGACTCTTGTTTGGCAGCTATGATTTCTTTTTTGTAGTTGGACCTTATTTTATTGAGCAGTGTTTTGTTGTGGTCTGTGGGAGATTGTCTCCAGGCTTGTTCCTTTTTGCGCTTTTCTAGTCTAAGTGTTTTAAGGTGATTAGAGAACCAATGGTTGAGATGCTTTTTTGGTTTACATTTTCTTAGTTGTAATGGTGTAATGCAGTCTAAAGCTGTGTGCATGGTTTTGTTATAGCCTTCAACGAGGTTGTGTGGGGTGGAGGTGGCCGGGAGTTGGTTAAGTGTGGGGAGGATAAGAGGGATCAGTTTTTCCACTGTGATCTTTTTCTTACTTCTCGTGGGGATGGCAGAGGCTATCCCATTTTTGGTGATGGGGCTCGAGGTTTCGAGGGTGAAGGAGAGGAGATGGTGGTCGGACCAAGGTTGGGGGGAGTTATCAGTGATGGAGGCCGCGCAGTTAAAGTCTGCTACCCAGTCGCGGGTTCTCCCTTTGTTATGGGTGGGGCCAGATACTTTTTGGGTAAAGCCTAATTCAGAGAGAGTATTGTTGATGAGGGTAGCGTGGTGATCTTTGGGGTCTTTAAAGCCTAGGTTGAAATCCCCAAGGAGAAGGCTCTGGGAGGAGTTTTTTAGATTGTTGGTGAGGATGGTGCTAAGGTCTTCCTCGAAGGATCCTAAAGGTCCGGGTGGTTTGTTGGGTAAGTGGATGGATATCGTTTGGGAGTTAGTGGTGGGCAGCTTGGCTGTGAGTGATTTGCATGATGGGAGGTGGGTCGAGGAGTCAAGTCTGATGTTGAGGTGTGTTTTGGCGATCATGGCAAGGCCACCGCCTCTAGATTCTGTTCTATCTGCTCGGAGGATGGTTTAGTCGTCTGGGATGGCTAAGGAGAGGGCTGATCCAGCGGCTGCGTGGAGCCAGGACTCAGTTATGGCTAGGAAATCTAGATCTGCTGCTAGAATGAGGTCCGCTATATCTGTCGCATGGGCTATTATAGAGCGTGCGTTAATGAGGGCGCCTTGTATAGGTACGGCAGTGGTCTTAGTGGCGGTGGGGATAATGGCTGTGTTTTATGTTTTGTGTTTGGGCGTAATATTTGGTGGGGTGTACTTGGGTCTTTCCAATGGAAGGTTGGCGCAGGTGCTAATGGTAGTGGAACCGTTAGTGCGTTTGGGCTGGATCGAGTCCCTGGCTCGCGGCTCATACAGTTTAGGTAGTCTGGACTGTAGTCTGGTATTTCTTTCAGAGAAGCTGCATGGTATGGAGGATTGGGGCAGCATAGTTGTGGCGTGGGGCTCTGTGGGTGGTGGGATGGTGCCAATGGAGGCCAGGCTTGCGGTGGAGCTAGGCAGGCATGAAAAATTAATGAGGTGGAGAATAATTCTCAGCAGAATTGAATAGATGCCTGGTAGGAACATTATGTACGTGGTGTGTGGCAAGGTTGGTGTTGGCAATTGGCAGGTGCTGACTATGTGGCTAGGGTGTACCCACTGCCTGGGTTCAAGATGCAAGGTAAACTGACACAGAGGCTAGGTTTAAGATGCAGGTGAGCTGACAGTGTCTAGGTTCAAGAAGCAGGGGACAGGTGAGCTGACATAATGGCTAGGTTCAGGATGCAAAGTATGCTGAAATAATGGCTAGGTTCAAGTTGCAAAGTAGGCTGACACGATCGCTAGGTTCAAGATGCAAAGTTAGCTGACACAATGGCTAGATTTAAGATGCGAAGTAAGCTGACACAATGGCTAGGTTCAAGATGCGAAGTAGGCTGACACAATGGCTAGGTTCAGGATACAGGTGAGCTGACACAGTGCCTAGGTTCAAGAAGCAGGGTGCAGGTGAGCTGACACAATGGCTAGGTTCAAGATGCAAAGTAGGCTGACACAATGGCAAGGTTCAAGATGCAAAGTAGGCTGGCACAATGGCTAGGTTCAAGATGCAAAGTAGGCTGACACAGTGGCTAGGTTCAAGATGCAAAGTAGGCTGGCACAATAGCTAGGTTCAGGATACAGGTGAGCTGACATAGTGCCTACAATCGTTTTTTAAACTGCTAGCACAATGGCTAGATGCGGGATACAGGTAAGCTAGTACAGTGTTTAGGATCATTTTCTATGGTGTACACCTTACAGGTGGGATGGATTTTTGGTAAAGGGTCGATGGGTGCTAGACAGCTGGCGAGTCACATGCAGGTGATCAGTGCTAGGGTACAGGGTACAGTGACTTCAACTAACGCTAGGCGATTTAGTGGCAGGTAAGTGAGGAAGTCGAGTGACAATAGGTATACTCTAGAAACACATAATGCTAGCAGGCTAAGTCAAGTAACAAATGAGCACAGTGGGAAGATATGCGTGGCAGAATACATACAACGAAAGTACATTCGAGTGTCGCGTGCGAGGAGTGACTCATCTAACACAAGGCATTGTAATCACAAGTGTGTTAGCGACCTTCATTTGTACTGTAACACATTTTGACTTATGGACTAAATGTTAGCTTATATTATGAAAGCGTTCTTTAGGATGCGAAGACTCGAGAGTCTATGACTACAAGTTCTGTATAATTTTGTTGTATCTAACGAATAAGAGTCAGTCGGGGAGTGGCTGCTGCCAAGCCGAAGCAGTCTTCCGGAGTCAGACGATGGGGACAGGGTACTTGTTAGCAGAGCGAGGGCGGACAATGGTGATGAGTTAGGCAGACTCAGTAGCCCAAGGCTCGAGTGCAGGGGATATATCATATGATCTGTGCTATGTCTATGAGGGACAATGTCTCACTGTGCTGATCTTGTAAGTGCCTCCAGAGGGGCCGTGGACGGCGTCGCAGTCAGCAGTGTCAGCGAATAACATTGCATGCAGAAGACAGACTTAGGGACCTAGCGCAGACCGCAGCAGCGCAGCGCAGCTCGGTCAGCTCTGTCAGGGTGCCTTAATTCTGTGCCTTGCTTGTGGGCCGGCGTTCGCCAGCCGACGATAGTTGATTGGCTAATGTATAGATTAGCAGCCAATCGGAAAGTGGCAAAGGTGGATAGTTGTGCTGAAGTGGGTCCTCATAATGGAGCGGCCATCTTGGGACAGATGAAGACCACGTTGCCTGCAATGGCCGATTCACGGTGATCTTCGGGCAAAGGAGTTAAATTGCATTCAGCAGGATACTGCTATCGTATCCAGTGCTAGACATCCAATATGTAGCAGATTGGGCAATTTAGGCGTCACGGAGCAGCGAAGTAAAGGATACTTGGGCATAGGTTTAATTATGCCCAAGCCTTACCTAAGAATCTCGCCATAATTCTTAAGTGTCTGTGGCTGCTCCTGCAGCCCGGCGGACACGCAGCAAGATGGGGTGTACTGGTCTGTGGTTTAAAGTGACTAAGGTAAAGTTAATTGCAACTTTACCCTTTTCTGGGGGACTGTAGTCAGCCCCAGAAAATGGAGTCCGTGGGAAGTCTAAAAGACAACCCTGTGTCACTGCACTGAAGGTGCTGTGTAACACACATGAAAAATGTGGTGCCCTGGAGTAGGTGAGGCTCCAGTGCCCAAGATCACACAAAAAGTAGAAACACACATAGCAAAACACATGTAAGAGTGGGAAAAAAGACTCACACTCTTACCAGGTGGAAAACATAAATCCTAAAAATCCAGCAAATCTGCTGAGGGACTCAGTATGTAAGGGAAATTAACCATTTATGAGAATTCTCCCTAACATGCTCGTACACAAGTTTTTCAGAGCGTGACAAGGCAAGGGCGGGGAACAAGGGAGAACAAAAAAACAACGATCTTACTAGAGCCAGTGACATTGAGAAAGCACAAGTGCATGGGAGAGGGAAAGGGGAAACATGCATGGAAGGGGGGAGAGGTAGAAAGTGCTCAGCAAAGGAAAAACAGATAATAAATAAATGAATAAAAAGCAACAAACAGTGGTAGTGTAGCTAGCAAGTGGCAAGTACTGGGTTTAAGGCAAGACAGGCAAGTGCAGAAAGAAGGGGGCGGGACTGTATGGTTGCATATACAGACCCCAGTGCAAGGGATTGCCAGGAGGCAGTGCGGGTGGGTGGCAGGGTGAGCACGTACCTGGGCTGGGATGTAGATCCACAGTATCCATCATGCGTGTTCCCTGCAGGCATACCAAATCGAAATCATGGAAAAAATATAACCAGTCCTGTTCAACCATGTGTCTTTGCAGACTAGCGACATTCCATGTTAACAGCCTGCAATTTATCAGTCGTATTAGCTACCAGTGCAGGTGATTCAATTGATTGGAGGATAGCATTTGGGCAGGTCAATGGTGGGCAATCCACATCATCAAGCACCCAACACATTTTTGGCCATGTATCCATGAGTTGTACTTGTTCGCTCATATTCTGGTACTGGCGGGTAGGTATGATGGTAGATAAACAATAGCTGATCCACTAATCACCTGCCAGCATTAGCCGAATAAAAGTATCTCTGCCTTACGGCACATTGGCTCTCACATCTTATAATATCTTCTCGGATAATTGATCGGCATCCACTGACGAGGCAGAGCCAATGAATGGATTTGTTAGTAAGAGCTTCCTGATTTTCAAAGTGTCCCGCTGGTAAACTCAGCACATTAACCATGTACACACGATTTGCAGAATCAATTTTATTCCCCTCTCGATGATCTCCCCAGCCTGGGTAGTGTGGGATTCTAAGTGATCCATGGTGGAATTTGTCACATCCCCCTTTTATTTCTCATATACCCCAAAATCTGGTCAGTTCGATCGAGAGAACCTATCTATGCTCTCTGCGAGGGCTCCAAAATCACCTTGTTTCCTTCTCTATTCGTGGGGGCAGACTTTATTTTAGTAGGGTCATTTATAAGACCCCTCCCCTATGATTCTGCTGTTTTAGATGCTGCAGTGGTCAGTCAATAGAGAGTGGCTGGAAGGAAGATCGGAAAAAGAGGCTAACATTGTGATGAATAGAACCAATCTATTTTGCCTCTTTAAGACAATTCCAAAACTGGAAAGTTTAAAATCAAAAGATCTGAAATTAATTGAATTTAGAGATGAGCAAAGATTGGATAAAATCTGGATATACTGTTACTCAAGGGAATTGCAGAGTTTAATATCATGTACTGAAGAACTGGAAGAGGATTCAGAGTGTCAAATGACGACAACCAATGAAACAAAAGAAATATCCATCATGACTCAGCAAGAGAGTAACAGAACATACTCTGACATCAGTAGTGTTGTAACCAATTCATACAATGAAAATAAAGGATGGAATGAAAAAGAGAAAGAAAGATGGTACAAGGATGAGCAAAAAAGAACAAATCCAAGACAATACAACGACAAAACACCTAACAGATGGAATTTTGAAAAATCACCTTTCTGGCGGGAAATTAGTATGGAAAAAGAGTAGACACGAGGAAACAAAAAAAATGAGACAACAACAACGAACCGAAAACAACAAACAAACAGTAACACTATGTTCATGGAATACTAGGGGACACTTGCATCTTTTCCGAATGGAACGACCTGAGCTGAACTCGGTGGAAGTGATATGCTTACAGTAGACATGGCTAAAAGCGCCCCCAGTATGCGAAGGATTTCTTTTATACATGAACCCTGCAATTAACAACAATGGAGGCAGACCATCGGCAGGACTTATTACCTTAATCAGTCAAGACCTGGCAACAGAAATTATCGAATATCAGAACATAGGAAATTGGGCGCAAAACACCTTAGTCAAAATGCAAGCGATGACACAACCGCAGAGTAATAAAGAGACTACAAGGACCCAACACTTAAACATCACCAATGTATATTGGAATACAAGGAAAGTGCCAGAAGAAACGGTAATAGATACTATCTTTACTAAGATAGACAACATCGCACAGGAGTATCAAGATGTCAAATTTATTATATGTGGAGATTTCAACTTGCATCTATTTGACGATAAAGGAGAACCAATAGAAGACCAACTGCTGGAACATAGAGCACGAAGGTGGATAACAGAGACACACAATAGAAACTTGGAAAGATGGGATGCTCTCAATGCAGCAACAAAACCGATACCAACATGGTCAAGAGGAAAAACCAAATCAATTATCGATTATATCTATACTAGTAAGGGAATTACTCAAGCTAAAATTGAAGCCAAAAATCTATTTAGCGAACATAGTGACCACTATATACTAAAGCGCTCATGTCAAATGAACAAAGGAGAACGACTCAAAATAAATTTACCCAATCTGACGCTATCCAATAGAATGAATCATTTGAGAATTCCACATAACAGATTAAATGAAATCACAGAAACATTAACGAATTCAAAGAAAGAAGATTCCAATAAAATTAATTATGGATGGTTAACTAACCAATTCCAAATGAAGCAGAGATTGAATCATCACTCAAAGCCAGAAAGAAAATATATTTATAACAAAGTTATCGCAGAAAAGAAAAAGGAAAAAAAGCGATCATTAAAAGAGCACAAAAGGAATCTCCACAAACCAAAAAAAGAATAATTGGCCAAGCAAAACAAAAATTCAAAAACTGGCATAAAAATGCTACAATGATGCAAGATCAAGAAAACGCTGAATCTATGATGGCTTCCCTTAAAAATTGTAACACCAGACGTTTATGGGAACTCTTGAAATCGAATAAAAACTCAGAGGATGCAATGATAGTGGATGTCCCAGAAGCCGCGTGGGTAGAGTACTTTACAGCACTCTACGAAGAAAGACCAACAGTAACGAATAAAATTCAGCAACACACGCAAAAGTCATGGAACATAAGATATGATATTGATGAAATTACCAACAGAATAAAAAAACTAAATACATCAAGGGCCCCGGAGCCGGACGGCATGTCAAATGCCACATTAAAACAAAACCCTGAAGTTTGGGCACAATTTTGTGGTAAAATTATAGACCTGATTGACCGTACGAAAAATGTCCCTGATTCCTGGAAAATGGCAACACTAATCCCAATATATAAACAAGGATCATCTAAGGAGCCAAAGAACTACCGACCGTTGGCGCTCCTGGACCCGTTAGGGAACATTTTTGCCAACCTTATACTGACAAGATTAAACATTTGGGCTAAACAAACAAAACATCAAGCAGTGCGACAAACAGGATTTGTGCGTAATGTCAGTACAAATATAAATCTTATGATCTTAAATCTGATGAAACAGGAAGCGGAAAGAACAAAAACGAATACAATAGCATTGTATGTTGACCTGAGCCTAACCTATGATAAAATCAATAGAGACTTGCTTTGGAACAAACTTGAACAATGGAGATGTCATAGCGACATTCTAGAACCAATAAAACTCTTGTACACTAACACAAAAATACAAGTGAGAATGACATCGGACGGAATAATAACAAAGCAAATTAACACCTGGCATGGCTTAAAGCAAGGGTGTCCGCTAACAGCTGCACTGTTCAGTCTGTTCACGTCGGATTTTGAAGAGTCCATATGTACACCGAGCATTAACCCGCCGAAATTAAATGCGACTGCAGTACCTTGTTTGATATATGCAGATGATATTATTCTATTAGCAAAAACACCATGCGGATTACAAAAGGCCCTAAACAAAACTCATGAATACATGGAAAAAAATGAACTAACAATAAACATCAAGAAAACAAGAATTATGTATCTGACAAAGAAGAAATACAAAAGGGAATAAAACTTTTAATTATTACCCCAGGAAGAAAAATTGATCCAGGTCACAACTTATAAATATCTAGGGATATGGATCAATCAATCACTGACAGAAGCGCCATGGGCAGAACAGTTAAAAGCTAAAACCAGAATGCTGGCCAGACAAGGTCTGTCAATACATAAGAAATTCGGGAAATTTTCTCTCATACCAGTACATTTTACAAGCAAAATGTCACAGTTTTCCTTGCATATGGTGCTGAAACTATAATCAACCATGACAGAACCATATGGATGAAACTGGAGGCGATTTATTGGCGGAAAGTACTAAGTCTACCCCAGAACATGCCAATGACACATATTCGTTATGAACTGGGCCTCCAATCACTAGAATCAATAATAGAATGGAAAATATCAGATCTATTCAGGAAAATGAACAGCGAAGAAAAGATACCGGCATTGGAAATACTAAGAACTTCACAAGAGCACGTTAAACAAATGGAAAGAAGCGTCTATGAGTACATTTAACAAAAGAGGAATTACATTGGAGACGTTGACGAAAATGCCTTAAATCGCAAAAAAGAAGCTGAGCCGAACCGATTGGATCGAAACTCAAGAGCAGAAAGACCGATATAAAATGACACTGAAATGCGAGGGAGAGGCAAGATTACTCAACCAACTTCCATACTACCTACAATTATACCCGGATCGAAGAATTAGACACATGTTCTTAAGATTCTGACTAAACCTAATTCCAACAAGAGAAGTTCAGGGGAAATGGAGCCAAAATAAAAGTGCAAATAGCGACTGCAGATTCTGTCGAACAATGGGAAAAACAGAAACTCTCTGTCATGTGATTATAGAATGCGAGGCACTAAATAAAAAAAGACTGCTCTTCAGCGACAAATATCTTAGTGCCACAGTAGAAATGGAAAAAGAAGAAAGATGGAATCAAATATTGATGGGAAATAATAGAAAGATGGTTGCAACCATGGTTCACTTCCTGGAAACTATTATGCTGGAAAACAGTAACAGTAATGAAGAAGTATAAAAGACAAAGATGTTTCCGTTTTTTATAAGGAAACAATGTAGATTGAATGTGAATGATAAATGTAAGGTTTAAGATGTAAACCAAATGCATTTAAAAAAAAAAAAAAATAGAGAGTGATCCTGAAATTGTAATTTCGACCTTGTCATAGGTAACCTCTTCTCAGATCGTGGATGCTGTGGTGTTTCAGACATGACAGCTGGCGTAAGCTTCTTATTCCCATGCTGTTGCGTAGGGTGCCGCACTTCATCTGCAGCAACCAGGGCAACATGTTCTTTCAAAGAAGCAACTCCAAATAGCAACCCCTCGAGGCACCCACCAAATTTTTCACCAAATCCTTTATTTCAATGAAGATTTTCTCAACACTTGCAGGATTAGGTTTGGACTTAAAATCTATCAGGTCTGTGTCTAGGGCACTTAATGCTTGAGTAGATTGACCCTTTTCAGTAGTTTTCCCCCATGGATGATTTTGGTGCCCTGTTTCATCTCTGCTGTCTTGCATTCAAGTGGACTAGAATCGTTGAGCACTGAAAATGTATTGCGGTTGTTACGAGTGGGTGGAGGATTATCCCCTCCCCTACAGATTCTGGCTGTAATAGTTCAACACAAGCATTTTCAATAGTGATGTTTGAAGGACATTTCGGCTCTGTAGCATGCTTTTCCACACCTCCACCCACTCTGGTGGACACTAACTTTCCCCTATCTATTGCTTTTTGCAGTGCCCCTGGTGGGTGAATTTCAACTATGTTTACCACAGAACCATCAACACCAAGATTGGCCTTGCTTACTGGGAGGGCATAGTCACCCATCCCCTTCTTGGCCAGGTCTATGTTCAGTTAATAATGGGGCAAGCGGATCATCTCCTGGCCCACGTCTTATACAAAATCTATTGCGGTTGCCAGTTGTAGGTTCGGTTACATTAGGGGGAAGTACAGATATCATCCTTTTGGCTGTTGGCAATACAATTAGGAGCACTGCTCAGTTATCCCACACTGGTTATTTTTTAGATGTTAGAAGGTTGGGCTTTGAAGAACCAATAATATCAATGTCACACAGGAGCCCTTGAATTTCTGCAATTAGGGAATTCACTTCTCTAATAAGTTTGAACGTTCTTGAGATGTTCTTTTGTCTAGCTTCTGGGAAAATAGAGCTAGTTGCTTTCCTTTTCGACATTGTTGATAATATCGACTTAAAGAATACAATTACCTCAGAAGTATTATGTAAGCACAACAGACCCTCATTCCAAACTGCTAGACAGTTGGATAGCACAAAACACAATAATGTAAAGGGTGCATAGCACAAAACACAATAATGTAAAAGGTGCAAAGTATAGGTATCACAAAAATTTGCAAATAATGCAGTCCGCAAAGTAAATAGTCAATTGTGCAAATGATGCAGTTCACAAAAAGTGCATATAGTGCCAACCGTGCAAATGATGCAGTTGGTAAAGTGCATACATTGCAAATTGTGCAAATAATGCAGTTCGCAGAGTGCATATCTTGGTTTGAGTCTGGAGGGCAGGATGGGGGCTTCTTCCTGTGTGGAGGAAGGATGGGGCATCATGGTATAGGCCTCGAGGGGGGGGGGATTGGTGGCAACTTGGTGGGGTCTGGCATGGAGGGTTACTGGCATCTTGGTGGGCTCTGCAATGGAGGGATGGAGCATCTTGGTTTGGGTCTAGAGGCATGGTGGCATCTTGATGTGGGTCTGGGAGGGATGGGGCATATTGGTGTGGGTCTGGAGGGAGGGATGGGGGCTCATTGGTCGGAGGAGGGATAGGGGCATCTTGCTCTGTGGAGGGAGGATGGGGCATCATTGTATGGGCCTTGAGGAAGGAATTGGGCATCTTGGTGAAGTCTGGATCGGAGTAGGGGCATCGTTGATCTGGAATGGAGGGACAGGGCATATGATGTGGCCATGTCAGGAAATGATGGAGTATGTGGGTCAGGGCTGGAACACTCTGGTGGGAAGTAAGGTGGGCATCTGGGTGTGATTGGAGGGATGGGGTGTGAATGTCTGGAGGGAAGGATGTTGGTTTATGGGAAGGGTGGGAGCATGTGTGTCGAAGGGGTGGGGTTAACGGGGTGGGTATAGAGAGAGGGCTGATGGCATAATCTGAGTGTGAGTCTGGTGGTAAAGGTGAAGCATATGGGTGTGGCTCTGAGGGGTGGAGTATCTTGGTGTAGGTACGGCAGGATGGATATTGGTGTCTTTATGTGGGTTCGGAGGGAGGGATGGTAGCATGTGAGTCGGGAGGGAGGTGGCATTTGAATCTGGAACGTGTGTTTGGAAGGAGTGTTAGGGAGAATTCTCTTATAAGGCTAATTTCCCAAACCTAGTGAGTCCCCCAGCAGCTTTGCTGGATTTTTGGGGTTTGTTTATTTCTCCTGCTCAGAGTGAGACTCTTTTACTCCCACTCTTGGGCATGATTTGAGGTATGTCTTTGACTTGTTATGGGCTTTGGGGTTTCTTTTTACTCAATAGGGTATCATCTGTTTTTCTGTATGTGTGGTACACAGCACCCTCAGTGCAGTACCACAGGGGTGTCATAGTGACCCCCAAACATAGACTCCATACCCTGGGACTGACTACTGTCTCCCAGGGCATGTGAAGTCACCATTGGCTTTACTAGTCCAAAATTGTGAACAGAACCAGTACAAACCATCATATTGTGGAAGTACTGGTAAGGGGTAATTCGATTGCCCTTGGGTCTGTTTTCGAGGGGGCACTATCCTGTCCCCCCCTCGTCGAGTTTCTGGCTGGTGGCAGTGGTTACCACGCGAAAAATTCCACCGCAATATTCTCTATGGGATTTTCCCATTGATTTTAAACGCACCACCTTTTGGTGCAATGTTAAAGATACCGCTGGTTTATTTATTTAATATTAAATCACCGGTTGGGTCTTTTTGCCAGAACTCGATTCTAAAATGGCATTTGTGTCCGTCTCTGTAACTCTGACCAAGGCCGAGCCCTTTGTTCCACTATTTTGGCAGGCTTCTCCACAGAAGCCCTCCAAGTGGTGCCACTCTGTCTGGGTTCCACAGGAAGGGTGGAGGGGGGAATTGGCACCCTGGACTGCATTCCCTTAACAACCCAAGTCGCACTCTACTCTGACTGGCCCAGTGGTGAGCCGCCCGGCTCACCACTTAGCATGTGTGATTGACAGCTAGGCTGATGAATGGGGGTTTTTCTGCATAAAAGCAGGGCATTTGGGACTGGAACTTCACAAGTCGCCACAGGATCTAAAAATCCGAAGAGGGAAGAAGCTGAGCCATCTGCAACGACGACACCACCGGGGAAGCCCAGCTGCAACTACCTCACCACTTTCCCGACGACAAGAGAAGATCTTCTGCTGGACGAGTCTTCTTCCTCTGAGCTGGTGGGATCAACCAGTTTGCCCTTTTCGCCTTCCAAAGACGCCTCTTGGTCGAATCGCCCGTGCTAAGCACCCCGGCGGCCGGATAGCCAAGCTCACCACTTTTGACCGCGAATAAAAGGACTGCACCTTTTAATCAGGAACTCCGCAGCTGGTTTCATCCCTGTGCAGTGCAACGACTCCACGGTCCCTCCTCGACGATATCTTCTCTTCCCCTGGTCAGAACCATGAACTTCAACCACTGCCAGGAACAACTGCCCCCGCTGGAGCTTCCTTTCTCTTTAAGGAACTGTGTCCTGCCTGGCCTCCCTTTCTACAGATTGCTAAAGGTGACCCTTAAATCCTTGGCTTCTAAACTGGGTTGGCTCCAGGCCTTCTAACTATATCTTTTGAATCTCCCCAACCTCTTTTGAACACTCTGCAAAGACTTTCAGTGCACTTTAAACCGTGTGATCCTGGGCACATTTCGCTTTGCTCCATTTAAAGTGGGCCTAACCTATGAACTTTGGCTCTACAGTATAACCTTTCTTTCTCCCCTTGCTCTGAATTCCTAAAAGTGTTGGGAACTGTTTTATTCTTATGCTCTGCCTTTTTCTCGTCCATTAACTACATTATCAGAGTGCTATCTTGGTTAAGCGCTCACACCTGTTCTAACAAATAGTAGTGTTTTAACCCTGACTTGTCTGATAACTATTAAGGGAGGTGTGCATACTTTACCTGACTGTGTTTTAACTTGCTTTTGATTGAGAGTGCTAGTATATGCCATAAAGTGTGTTTTAAATAAATAATTATATATTTTCTATTCAAAGCTCTGGTCAGTGTTTGTTTGCTCTACTGTGTTTTGGCCCTATTGTGTATACTCTGCATACTGCCCTACTCTTCTTGAGAGAAGTCTGACTGCTCAGCCACAGCTACCAGGTAAATCTGGTTGGTGCAGACTGCTACCGATTGGGTTTACTGCTTACTCCTGTAGTCTTAATCTTTTTGCAGTGTTCCCCGAGGGAACTGCACAGGATTCTGCCTAACAAGGAGAAATGGTGCATTTGAGTGTGAATTGGGGACATGTAGGGCTGGGGTATCTGCTTGTGAGTGGGGGCATGAAGGATCATTAATGGTGGAGCAGCCGGAGAAAGAGCGGCAGGCCCAACCTCGGTTGCATCCCAGACGTGCACACCGAGTGCCGGGGCACCTCTCGCAGAGCGGTCCAGGGCGCTTGGTCAACCAGGCGCCGGGGATCGTGGATTCCCTTCTTCCCTTCTCCCTTCTACCGGGTTTGGTGGTCCACCACCCTGCAGATGGACGGGGTCATCTGGCACGGTTGGGTTTACCTGCTGGGGATGTCCCCAAACATTCCCCCGGAAAGGGAGCCCTGCGTGCCCCCCGCTCCTCACTGAGCTGGCTGCTGCGTTGGCCGGGGGCACGCACTCCTCTCTTTAACACGCCAGCGGGTGGGCATTGGTGGGTGCACCTCGGTCAACAGGGAAGCCCCGAGTGGGGGCAGCTGGGAGCCGTGGGGGCAGCTGGGAGCCGAGGGGGCACCCCCACAGGCAGACCGGGGCACCGCACGCCATGCGTAAGCCCTGAGCCATGGCACAGCAGGCTTACTTGATGGGCCGCGTCGAGGTTCCAGCCGCCTACATCTGTGGGCGAGTGATGGCCAGGCCCGTTGGCGCAGTGGGTGAACTTCCCTCTTGACCAGGTACCTGAAGCTCGGCCCTGTGCTGCTGACAGCAGTTTCGATGTGTCTGTGGGGCAGAGGGAGATTAACCGCTGCCATGCCCTTCTCCGGCAACCGTCCTGGCCCCTCTTTGGGGTCGCCGGGGCGGCGACGGGAGATAGGGCTCCCGATGCAACTGTGGTGGACTGCCCTCAGTGCGCCCCGACCACGTTGTCTCACCGGGCGGAGAGGCCCACAAAGGGCGCAAGGGGTCTGAGGTGATGTCAGTTAACCACCCAACCTGTCTTGAAACACGGACCAAGGAGTCTAACACATTTGCAAGTCGGAGGGCCAAATTAAACTCTGTAGTGCAATGAAGGTGAGGGCTGGCACACGCTGATTGCAGTGGGATCCCGTCGTGGTGGACCCACCAACCCGTCACACCCGCTCTGTCAGGGAGATGGAGCATGAGCATGTGTGATAGGACCCGAAAGATGGTGAACTAGGCCTGGTGGAGATCTGTAGCGGTCCTGTTGTGTAAATCGGTCGTCTGGCCTAGGTAGAGGTGAAAGACTAATCGAACCATCTAGTAGCTGGTTCCCACAGAAGTTTCCCTCAGGATAGCTGGCGCACAGAAACCACAGTTTTATCTAGTAAAGCGAATGATTAGAGGGATTGGGGCCAAAATGATCTCAACCTATTCTCAAACTTTAAATGGGTAAGAAGCCCGGCTCGCTTGCATGGAGCAGGGGATTGAATGCAAGTGCCCATGAGCTATAACCGCTTATAGCGCCTGGCCTTGAGTT
The DNA here is from genome assembly GCF_040938575.1 of Ambystoma mexicanum. Taxonomy (NCBI): domain Eukaryota; kingdom Metazoa; phylum Chordata; class Amphibia; order Caudata; family Ambystomatidae; genus Ambystoma; species Ambystoma mexicanum. Next base: position 809,708,561 of record NC_090929.1, read on the forward strand.
CCATGGCATTCATGGGTTGCTCTCGGTCCAGTGCCACCCGTGTGCGGTCAAGTCCAAGACAGAGTGCCTGTGTTAAGGGTCGCCCTAAGCGGGCTCCTTTCCTCAACATGGGGGTAAATGCTCTCGCACTGACTGGCCCTGAGTTCCATTGTGTTTGTGGGATAGTCTCAGAGGGAAAGGCTCTAATGTGGTGGGAGAAGCGATGATGCGGCCCAGGCCAGAGCTCCATGGAGACGGCCAGGGCTGCTGCTCCCAGCCTTGGGCGCCTGTTGACTGTCCCCAACCCCGGCAGCGGCCCTGGGGAGGCCCGGCAGGGTCCCCATCCCTCCCCGGAGGGAAAAGCTCTAATGTGGAGGGAGATGCTCTGAGGCAGCCCGGTCCAGAGCCCCAGGAAGACGGCTGCTGTCCCCACCGCCCTTGGGTGCCAGCCTCATGTGTGTGGGTCAAGAGTCCCCCTGCCTGGTGGCGGTCACGGGGAGCCCCAGCACGGTCCCCAGTCCCTCCCCGGAGGAAAAAGCTCTAATGTGAAGGGAGAAGCTCTAAGGCGGCCAGGGCCGGAGCTCCAGGGAAACGGCTGGGGCTGCTGCTCCCGGCCTTGAGCGCCTGTTACGCGTGTGGGTCAAAAAGTTCCCCAAGCCCGGCAGCGTCCCCATTACTCCCCAGAGGGAAAAGCTCTAAATGGGCCCTGCTAAAGCTCCAGGGTGGCGGGGGGGTTGCTGGCCCCCGGCCTTGGGTGCCTGTCTCACATATGGGACAACTGTCCCCAAGCCCGGTGGCGGTCATGGGGAGCCAGGCCGGGGCCCTCGTCCCTCCTGTTAGGCAGAATCCTGTGCAGTGCCCTTAGGGACCACTACACACAATTAAGACCACAGGTGGCAATACAAGTTTTACCTTTGGTACAAGTCTGTACTACTATGTTAAAGTGGTAGCAGTAGCGGAGCAGCCAGGCTTATCTCAAGAGTATATGAGCAGTAGAAGAGATTACACAAAGGGGCCACAATTACTGTGACTCAAGCAAACACTGACTCAAGGTTTCAGGTAGAAAAATATAAGTACATTTATTTTTGAACCATTCGTTATCAACACAACACTTCTATTAAATTTAAAACCACATGTTAAATAAACTACAACTGACCAATTCACTTTGTATGGTATGAATCAAGGTAAGTACCCTGTGTTTGAAAGAACATTTATTATGGAACAGTACACGTTACCGTGAACACGATTGCGATCACTTTTTGACAGTTCGGTCTACTAAATAAACGTGTATCCGCGGCAAGAAATGCTACAGGGGCAAAAACACACTTAGCACCTGAGATACCCAGAGAGAGTTGGGGTAAAAATCATAGGCAATATGTTAGTTAGGCAAACAGAATCGAAGAACCCTCATGGACAGAAATGCAAGAGTCAAGAGGCCGGAGCCAGTGTCAAGTGGAACCGGGTTCCTGTGTCGAAGATCACAAGTCGGATAGTTTGTGATTCAAAGTTGCGAAGAGTACTTTAGATATTGTCAAATGTTCGGAAGCAAAAGTTATAAGAAGGAGCGAAAAATAAGGGCAAGCCTTATAAGCGAGAAATAGGGATTTCACTCATAATTTCTCAAGCAGGACACAGTACCTTTCAAAGAAGAAGCTGGTGCCACGGCAGTTGTTCCTGCTAGTTTCCTGTAGACAGACGATTCCTGGCTTCGGCATGAAGAAGGACAATGAAGGGGGGGTCTACACCACACAGGGATGAGGCCGGCAGTGGCTATCCGGACCACTACAGCAGTGTGCAGCGATTTCGACCACGAAGGGATTCCTCTGACTGAAAAAGATGAGCTGGTTATCCCCACCAGGCTCAAGGGAAGAAGACTCCGGACTGGATCTCCTCTTAGTCGTTGAAGGGTACATAGCTCAGGACTGCAGCAGGGCTTCACCGGGACGGGATAGTTGCAGCAGTCGACCTTTCCTCCGCTTCTCTTCGGTTCCTTGTATTTCCAGTGGCAACCCTCTGACTTCCAGCCCAAGAGACCTGCCTTTTATGCAAATATCCCCCATTTACAAAGCCTGGCTGTCAATCACACAGCAGGAGGGTTGTCCAGCCGGACAAACACCTCAGCCAATCATGAAAAAGTGTGACTTGGGTTTCCTAGGATGCCCTGTGCAGGGGGTGACTACACCCCTCCCTCACATTCAGCCCACCCAGGCACCCAGGTGCCTTGAGGAGGGCTTCTTGGCAGAAAGAAGCCCGCCAAAAGACAGTGACCAAAGAAGACAAACCTGGTTTGCTGCACAAAGTAAAATACAAGAAGGAGTTTAACAAAAAGAAATGGCGAATAAACCGCACCAGCACCAAAAGAAAAAGCATTGGGGGGCGGGGGGGTGTGTGTGTGTGCGCGCGTGCGTGCGTCCTTCCTTCCTTCCTTCCTTCCTTCCTTCCTTCCTTCCTTCCTTCCTTCCTTCGACTTGGGTGTGTAAACATGCACACGCTGTGGGGACCTAAACCCAAGTCCCCACATGGTAATGACTTTAAACAACTTAAAAGACATCTGTGCCAATTTTTAGAACTTTTAAAAAAATGGCTTTGTGGGGACCTGTGTTTATTTTGGTGTGTTGATTTTTTACTCAGCTCTGCCCCCGCAGGATGGGTGTGGTATTGCAGTCATCAACACACGGACAGGAATTTAAACACACTTGATAAATCAGATGCCCTACATGCTTAGGCAGCAGACAGCAGATTCATGGGGACCATTTATACACAAATACAATTGTGTTTTAAATGGCCTGAACTCTGCGTTTAAATGTAAAATAATGAAATTAAGCTGTTTTTTGTGTATTTTGTATGTTTACAGAATTGGATATAATTGATATGCAATGTAAATCTTCCCTCATTGATTGCACAACACACTTCCAGATTCATTTCAAGCATTGACTACTTTTGTAATAAACGAATCACAATATGACTTACTTTACTTTCTTATTTTTCTGTGATTTTGTTGAAGTCCCCATAGGGGTGGTGTGTGATGAAATTGAATTCTACACTGTCAAGACAACACATTATGTGCACGGATGTCATCTTCTCTATAGTCTGATATGTGAATTAATTGAATGTTGGCATCACATTTTGTCTGATTATTCAAAAAATATTCACAAAGTTGATGTTTAATTGATACTCATTTGGTTTCCTTACAAGTTGATCTCTAAGGGAAAAAAGTGGCAGTAATGGAATTAGCGCCACTTTGATCAATCTGCTGATATAGGGTTATTGAAAATGGACACTAATTTCTCTGGTGAAATTAACCCAGAAGAAATGAGCGCTGGAGGAATAAGTAATGAAAACCAGTGATGATTCCCCCGGGGCTAAATCCTCCAGTGGAATTAGAGCTGGAAATAAAAATGCTAATTCCATCCTATCTTCAGGTAAAAATACCGAACGAAACACTGCCAAAAATAGTGGCCAATTCAACCAAAAATACCCAAATGGTGAAGGAAAATGCATTCAGGTGATGCAAATGAAGCCACAGATGCACCCAAATGGCCATACAAGGGTATGTGAATACGAATAGTATGTAATGATGCTGAAGTCCCAATAGAGCTGATATGATGGTACTGAGTCCACCAAAAGGATGGTGTGTGGTCATGTTGAGGTCTCCGTTGGGATGTTGTTTGATGACATAGAGGTCCTCACAGGGATGGTGTGTCATTGTATAGAAGGCCATATAAGAATAGTGTGTATTTATGCTCAAGGTCCCATAGAAATGGAATGCAATGATATTGAATCCTCCAACTGAATGGTGTGTGCTGATGTTGAGGTCCCCACAGGGTTGATATGTGATGATATTGAAGTCCTCACATGGATGGTGTGCGCTGATGGTGAGGTCCCCAAAGGTATGATATGTGATGATATTGAAGTCCTCACATGGATGGTGTGTGCTGATGGTGAGGTCCCCACAGGGATGATATGTGATGATATTGGAGTCCTCACATAGATGGTGTGTGCTGATGGTGAGGTCCCCACAGGCATGATATGTGATGATATTTAAGTCCTCAAATGGACAGTGTGTGCTGATGTTGAGTTCCCCACAGGGTTGATATGTGATGATATTGAAGTCCTCAAATGGACAGTGTGTGCTGATGTTGAGTTCCCCACAGGGTTGATATGTGATGATATTGAAGTCCTCACATGGATGGTGTGTGCTGATGGTGAGGTCCCCACAGGGATGATATGTGATGATATTGAAGTCCTCACATGGATGGTGTGTGTTGATGTTGAGGTACCCACAGGGTTGATATGTGGTGATATTGAAGTCCTCACGTGGATGGTGTGTGCTGATGGTGAGGTCCCCACAGGGATGATATGTGATGATATTTAAGCCCTCAAATGGGTGGTGTGTGCTGATGTTGAGGTCCCCACAGGGTTGATATGTGATGATATTGAAGTCCTCACATGGATGGTGTGTGATGATGTTGAAGTCTCCTTAATGAAGATGTATTATGATATTAAACATTTTGTATGTGGACTCTTTGACATTAAATGCCTTACAGATATGTAATGCTTCAAGGAAGTAAAAGAGAGGTTTTGTGAAGATGTTGAAATCATTTAAGAAAGTATTTATAGGCCTGAGTGTGTTTTATGTTAACATGAACTCATGTAATGGTAATGTTACATCATGCTCTGCTTAGTACATGGCCAAATCAGAAATTGAATGAAATCTCACCTGACAATGGGGGTGATTACGAGTTGGGCAGTATTCTGTCTGTACATCCACTGGACGTACCGTTGCCACCACTTAGTTTGGCAGATTTACAGGTGGATTACACTTGGTGGTGGCGGAGTATGATCCCTTTTTTTCATTGGACTCTATGTGGCATTTTTGGCAGAATTACTGCCTAAGGGAGCAAGGGCTAAAGGTCAGTGTGAACAAGTGCCAGTTTTGCTGGACAAGCAGCAAATACAGCGGAAAGATCATCTCTGCAGACATCATTCCTGTAGATCCCGCAAAGACGGAAGCCTTCCTCCTCTGGTCAAAACCTCAAAACTTGAAGGAGTTACAGAGTTTCCTTTCTTTAACAGCTACTGGAGATTTGTTGTGGGATATGCCAACATCGTGCAACCGCTTGTGGACCTCATCAAAGGATACCTGCCTAACTAAAGGAGCGGCAGGACTACTCTGCAGACCATTTACACCATCCACATGAGCCCTTTGATGATAGGTGGACCGACTAATGCCAGGAGGCATTCAAGGAGCTGAGGCAGATCCTCACTACTTGAGCTCCTCGAATACTCAAACCAATTCTGGGCTACACAGATCCTCAGTTGCCTTGCATCTTGCACATTGATGCAAGTCTTCCACCTGGTGATTGTGTGTTGATCCACAGCCTGGAAAAAGAGTGGACAGAACAAGCTGAGTAACAAGTGGGAGTCTCAACCATTCAACATTGAGCATCAATTAGTAGTGCTGCCTGTCTACTGACTATGGGTATGAGGACAGCCAAGAAACATCAAGACCTTGCAATGGAACCATCTGCTCCAAGTCCAGGATGAGTTTGAGCTGACACTGGCAGTGAGAGAAGAGGACGTGAACCCGACTCTGAGAGTGTTCTTTCGAGACTAATCCTGATCCCATTGCTCCTGGTAAATTGGATGTGGCAGGTTACCCTTACCCATTCCTCCACTGGAATATAGGGAGCCTGACTTGGTACAGGGTTGATCGCTGGGTCAGGAATAAACCCTAGATGAGGCCCCGGCTGATCTTCATCCTGCAACCAGGGAGAGCACGACTGTCATGAAACTAACATAGGATTCACCGGGGGTCCAATGTGAGTTTCCCATTGCCTGATGCTAAGTTTTCCATTCTTTCTTCTTTAGTGCAGGTGCCTGCGAGTTCAGGGATACTTTGGCAGGGTGCAGGGCATGAGAGCGGGTTGGGGGGTACAGGAGAGAGACACGGGGCATGAGCGAAGGGTTGGGGGCAACAGCAGGGAGACACGGGGCATGACCGGGGGTGCGGGGCAACAGGAGAGAGACATAGGGCATGAGCAGGGGGTGGGGGGGTAACAGGAGAGAGACACGGGGCATGAGTGGGGGGTTGGGGGTAACAGGAGAGAGACACGGGGCATGAGAGGGGGGTGAGGGGTAACAGGAGAGAGACACGGAGCATGAGAGGGGGGTGGGGGTAACAGGAGAGAGACACGGGGCATGAGAGGGGGGTGGGGGGCTACAGGAGAGAGATACGGGGCATGAGAGGGGGGTGGGGGTAACAGGAGAGAGACACGTGGCATGAGCGGGGGGTGGGGGTAACATCAGGGAGACACAGGGCATGACCGGGGGTGGGGGGCAACAGGAGAGAGATACGGGGCATGAGAGGGGGTGGGGGGTAACAGGAGAGAGACACGGGGCATGAGCGGGGTGTGGGGTAACATGAGAGAGACATGGGGCATGAGCTGGGGGTGGGGGGGCAAAATCAGGGAGACACGGGGCATGAGCGGGGGGTGGGGGGAACACGAGGGAGACACGGGGCATGAGAGGGGGGTGGGGGTAACAGGAGAGAGACACAGGGCATGAGCGGGGGTTGGGGGCAACAGCAGGGAGACACGGGGCATGACTCGGGGGTGGGGGGCAACAGGAGAGAGACAAGGGGCATGAGAGGGGGGTGGGGGGGTAACAGGAGAGACATGGGGCATGAGCGGGGGTTGGGGGCAACAGCAGGGAGACACGGGGCATGACCGGGGTGTGAGGGGCAACAGGTGAGAGACACAGGGCATGAGAGGGGGTGGGGGTAACAGGAGAGAGACACAGAGCATGAGTGGGGGGTAACAGGGGAGAGACACGGAGCATGAGCAGGGGGTGGGGGGTAACAGGAGACAGACACGGGGCATGAGTGGGGGTGGGGGCAACAGCAGGGAGACACGGGGCATGAGCGGGGGGAAAACGAGGGAGACACGGGGCATGAGAGGGAGGTGGGGGTAACAGAAGAGAGACACGGGACATGAGTGGGGGGTGGGGGGCAACGGGAGGGAGACGCAGGGCTTGACGGGGGGTGGGGGCAACAGGAGAGAGACACGGGGCAAGAGAGGGGGGTGGGGGGCAAACAGGAGAGAGACACGGGGCATGAGCGGGAGTGGGGGGCAACATGAGAGAGACACGGGTCATGAGCGGGGGGTGGGGGGTAACAGCAGGGAGACACAGGGCTTGAGCGGAGGATGGGGGGAACACGAGGGAGACACGGGGCATGAGAGGGGGGTGGGGGGTAACAGGAGAGAGACACGGGGCATGAGCGGGGTGGGGGGCAAGAGCAGAGAGACACGGGGCATGAGCGGGGGGTGGGGGGTAACAGGAGAGACATGAGGCATAAGCGAGGGGTGGGGGAACAGGAGAGAGACACGGGGCATGAACGGGGGTGGGGGGCAACAGCAGGGAGACACGGGGCATGACCAGGGTGGTGGGGGGCAACAGGAGAGAGACACGGGGCATGAGAGGGGGTGGGGGTAACAGGAGAGAGACACAGGGCATGAGAGGGGGTGGTGGGGTAACAGGAGAGAGACACAGGGCATGAGCGGGGGTGGGGGGCAACAGCAGGGAGACACGGGGCATGAGCAGAGGGTGGGGGGCAACAGCAGGGAGACACGGGGCATGAGCAGGGGGTGGGGGGAACACGAGGGAGACACGGGGCATGAGCGGGGGGTCGGGGTTAACAGGAGAGAGACACGGGGCATGACCGGGGGTGGGGGGTAACAGGAGAGAGACATGGGGCATGAGAGGGAGTGGGGGGTAACAGGAGAGAGACACGGGGCATGAGCGGGGGGTAGGGGTAAGAGGAGAGAGACTCGGGGCATGAGCGGGGGGTGGGGGGCAACAACAGGGAGACACGGGGCATGACCGGGGGTGGGGGTCAACAGGGGAGAGACAGGGGGCATGAGCGGGGTCGGGGGCAACAGCAGGGAGACACGGGGCATGAGCGGGGGGTGGGGGGAACACAAGGGAGACACGGGGCATGAGCAGGGGTGTGGGGGTAACAGGAGAGAGACACGGGGCATGAGCGGGTTGTGAGGGGCAACAGCAGGGAGACACAGGGCATGAGTGGGGGTGGGGGGTAACAGGAGAGACACGAGGCATGAACGGGGGGTGGGGGGCAACAGCAGGGAGACATGGGGCATGACTGGGGGGTGGGGGGTAAAAGGAAAGAGACACAGGGCATGAGAGGGGGGCGGGGGGGTAACAAGAGAGAGACACGGGGCATGAGTGGGGGGTGGAGGGGCAACAGCAGGGAGACACGGGCATGAGTGGGGGGTGGGAGGCAACAGCAGGGAGACACGGGGCATGAGCAGGGGGTGGGGGTTAACAGGAGAGAGACACGGGGCATGAGCGGGGGTGGGGGGCAACAGCAGTAAGACACAGGGCATGAGTGGGGGTGGGGGGCAACAGGAGAGAGACACGGGGCATGAGTGGGGGTGGGGGTAACAGGAGAGAGACACGGGGGAATGAAAGGGGGGTGGGGGGTTAACAGGAGAGAGACACGGGGCATGAGCGGGGTTGAGGGTAACAGGAGAGAGACTCGGGCATGAGCAGGGGGTGGGGGGCAACAGCAGGGAGAGACGGGGCATGACCGGGGGTGGGGGGCAACATGAGAGAGACACTGGGCATGAGAGGGGGGTGAGGGTAACAGGAGAGAGACACGGGGCATGAGCCAGGGGTGGGGGGCAACATGAGAGAGACACGGGGCATGAGCGGGGGGTGGGGGGCAACAGCAGGGAGACACGGGGCATGAGCGGGGGTGGGGGGAACACGAGGGAGACACGGGGCATGAGAGGGGGGTGGGGGTAACAGGAGAGAGACATGGGGCATGAGCGGAGGGTGGGGGGGTGACAGGATAGAGACACGGGGCATAAGAGGGGGTGGGTGGAAACTGCAGGGAGACACGGGGCGAGAGCGGGGGCTGGGGGCAACAGCAGTGAGATACGGGGCATGAGCAGAGGGTGGGGGCAACAGCATGGAGACACGGGGCATGAGCGGGGTGGGGGAACACGAGGGAGATGCGGGGCATGAGCGGGGGTGGGGGTTAACAGGAGAGAGACATGGGGCATGAGCAGGGGGTGGGGGGCAACAGGAGAGAGACACGGGGCATGAGCAGGGGGTAACAGGAGAGAGACACGGGGCATGAGCAGGGGGTGGGGGGGTAACAGGAGAGAGACACAGGGCATGACTGGGAGATGGGGGCAACAGGAGAGAGACACGGGGCTTGACCGGGAGGTGGGGGGCAACAGGAGAGAGACACGGGGCAAGAGAGGGGGTGGGGGTAACAGGAGAGAGACATGGGGCATGAGCAGGGGGGTAACAGGAGAGAGAACGGGGCATGAGAGGAGGGTGGGGGGGTAACAGGAGAGAGACACGGGGCATGAGCGGGGGTGGGGGGCAACAGCAGGGAGACATGTGGCATGAGCGGAGGGGGGGGCAACAGCAGGGAGACACGGGGCATGAGCGGGGGGTGGGGGCAACAGCAGGGAGACATGGGGCATGAGCGGGATGGGGGAACACGAGGGAGATGCGGGGCATGAGCGGGGGTGGGGGTTAACAGGAGAGAGACACGGGGCATGAGCAGGGGGTGGGGGGCAACAGGAGAGAGACACGGGGCATGAGAGGGGGGTGGGGGGGCAACAGGAGAGAGACACGGGGCATGAGCGGGGGTGGGGGGCAACAGCAGGGAGACATGTGGCATGAGCGGAGGGTGGGGGGCAACAGCAGGGAGACACGGGGCATGAGCGGGGGGTGGGGGGAACAAGAGGGAGACACGGGGCATGAGCAGGGGGTGGGGGTTAACAGGAGAGAGACACGGGGCATGAGCGGGGGTGGGGGGCAACAGCAGTAAGACACAGGGCATGAGTGGGGGTGGGGGGCAACAGGAGAGAGACACGGGGCATGAGCGGGGGTGGGGGTAACAGGAGAGAGACACGGGGGAATGAAAGGGGGGTGGGGGGTTAACAGGAGAGAGACACGGGGCATGAGCGGGGTTGAGGGTAACAGGAGAGAGACTCGGGCATGAGCAGGGGGTGGGGGGCAACAGCAGGGAGAGACGGGGCATGACCGGGGGTGGGGGGCAACATGAGAGAGACACTGGGCATGAGAGGGGGGTGAGGGTAACAGGAGAGAGACACGGGGCATGAGCCAGGGGTGGGGGGCAACATGAGAGAGACACGGGGCATGAGCGGGGGGTGGGGGGCAACAGCAGGGAGACACGGGGCATGAGCGGGGGTGGGGGGAACACGAGGGAGACACGGGGCATGAGAGGGGGGTGGGGGTAACAGGAGAGAGACATGGGGCATGAGCGGAGGGTGGGGGGGTGACAGGATAGAGACACGGGGCATAAGAGGGGGTGGGTGGAAACTGCAGGGAGACACGGGGCGAGAGCGGGGGCTGGGGGCAACAGCAGTGAGATACGGGGCATGAGCAGAGGGTGGGGGCAACAGCATGGAGACACGGGGCATGAGCGGGGTGGGGGAACACGAGGGAGATGCGGGGCATGAGCGGGGGTGGGGGTTAACAGGAGAGAGACATGGGGCATGAGCAGGGGGTAACAGGAGAGAGACACGGGGCATGAGCAGGGGGTGGGGGGGTAACAGGAGAGAGACACAGGGCATGACTGGGAGATGGGGGCAACAGGAGAGAGACACGGGGCTTGACCGGGAGGTGGGGGGCAACAGGAGAGAGACACGGGGCAAGAGAGGGGGTGGGGGTAACAGGAGAGAGACATGGGGCATGAGCAGGGGGGTAACAGGAGAGAGAACGGGGCATGAGAGGAGGGTGGGGGGGTAACAGGAGAGAGACACGGGGCATGAGCGGGGGTGGGGGGCAACAGCAGGGAGACATGTGGCATGAGCGGAGGGGGGGGCAACAGCAGGGAGACACGGGGCATGAGCGGGGGGTGGGGGCAACAGCAGGGAGACATGGGGCATGAGCGGGATGGGGGAACACGAGGGAGATGCGGGGCATGAGCGGGGGTGGGGGTTAACAGGAGAGAGACACGGGGCATGAGCAGGGGGTGGGGGGCAACAGGAGAGAGACACGGGGCATGAGAGGGGGGTGGGGGGGCAACAGGAGAGAGACACGGGGCATGAGCGGGGGTGGGGGGCAACAGCAGGGAGACATGTGGCATGAGCGGAGGGTGGGGGGCAACAGCAGGGAGACACGGGGCATGAGCGGGGGGTGGGGGGAACAAGAGGGAGACACGGGGCATGAGCGGGGGTGGGGGTTAACAGGAGAGAGACACGGGGCATGAGCAGAGGGTGGGGGGCAACAGCAGGGAGACATGTGGCATGAGCGGAGGGTGGGGGCAACAGCAGGGAGACACCGGGCATGAGCGGGGGGTGGGGGGAACAAGAGGGAGACACGGGGCATGACCGGGGGGTGGGGGCAACAGGAGAGAGACACGGGGCATGAGAGGGGGGTGGGGAGTAACAGGAGAGAGACACGGGGCATGAGCAGAGGGTGGGGGGCAACAGCAGGGAGACACGGGGCATGACCGGGGGGGGGGGGGGGGCAACATGAGAGAGGCACAGGGCATGAGCGGGGGATGGGGGGCAACAGCAGGGAGACACGGGGCATGAGAGGGGGTGGGGAGTAACAGGAGAGAGACACGGGGCATGAGCAGGGGATAGGGGTAACAGGAGAGAGACACGGGGCATGAGAGGGGGTGGGGGTAACAGGAGAGAGACACGGGGCATGAGCGGGGGTGGGGGGCAACATGAGAGAGACACAGGGCATGAGCGGGGGGTGGGGGGCAACAGCAGGGAGACACGGGGCATGAGCAGGGGTGGGAGGAACACGAGGGAGAAATGGGGCATGAGAGGGTGGTGGGGGTAACAGGAGAGAGACACGGGGCATGAGCAGAGGGTGGGGGGCAACAGCAGGGAGACACGGGGCATGACCGGGGGGGGGGGGGGCAACATGAGAGAGGCACAGGGCATGAGCGGGGGATGGGGGGCAACAGCAGGGAGACACGGGGCATGAGAGGGGGTGGGGAGTAACAGGAGAGAGACACGGGGCATGAGCAGGGGATAGGGGTAACAGGAGAGAGACACGGGGCATGAGAGGGGGTGGGGGTAACAGGAGAGAGACACGGGGCATGAGCGGGGGTGGGGGGCAACATGAGAGAGACACAGGGCATGAGCGGGGGGTGGGGGGCAACAGCAGGGAGACACGGGGCATGAGCAGGGGTGGGAGGAACACGAGGGAGAAATGGGGCATGAGAGGGTGGTGGGGGTAACAGGAGAGAGACACAGGGCATGAGCAGGGGGTGGGGGGGCAACAGCAGGGAGACACAGGGCATGACTGGGGCGTGGGGGGCAACATAAGGGAGACACGGGGCATGACCGGGGGTGGGGGCAACAGGAGAGAGACACAGGGCATGAGAGGGGGGTGAGGGGTAACAGGAGAGAGACACGGGGCATGAGATGGGGGTGGGGGGTAACAGGAGAGAGACACGGGGCATGAGCGGGGGGTGGGGGGCAACAGGTGTGAGACACGGGGCATGACCGGGGGGTCGGGGCAGCAGGAGAGAGACACGGGGCATAAGAGGGGGGTGGGAGGCAACAGCAGGGAGACACTGGGTATGAGTGTGGGGAAAACGAGGGAGACACGGGGCATGAGAGGGGGGTGGGGGGTAACAGAAGAGAGACACGGGACATGAGCTGGGGGTGGGGGGCAAAAGCAGGGAGACACGGGGCATGACCGGGGGTGGGGGGCAACAGAGAGACACAGGGCATGGCTGGGGGGTCGGGGGCAACAGGAGAGAGACACAGGGCTTGACCTGGGGGTGAGGGGCAACAGGAAAGAGACACGGGGCATGAGAGGGGGGTGGGAGGTAACAGGAGACAGACACGGGGCATGAGCAGGGGGTGGGGGGCAACAGGAGAGAGACACGGGGCATGAGAGGGGGGTGGGGGGGCAACAGGAGAGAGACACGGGGCATGAGCGGGGGTGGGGGGCAACAGCAGGGAGACATGTGGCATGAGCGGAGGGTGGGGGGCAACAGCAGGGAGACACGGGGCATGAGCGGGGGGTGGGGGGAACAAGAGGGAGACACGGGGCATGAGCGGGGGTGGGGGTTAACAGGAGAGAGACACGGGGCATGAGCAGAGGGTGGGGGGCAACAGCAGGGAGACATGTGGCATGAGCGGAGGGTGGGGGGCAACAGCAGGGAGACACGGGGCATGAGCGGGGGGTGGGGGGAACAAGAGGGAGACACGGGGCATGACCGGGGGGTGGGGGCAACAGGAGAGAGACACGGGGCATGAGAGGGGGGTGGGGAGTAACAGGAGAGAGACACGGGGCATGAGCAGAGGGTGGGGGCAACAGCAGGGAGACACGGGGCATGACCGGGGGGGTGGGGGGCAACATGAGAGAGGCACAGGGCATGAGCGGGGGATGGGGGGCAACAGCAGGGAGACACGGGGCATGAGAGGGGTGGGGAGTAACAGGAGAGAGACACGGGGCATGAGCAGGGGATAGGGGTAACAGGAGAGAGACACGGGGCATGAGAGGGGGTGGGGGTAACAGGAGAGAGACACGGGGCATGAGCGGGGGGTGGGGGGCAACAGGAAGGAGACACGGGGCATGACCGGGGGTGGGGGCGACAGGAGAGAGACACGGGGCATGAGAGAGGGGTGGCGGTAACAGGAGAGAGACACGGGGCATGAGAGGGGGGTGGGGAGTAACAGGAGAGAGACACGGGGCATGAGCAGAGGGTTGGGGGCAACAGCAGGGAGACACGGGGCATGACCGGAGGGTGGGGGGCAACAGGAGAGAGACACAGGGCATGTGCAGGGGGAGGGGGCAACATGAGAGAGGCACAGGGCATGAGCGGTGGGTGGGGGGCGACAGCAGGGAGACACGGGGCATGAGAGGGTGGTGGGAGTAACAGGAGAGAGACACGGGGCATGAGCAGAGGGAAGGGGTAACAGGAGAGAGACACGGGGCATGAGCGGGGGGTGGGGGCAACAGGAGGGAGACACGGGGCATGACCGGGGGTGGCGGCGACAGGAGAGAGACACGGGGCATGAGAGAGGGGTGGGGGGTAACAGGAGAGAGACACGGGGCATGAGCGGGGGTGGGGGGCAACATGAGAGAGACACAGGGCATGAGCGGGGGGTAGGGGGCAACAGCAGGGAGACACGGGGCATGAGCAGGGGTGGGGGGAACACGAGGGAGACACGGAGCATGAGAGGGTGGTGGGGGGTAACCGGAGAGAGACACAGGGCATGAGCGGGGGGTGGGGGGGCAACAGCAGGGAGACACAGGGCATGACTGGGGTGTGGGGGGCAACATAAGGGAGACACGGGGCATGAGAGGGGGGTGAGGGGTAACAGGAGAGAGACACGGGGCATGAGAGGGGAGTGGGGGGTAACAGGAGAGAGATACGGGGCATGAGCGGGGGGTGGGGGGCAACAGGAGAGAGACACGGGGCATGAGCGGGGGTGGGGGGCAACATGAGAGAGACACAGGGCATGAGCGGGGGTGGGGGGCAACAGCAGGGAGACACGGGGCATGAGCAGGGGTGGGGGGAACACGAGGGAGACACGGAGCATGAGAGGGTGGTGGGGGGTAACAGGAGAGAGGACATGAGCGGGGGGTGGGGGGGCAACAGCAGGGAGACACAGGGCATGACTGGGGTGTGGGGGGCAACATAAGGGAGACACGGGGCATGAGAGGGGGGTGAGGGGTAACAGGAGAGAGACACGGGGCATGAGAGGGGGGTGGGGGGTAACAGGAGAGAGACACGGGGCATGAGCGGGGGTGGGGGACAACAGGAGAGAGACACAGGGCATGAGCGGGGGTGGGGGGCAACATGAGAGAGACACAGGGCATGAGCGGGGGGTGGGGGGCAACAGCAGGGAGACACGGGGCATGAGCAGGGGTAGTGGGGGGAACACGAGGGAGACACGGAGCATGAGAGGGTGGTGGGGGGTAACAGGAGAGAGACACGGCATGAGCGGGGGGTGGGGGGGCAACAGCAGGGAGACACAGGGCATGACTGGGGTGTGGGGGGCAACATAAGGGAGACACGGGGCATGAGAGGGGGGTGAGGGGTAACAGGAGAGAGACACGGGGCATGAGAGGGGGTGGGGGGTAACAGGAGAGAGACACGGGGCATGAGCGGGGGGTGTGGGGAAACAGGTGGGAGACACGGGCATGACCGGGGGGGGGGGTCGGGGCAACAGGAGAGAGACACGGGGCATATATTTGAGAACAAAAGCCACTCAGTTGCAGAAAAAGACTAAAAATATGAAAGTGTGCGCCGGGAATAAAATCATAGGAACACAGCAATTCACACACAAATTAGCTTTGACAAAAACGGCCGCTGGCCTGGCATTGCCATTGCTAATAAATATCGTAAATCTCATCTGCAGAAGACTATGTACATTTAGAGATCAATTGCAGAAGCAGGTTTTACCATATGCGCCTTTGGACACTTTGGTACTCCTGAGCGACCTGATGATAGCCAGCTCGGAGGTCCAGCTTGGAGAACACACGAGCCCCTTGGACCTCAGCAATAATGTCATCGATGGTCGGTGTGAGGTGCCGCTCCCTCCGGATGGCTTTATTGGGGAGCCTCATGTCCACACAGATGCGTACTGAGTCAGGTTGCTTAGGTTTTCTGGCAACCACAATCGGGGACACCCAGGGTGTCGGGCCCTCCACTTTCTCGATGATATCGAGGTGCACCAAATTGTCCAGTTCTTTGTCCACCAGTTCTCTTAGATGGAAGGGCACTCTGCGGTGTTTCAGCGCAACAGGTTGCACGGACTCATCAATATGCAGTCGGATCGGTTCTCCTATCATCTTACCGATCCCATTGAAGAGTTTAGCGTAACGGTCAAGGAGGTCATTTATGTCCTCTCGGTGCACGGCGTATGCAAATTTTACGATCCCCAAAGCTTCCGCAGCCGCACAACTGAGCAGGGTATTGCTACTGACTGGGGTTACGTAAAATCGAGCCTTGATGTGCGACCCATCATGCTCCACCTTCGCTACAAACGCCCCATCCAGTGGTATGGGATCTTGACCACCGAACGCAAATATACGGGCTTTCGGCGTTACCAAACTTGGGGGGGGTCTAAGAGAGTCATAATGTTCTCTGGCCATCACATTAACAGAGGCACCTGTGTCCACCAGGACTGGGACCGGGGCGTTGTTGATCTCAACGATACACCGTGGCTGCCTTCTGCTCTTCCCTTTGAGCATCTCCACACTCGAGACAAAAAATATGTTTTCCTCGTCCTCTTCATCAGCCACCTCCGCCTGCGGATCACCCTCACCCTGTTCCACCTGGGCTACGCTGGGCTGCTGGTATTGGCGAGGGGCCCATATCCGCGCCTGACCTCTCGGTACCATCACGGGCAGGGCTGCACGGCACACCCTCGAGAAGTGGTCTGCCAGTCCACACCTCCCACAGACCTTTCCAGCCGCCGGGCACTCCGCTGTGTGAGGGAGGTCATAGCCACACTTTTGGCATGACTCACCGGCTCTTCCTGCCCTGTCTCGGGGCCCTCCGCCCGGACGCCTCACTCCTCGGCCACCTCGCCACACGACGCACACCTCCTCCGACCTCACTGAACGAGACCCAGACTCCATCTTGACAGCCCGGGCTTCAGCTACCTCATGGCACCGGCCTAGCTCCAATATGCGTGGCAGCGTGATGCCAGGCTCCCTGAGGACTTGTCTCCTGAGTTTCCCCGACGAGCATGCTTGAATGAGCATGGTGCGGATCATGTCGTCCGCATCCCCCCATGCACATCCCAGAGAAAGACGGCGTAGGCGACCATAGAAAGTGTCCAGCGTCTCCTCCTCCTTTTGCTTGGCCGAGAGCATGACAAACCTCTCATAGTCCGTGTTCGCAAGAGGGAGAAAATGAGTAAGGAGTGCCGCCTTGGCCGCATCATACGTGTTGTTGGCAGGCGTAAGGGACTCAAAAATGTCTTGGACTGCGGATCCAGCCGAATACAGCATAGTGGCGATTCTGCTGTCATCATCCGTCACGTGTGCCGCTCTGAAGTACATATCAAGACGACTCACCCATCTCCTCCATCGAGGCCCCATGCTTGAGGGTGGACCTGACGCGTCAAACTCTGGAATGGGCTGCAGAGCTGCGTGAGCGGTGGGCACCGGTTGTTGAGCCATGATGGGGGGTGCAGGTTGGCCCAGCAGCAGAGTCCCTGGGGGTGCAGCAGCCGGCTGTTGGGCGGTCCGCGGGGCAGCCCCCTGGCCACGATCCTGGGGTTGCGACGTTGATGAAGTGTCGTCGTCTGAACCGTCAGATCCGTCCATGGACTTGAGCGCACAGGCACCCCCACCTCCTGCGTTGGGGGCCGCAACTCAAACCCACGATCATTCAGGCGTTCATGCAGCAGCCTCAATCTGGTCACCCCAGCACACCAGCAGTCCCCAGGGGTTAAATCCGGCAAGACCCACCACGCCAGGAGTACCTGATGATGAAGGAGATGAAGAAAGAGGTGCACCGCACCCTGATGATGAAGGTGATGAAGAAGCTGACATGCAATCACTATTGACTGTCCAACCGAATTTAGGAAGTTCCAAAAATTAAGCCTGGAGCATGGACTGGTTTCAGGCAGGCCCAGTCATACCAATCCTTCTCCGAGCTTCCACACGACGTATGAGTCCCAGAAAAACTCAAAAATCCATAACAAGGATATGGGCGTGCAGATTGAGCTACCCGCTCTTGATGTGTCCAAAAATTAGGCTCATAAAACGTTTCTGCTCCAAACCGGAGCCTGAGAAAGATTTATGGCCTCGAGACAAAATGGCCGCCGGCCGCGTGTGCGTCCTCGCGACCCGGCCTTGATCGGAGCGAATCTTCGATCCGCTCCGTTACGAAAAATATTGTGAATTCATTCACCGCCGGGCCCGGGTCTCCTCTACACCTTCGTCGCCACTGTTGGGGGGCACTTTCCATGCCCCTGATGCGGTCCCGCAAGCCCCGCCAAACATAGCACACGGAGACACGGTGTTGCTAGTTCGGGCTTCCCGGTCGCTCTGACGCGGCCGGGAACGCCCCCTTTATTTAAACAGCACGCGGCGGCGTGACGTGTCACGCCGCCGCGTTTGCCCGTCATCGGGCAACGCCACATCCCCCATTCTTTTAAAAGTGTGAATTAACTTTAAAAAATGCAGTGCAGCTTTTTAATAATGTTCATTTGTTAAATTAAACACAAACTCTTTCTGTATTTCACATTTGTAAACGTGCTGGATTTCCAAGTTCATGTTCCATGCACTCTCTGACCTGCTATTCATGTCGTGTTTTCTAGGGAGTGGTCACTGCCAGCCGGGGAAGAGCTATTGTCATTGAGATGCTTCTGGGCTCAGAGGAATTTAGCACCTAATTACCACACCCTTTTCGTTGATTCTTTACTGGTGTGGAGGAGGGGAAAGCTTACTGCAGTCAGAGCCCTAGTTCAATCATTTGCAAGCCTGCCAGCGTTCTGCCAAATTTCAGGAAAGAAAGCACTTTTGAGGTGCGCCTAAGTTTTGATGTAATCTAAAACTGTGCTGCCATGACTGATAGCAGCGCTCCCGAGTATTACTCTTTTAAGGAGCCCAGAACATTTCCAGATTGTTTCGCTTGATGCATGCAATTTCTGCCTGATGGCTCTGCTGGGTGTGCCACTAATTTATCAAATTGTCACCCACATTATTATATGTTAGTAAAAAAAAATAACATATTTTCTCAGCTTATGAATATTACACAAATTATAGTTTTAGTTTATATAACTGCTGGCACTTAATGTGATGTCATCAAGGGGGCCAAAATAAAAGCAATATCGCATCCTATGACATTTTTAGTGTGAAAAGGTTTTGTGATGCTCTTTCTTGTGATGTCATCTGGCATGTGATATGAATTCCTCCAAGCCTAGTATTTTGAGCATTTAAGGTTGCTGTGGACTGCACCAGGTCTCCAGCACTGGAAACTTTGTTACCAATGTATTGCATGTCTAGAGAGGACCTGAGAGTGTATAAGGGATAAAGAATGAGACTTTATTAAGAGAACTGATAAAATGTGCATGTGGTTCTGTGCAGAGAACATGTGCAGTGTTACATGTACACAGCCCATGTGCATGTGCAGCCTGTTATCCGAACATCAGAACATTTAGGATGTCACTATCCTCTCTTAGAATATAGGTTTGATGATTTTCCAGTGCACATAATGTGTCCACATACTTTTCACTATCATGTACAAGTGCAGGTGCTCAGTGGGTTAATGTGCCTACTGCGAAGAGCTGCATCTACATGATTGAATGTCATGAGTAGACCCGTTGAGATTGTTATACTTCATCTATCAATAAAATGATTAATAGTGCATATGGTAAAGCGTTGGCGCTCTGCTAATTTCAGGCTGGATCTTAACCTAGACAAACCACAAGACCTAACCTTTCTGACTGTGTTATAGCTGCTGACTGACATTAGGTTTATACATAACAGAGGGACCTTTAGTCGATGCTTATCCTCTAAGGCAGATACAGGCCTGGATTGGCCCACCGGGACACCAGGACTTTCCCTGGTTCCCCGGTAGACCTCAGGGGAGCATAGGGCCTCTTTTTTGGGGGAACTGGTGATGGAAACATACCTTAAACGGGAACAAGGAACATCATGATCATCCATCCATGAGCCAGCCTGGGTGGTTCGCTGCCTTCATGATGCTGCCCGTGCGGGTTAGTGGGTTTGCAGGTACAGATGAAGCACAGGCCGCCCCTGCCAGTGCTTCTGCGACGACCAGGTGAGCTCAGCTGCCGCATACATCTGTTCTGTTACAGATCCAGACAACTCAAAAAGGAATGTGTATGTGCTACAGCTGCCACCAGTCTGTCTGCCCCCTGTGTAATGTGTTGTGGCAGCATTATTTTCATCAGACCGCACAGGTCCCCCCAGGACCTGTTACCTCGGGTGCTGCAGCACCTCTGATGCTCCCACCTCTTTGCCACCGACAGAGTGGTCGCCGTTTGGAAATGACACACCCTCCACAAAGAAGACAAGTGACCATCTTGCAATGCTGCCTGTGCTGTGGCTGTTAGGGTTGTGGGGTTCTGGATTCAAGCTGACTCTGCCTGTAGTTTGGAATCTACACGTGGCAAAACTGCAGATATGTGCGTGTCACTACTCTGGACAGTCCACGTCTGCAAAGGTCCTACTTGCTCGGTTCCCTGAGATTATAGGAGGTGACGAGTCTCCGATGCAGGATTCCCAAGAGCATACACAATCTGTCTGTGGCTCCGCCTCTTCCCTGCAGATAGGGTTTTACAGTTCATGTGTCCTAGTCTGGGGCAGGTATGACGTCAGTGCTTCCATCTGCGTCCATCCAGGCGCATGCACAGCCAAGTTTCTAGACCAGTATGACTGTGCATGCACAACTGCATTTGCGCTTGTGCAAATGCAGTAAAAAGTCATTTGTACTAATACTAATACAAATGCAATTGCACATGTGCAAACTCCTTTCTGCATGCAAAAAATACATTTACCTTTCGTCACACAAGGCCAGATTACCGTTAAGTGTGGATGCATAGTTTGCAATTGTGTTTGTGCGCTTGTGTATTATGGAAAGACATTGCAGGGTAGCAGCTGCACAGTAGAGCAGCCCACCTGTTTATGCTACACATGGGATGATGATTTGCGGTGGGCTATCCGAATGTGTGCATGAGCAACATTTGCCGAGTATACTCTGACAGAGAAAGGGGAGTACTAGGGTACTCATAGTACTTCATAGTTCATAGTTCCTTTTACATGGCAATTTTGGCGGACTTGCGAAACCTGTGAGAACAAAGTATGTATTTCAAAAAACATTAGTGTTGTCAAGATGGGGGTTGGGATACATTCCTATACATACTAAGGGGGTAATTCATAGATTTCAGTGCAGAGGCAGCGCACGCGAGCAGCGCAGATAAGGAGCGTGCGCCAGCGTGCGCCAGCCGTGTGCGCTAAACAGCATTCTGGCACACCGCATATTCATGGAATTTCCAAGCCATTTTCAGCGCTGGCGCAGCGAACATCCCGCAGCGCTAGTTACGCCCCCAAGAACGCCCATTGCGCAATGAAAAGCCATTGAAATCCCCAATGCAGCGCAAAGGGCCGTGCACGAGCTTACAGGGCCGCTACACTGTAATCGCGTGAAAATACTACGCGTACCCCGCTCACGGCAGACAAAATGCGTGAAAATGTACTTGCGCAACCCTCCGAATACACGTACCCAGCTCGCGCCACGTAAGTTGCATAGGAAAAGCACCCCCTGTGGTGTGGGCTGCCTGTGGGGCATGCCCAGGGTGGATGGCCTGCCTGCGGGGCATGGGGAGGGTGAGTGGGCTGCCTGTGGGACATGCCCAGGGTGGCTGGGGTGCCTGCGTGTATTTCGGGGGTGCGCAGGAAGTTTCACACGCGACAGGCCTTGTGCGAGCGGGGTACATGTATTTCGGGGGTGCGCGGGGAGTTTCACATGCGATAGGCCTTGTGTGAGCGGGGTACATGTATTGAGGGGGTGCGCGCGAAGTTTCACAGGCGATAGGCCTTGTGCGAGTGGGGTATGTGTATTTCGGGGGTGCGCGGGAAGTTTCACATGCGATAGGCCTTGTGCGAGCGGTGTACGTGTATTTCAGGGGTGCACAGGGAGTTTCACACGTGATAGGTCTTGTGTTAGCGGGGTACGTGTATTTCGGGGGTACGTGGGAAGTTTAACACGCGATTCTGCATTTTGGCCCCTCCCAGGTGTGGCCTTACCCCCTCCCCATGCCCTGCAGGCAGCCCACACCACAGGGGACTACCCTACAACCCTCACCATGCCCTGCAGGCAGCCCACACCACAGGGGACTACCCTACAACCCTCACCATGCCCTGCAGGCAGCCCACATGGCACCATGCACTTGTGAGCGCACTTGTGAGCCCCGGCTCATGTCCCCCAGCCACTCACCCACCCACCATTGACGGGCACCTGCCAGCAGGCCCCGACTCATGTCCCCCAACTCCAGTGACGGGCACCTGCCAGCAGGCCCCGACTCATGTCCCCCACCCATCCACCCACCCACCATTGACGAGGCACCTGCCAGCAGGCCCGACTCATGTCCCCAAGCTTCCCACACACCCACCATTGATGGGCACCTGCCGGCAGGCCCCGACTCATGTCCCCCACAACCTCCGCCAGTGACAGGCACCTGCCAGCAGGCCCCGACTCATGTCCCCCGAAAACCCACCCAAATTGGTGGGCACCTGCCAGCAGGCCCTGACTCATGTCCCCCACCCACCCCCAGTGACGGGCACCTGCCAGCTGGCCCGGACTTATGTCCCCCACCCAACATGTCATCACAATCCAGATCCATGGCCCTTATGGTCACCTAAATCCCACCCCATGCCACCCCAGTCCAAACACCCAACCAAGCATTCCATCCACTCCAAATTTAAATTCCCATGTCACGATAGATCCCAAATAACCAGTATGCGCATGAGTACAAGTCCATCAGACCCACACAATGGCGACACATGACTGAGAAAACCCACATTGTGACATGCACGAAACCAATGAGAGAAGACCACACAAATGAAGTAAACCATTTAAATGTATTATATACAAAAATAAATGAATGAAACAAAATTACACAAGAATAAAATGATAAATAAAAGGATGTCCGAAATCAAGGAAAAATTATTAATGCAAACAAAAATGCCTCCAAAGTGTCCGTCCATAACACTAAATCCAAAGTCAATATAAAGACAAAACCATTCCTCCATGGTAAACAAAAATATGTAAAATCAGGTCCATAACTATATACAATGTAAAAATCAAGGGTCCATGTGCCTAACAATCCAAAGGAAACCTAACAAAAAACCTACCTAATGAATAACTATTAACAAAAAGGCGGGGCATAGTCCATGCGCCCCAAAGGAAAAAAAAATAAACAACTACAACTACATAACTATTTACAAAGGCGGCGGGCTAGTCCCACGGCTCACTGTTTGATGTTCCGGGCCAGAGCATCATTGAACTCCATGTCGATGTTCCGGAGGTGGGCCTGTTCCCTGGACTCGAGGTCTCGCAGGGATGCAGCCATGGAATCCCTCAACTCCCTGCGAGTTTCCACGAGGCCCTCCGCCCGCCTCAAAGCCCGGTGCATGGAGTTCTCCGCCCTGACCATCCTGAGCCGTGCCCTCTCTGCCCGCTGTCACTCCGCATCTATTTGCCGTGCCAGCCGCTGCCACACGGAAGACACTCCCAGTCAGGGGTCCTCCTGCCCCTCGGCCGATGCTTGCCCCCGGGGTGTTGATGGCCCAGAGCCATGATGCCTCCCACGCTGAGCCTGCTGCTGCCTCTGACGCAACTGCTTCCGCCACCACAACGGCATCCGGGCTGATGGAATCCCCCGGTGCCGTCGTGCACATGCGCTGCCCGATGATGCCGGCACATTCTCCATCCGCTGGGGTCAAGTTGGTGGGGTGGCCACCACTGCTGGTCCTCAGACTACTGACTGCGGCAGGGATGGGATCTCCACCTGGCTGGCTGCGTTGGTTGGGGCAGATGCACAGAGGGCCCTGGTGGTATCTGGGCAGGAAGACGGCAGGGAGAATGACTGGCATATAGTGTGCACAGAGGAGGAGAGGGCCGCAAGACTGGCCGACACATGGAGGAAACCCCCGACCATGGCCCCTCCCAACTGGGTCACGTTGGGACACACCTCTTCGTGATGATGTGTGTGGTCCCCACAGGAAGCACGCACGTCATCACGAATGACACGTGTGCGCAATGCGACACCAATCAGGACGGTCTCCATTCAGTCAGGGGTCCCCTCGTCCGCAGGTAGAGGACGTGGACTTCCCCCCTACCTGCGGACGGGCCTGGGATGGGGCATCCCTGCTGGTGCATGGTGATGCAGACACAGTGTCAGGGATAGAGACCTGCACAGGCACCTCCGCGGCAACCTGTGCTGCCTCCTGCCCCTGCCCCTGGACTGCACCACTTGCACCAGTGGTACCAACCCCACCAGGCCCCATTTGCGGCTCTGTAGTGGCCTCCTCCTCCTCTATACCTCTCTCGGACATCATAGGAATCGATTATTCAATATGATTTTATAGCAAAAACCAGAAAACAGATGTCGCTACCTGGTTATATCATGAAAACATCTGTCAAATGACGGGAGTAATTTTATATAAGTCTCTGTCTGCCCATCTCTCTCCTGGCTTGACTTTGCATGTTGTGTGTCTTGCCCCTGTTTTGTGTGTGCTCTGAGGCCTGCGGCGCGATATAAAAATTAAAATAAATATATATACTACAACACCTGGCATGAGTAATAGGACAAACAATATCAATACCTAGCAAAAGGCACAAGTACCTGGGCATCTGATGCAAATATTCAGGAATATTGTGAGCACATACACATATATTTGCAATACTTCCATTCTGATGTGCACCTCAAGTGCAACCTTTTCTCCACTTTTTAGTAACCATACATATTTAATAAGAATGTTTGAATTTGTTTCACAATAATATTGATTGATTGATGAAATAGCCACTGATGCTTTTTTCACTCTGCCAATTTGTTCACTCAACTCTTTTTCAAACTTCATGCTGACACTCTTGCTCCTTCCATCATCTCAGACTGCCATCTGCCATCCAGTCCTGATGCTCTTCCAAGCATCTCTGCCTCAATGCCAGCAAGACTGAGATCCTTCCTCTTAGGACCCCTGCTCGCTCTTTCTTCCTCTCACTCTGGGCATCCTGCTTGGGGTCCCCCCCCCCCCCCTCCTTCATCCGAAGCCAAAAACCTTGGTGTCATCTTCATCACCCCTCTCTCCTTCCTGCCTCAAATCCATTGACAACCAGTTGAACTTTCAACTCTTCCACCTCAAAGGAATTCTCCCTTTTCTCACTTTCCCTCAGAAGCTCAATTTTACAAGAGCTCTGGTTCCCTCTAGGCTTGACTACTGCAACAGCCTACTCTTGAATCTATTTTCTTCCTCTCTACGACCCCTGCAGCTAAACCAGAATAGGGCAGCAAGACTTATCCTTGGCCTCAAGCCCAGGGATTGCATCTCTTCTGCCCTGAAAATCTTTGATTGGCTCCCGGTTGCTGCACAAACTAAATTCAAATCCATCTGCATCATCCACAAGGATGTCTGGGGCCCGGGACCACGGTATCTGCATCTTGCTATTACGAAATATTCTCCATCTAGACTGCTACGCTCCCCTGGTACCAACTCTCTGTGTGTGAAGCAGTTCGCTAAACAGTGGGCCGGAGGCCGATCTCTTGCTTCAGCACACTCCCGCCTGTGGAACAGCCTTCCTCTTTGTCTTGAGCCAGACCTCCTCAAATTCCGGATGCTCCTCAAGACTTTCCTTTTCTCTTCCTCTTCCCCTTCCTCTCTTCTCTCTAACGTCACAGTTGCTACAATTGGTGTCCAGGGCCCTTATGAGTCCTCGAGGCCCTTGCCTCCCACACCCAATCGCCTCATCTTCTGACTACACACAGCACTTGCCTCAGTATTCACTGGCCTACCCCAATATAGGCCGGCACTTACCCACTTCCAGCAGCTGAATGCTTCCTAGCACTTACTGTACCTGGCACTTACATCTGCTGCTCAACCACGAGCACGACATTCCAACACCTACCACCCCGCACCTACCAACGCGCTCCCCCCCCCTCTTCTCTCTCTGTACTTGCATGCTCTGAATACTCACAATGCCCAGAAGGTTCGTCTTTTTCCTCCATTGTATATATTGTTTCAATCCCATGTTCCCTCCCATGCCATCGGAGCGCTTCAAAACACAATTTGCTTGTTGAATAAGCACCTAATAAATGCACAATAAATAAATAAATAAATAGGATCTCTTTTTTTGTGTTGCAACCTTTACTCCACTGCTGGCATTCACACAGCTCTGTCACTGACGCACTCCCCAACCCTTTTACCACAGTTTCCTAGTGTGAAGAAGACCGGTGGGGGGTGTCTGTACTTCTGCTCTCTATATGGTAGAAGAGAGGCACAGAGGACCTCAGCCAAGATTCTCTAGTACGGTAGCAATGGACGAGCAATCAAGGCCTAGCTTCTCAGGAGGTGATGCAGGCTGGTTCTTAAGTACAGTGTAGTCCCCAAGCCCCCACAAAGGAATGTCCACACACTGTATTGTTTAGAACACAGTCTTTATATAATCAATATTCAAGGTTATGTACACTTATCATAATAACTCACTTTGTACTTAGGAAAATCAACAATGGCAAATATATACAATTCTAAAGTGGTACCACCCTTTGTATTAGATCTCATTAAAGTGCATCAACAATACTGTAACAATGTCACACAGATCAATAGAGTGAAACCAGCAATAGAGAGAGGAGAGAAAATAAGATGGTTGAGCAATAGGCAGAATACTGGCCCCTACCACTAGACACAGTTCTGTGTGGAGATCCCCCCACCTGGGCAACCTGTAAAATAAAGATATAGCACAAGCCCAGTCCATATATTGTTCTGCAAGTCTTATTCCCTCCTATAATGTTTTTACTCCCCCAATGTACCTGGTGGAGTCGAGTTCTTCGAAGAGGCGTCGACAGATCCTTCTTGAGCGACCCCCTTTCAAGCGGGAGTCACGGATCGTCGAGAGGCGTCGAGAAGCGTCGAGGAACTCGGTGTTCGGCGACGGGGAATCGACGGCCCTTCTTGAATGCCTTCCCTTTCAAGCGGGAGACACGGGGCGTCGAACGTCCGTCGACAAACAGGGTAGACCGGCGTCGATGAGGCGGCAGCTTCGTCAGAGCGGTGCTCGTCAGCGTCGGAGCGTCGGCGTCCTGCAAGGCAGAGGCGTGCGGGGCACCTCGGTGACAATAGTTCTGGACCGCAAAGATTGTGGAGACGGAGGCCCAGCAAGGGTGTCGAGTCGTTCGAGTCTTTGTGGTCTTCGGGTGGCGGGAAACCCACCGGCAGGTTTCTCCTCGGCGCGTTGGTCGTCCTCGACTTTCTCCGGCAGGATAAAGCGGTCGACGGTGCGGACGAGGGAGTCCTTCGATTCGAATGTACTTAGGCAAAGGAGCGGACGGCTCCGGTCGTCGGCGGCACGGCGTCAAGTGGTTCCCACGGCTGGGCAACAGAACTTCGACGGGCCTCCAGCGGTTACACAAACCTGCGAACCCTGGTCGACGGCAATGGACTTCGACGGCGGCGATGTCCGGGTGCTTCACTTCGATCTCCTCGGCGGTCCCGTCTCGGGTCGGCAGCCTTTCGAGGGTCTGTCTTCCAGGGCGCTTCGGCGAAGATGGAGCGGTGCTCGATGGTCCCTCGGAGCACGGGAAGAGGGCGCCTTACCAGATCCTCTCTCGGGTCAGTCTTCGACGATTTCGGCAGCCTTCGGATCGTTCGAAGCAAATGCCACAGCAAGTCTTCTTCTTCCAGCTGGACGTCGAGGATCAGCAGTTCCAGTTACTCTTAGAGTGGAGACTCAGCTCCAGAACGCTTCTGAACGCTTCTGAACGTTCCCTGAACCTCCTACCAGTGGTGAGAGGTCCCCAGATATACTATTCCGTCTCTCATCCACACTGCTGGCACACACTCAGCAGCCAATCATACAGAAGGGCATTCATGCAGTCAGTCAGCCAATCAGGCACACAGTGCATTCAGGCTACACTCCTCCCTTTCAGACACTCACAACAAGGAATGTGGATTGGGACAAGTACCCAGCCATTCAACACTACACACTGCATTCAGGCCAGTTTCGGGCAGGGCTGTCCCAGTCTTTGTCTCTCATGCCAGAAACCAGACAACCACAACAAGGAGTGTATATTGGTCACACACTCCATTCACCCATGTCCCACCCACAGGAGGTACCCACAACATACAGTCACTGGGAAGGCTCCAGTCAGTCTAGCTGGGCCTTCACAACAACACCATATATGGAACTTCCACCCAACAGCCAGTCAGGGGGAAGGGACAGGGCTTCCCAGGACTTTGGGAAAACAAGGTAACAGGCAATAGAGAGCAAGAGGCCACAGGGGCCATCTTGTTTCCTATCAGGAATCAACTGATCCCAATGGCAGGGCCTGGGTATCCCAAAATGGAGGACACCCAGAACACCTGTCAAATTCAGCATGGAGCTGCCACCAGCCCATACCCTGCTCTGTGGGCCACCCACAGGTGCCCAAAAACATACACTAGGGGTACAGGGTTGTACCCCTACCCATGGGTGCCATAAGGGTATCCCAGGGGTCTGTTCACCAAACCAAAAGAGAGAGCTGCACTGCCAGGAGTCCCACATGGACTCCTGGGCAGAAAACATGACAGAACACACAATAAAAAGCAGTAAAGGACAAGGATTCAGAGGCCCTGTCCCTCTGATGCATTTCCAGCATCACACCTAGTACTGGCCATTCAAATGTAATTCAGCCCTTCTGAAAAATGCTGGTAGAGCCGCCTAAAAGTACAGAGGATCTGATGATAAGTCCTTGTGCTGTTCCTTTAAAGTATGGCATGGCTATGGAGAAGTGCTATCAACAATACAACACTTTATTGTAAACCCCTATTAGAAATGCAGGTACTATGACAAAAAGAAAATATCAGGCCTTCTGAAAAGTGTTGTCCCATGAAAGCTAAAAAAAACTTAAAACAGAACTAATGTGGTTGTGATATGATGACTGCCTGAAATGCATTTCACCAAGGTTGACTTACATCTACCTGTCACCATGACATCCCTGGTACTAGTCTCCTGCCTCACCGCATACCTCCCTAATCCCACCCCTCAAAAGTCCAGCATACATTTGTTTGATTCTAAACACTGAGTTGTGGGATTCACAGACAGTTCAGCTAGTGTACTGCAGTTCTAAAGTCTGTCCAAACCGTTTACTTTATTCCTTGGTGCCCGCAGCTCTGCCTAAGAACATTTCTCATGTGCATCCTTCACCGTTACTTCTGTACTGTGCTATTAATAATATCAGATTTTGATATAGCATTTCATTCTGATGTGTTGTATTTCTATACTACGTAATATGAACTGTTATTGTAACCCGATCTAAAGATAATTCATGTATTCACAGCAAATGGATAAAAGTCTGTGTCACCCATGCAGGAATCGTATCTGTGATTTCAGGTTGTACACTATTGCCAAAAACGAGCACTTGACTGATTGAGCATAACCTTGTTCCATGTTGTAAACACAGCCTTGTCTGGACCACAGCACCCTTGTTTATTCCATTGCTTGAACTCCATAAACCATGTCAGTCCTGGTGATGTGCATCCTGTTTTTTTCTAATGTTCAGCCGTACAGATCACTATGCGACTGCTGCTATTCCATACTTACAGCAGCACTACATTCCAGCGCTAAGAGTACACATGAACATTGCACTACCAATGTATCGCTACTTTTCGCTGAAACATTATCCTTCCTGATGACACAATGCATAGAAAAATGCTTTGAGTATTTTGTTTTTGCATTTTTGTTCTGACAAGCAAGAATCAAATGGCTTTTAAGGGCCCTTCTATGTACACTGCTTCAACCTAGTATCCTAAAGCCGTTTCCCTGAAGCATGTGCTTTTTAGGGTCCCTGCTTAAAAATCATTCAGAAATGTACTCGGGCTTAGGTGTAGGTTTAAAAAATAGACCATTGCCCCAAAAACGTGGCCTTGTAAATTAACAGACTTTAACATATATTTTCTGAAGTAGCAAAGTGCCTAACCTGAGAGCTGAGAATTACACTCGGTGTGCCCCTTCCCCCTTCCTGTCCTTGACCTGTGTGCCAGGCACACCTTCTTCTTTGCAGAGGAACTCCCATCGCCATGGATACCAGGCAGAGAGGTGTTAATCTTAGCCGTCAAGTTCTACATAACAAAGGCTTTGCGCAAGTGACTGCTTTGCATGAATCTCAGCCGCATCACCCAGCCCACAACTCCTCACTATTAAGCAGTCAAGCACAGTAAGTGGGTAAATGTGAATCTAGAAACAAACAATTGGTGTTTACTGTATGAATCCCCAAACAAACAGTACATTATTTAAAAGTCGTACACAGTGGTGAATTTATGTCCCCTCTCCCATATGCTAAATCAAAAAAACTGTTTAATTTAGAGCAGGGTGCCTGTCCAAAAAGGATTGCTGTTTATGACATCTTAAAAAACGAATAGTTGTATTATAGCAACATTTACAGGGCAATCAAGCAGTACATCTAAAAATTTTGCGAAAAAAAGGACAAACGCACCTGCAGTTTTTCTTATTATTAAGCATGATATTGCTTTCCGTTTGAGAAGCAGCTGATCATGAGGCCTCTTGTCCTGATGTTGTTGACGGGTGATCGCAGTTGTTTTTGGAGAGTGAACCCATTGAAATCAAAGGGGTAAACTGTTTTTTGAAGGATGGGGAATGTTTGCTGGGAGTTCGTAGACACTGAACTCTATGACTAGGGGCTTGCGATGAGGGTGAAAATGAGCCCAATAGGGAAATATTCCAAATGAGGGCGAGTTGAGAGAGGTATGTTCAATCATCCTTTTTGGTTTACTTGGCACAGTGTAAGCTGCGCACCATGCTGGGCATTCTCTGACTCTTAAGAGCCATCTCACAGAAGATGAAACAGCCAGAGTGGCACGTAACGTTTCTCATCCATCTGTTTCTGGGACTCTGCCTAGGGTGGTGGGCCGTCCCATATTTAGCAGGACTGTCCCGTTTTTAAGTACTGTGTTCCTTACAATGCCTGAGCATGATGGACAAAATCCTTATGTAGTTACCATTACCTTTTTACGTGGCCATTTGCAAGACAGCATCTCGCCTCTGTTTACTTTTTTGTAGTACTACGCCATCCTTGCTAGCTTAACCCTCTGCTCCTCTCATCATTCCTGTATATGTGCAGTGCTGTTGTTTCTCTGAACTGATTTAGGGCACTGCTGCTGTTGTTCCTGCAAATGCTAATATAGTATGTATGCTTTCACTATGACTCTTGACTTAGGCTGGTAATGCTTATTTATTTATTTTGTCATTTATATAGCGCACATAACCCAGAGACATCTAGGGCGCTTTTGCTTAAGTGGATTGGTTACAATGGTTGTTTGCACAGGTAATGGGTTAGAGACAGTACCTGACTGTGTTATTTGGGTAGTCAGTTAGGTACAACATGGTTACTGGCAGGTTGACAAGAGATTGAGAAGTTAGTTACATGGGATACATCCTGATATTGCAGTGGACAACCAAGTTAAGTGGCAGGTATTAGGTTGAAGCATTGTAAAGGTTGCTCCTCATGGTACGGGGGGCTTCATCAACTAGAGAGGGACAAATTAGGTAAGGTCCATCACATTGCCAGAAGCTGCGCCACATGTTGCGGGGACTTTATCAAGTAAACAGGGAAAAGTCAGATGGGTTCATTATATTGCAAGACACTGCGCCTCATGTTACAGGGGGCTTCAACAAATACAACAGGGAAAGTCAAGTGGGTTCATCACATTGCAAAAGCTGCGCCTCATGGTACAAGGGGCTTCATCAACTAGACAGGGACAAATCAGACAAGGTCCGTTACATTGCAGGAAGCCGTGACTCATGTTGCGGAGGGCTTCATCAAGTAAGCAAGGAAAGTCAGGTGGGTTCATCGCATTGCAAAAGTCGTTCCTCATGGTGCGGTGGGCTTCGTCAAATAAGCAGGGACAAGACCGAGTAGGTCAATAATAGCAAGTAATGAGCAACGCTCCGAGAGCGGGACAAAGGGCTAGAAGCAAAGGTCACTAAGTCAATTGCGGGGCAGATATGGATGACCGCAATGGTTGAGGAGGCATAATTGGATATGCACTGACTACTGGAGCGGGATTAGCACCCGATGAAACGGGGAAGATGAGCAGAACAAAATCATTGTGAATGACAACAAGAAGCTTGTTAGAACCATATGCAGATCGGGGTGTCTGCGAGATGCGAAATACAGCAGTTGAAGTAGGTCTGAGTGAAGAGCGGCTATAAGCGGTCTGAAAGAAAGAGCCACACCTCGTCAGGCAGAGGGTGGGAGTCTTTGGAATCCTGGTGCCATTTAGTAAAGACAATATTTAGCAGGGTGAGCAGAGACTTACTTGGCGAGTGCAGTTACTGGTGGAGAATGATGGGGCTTCTGTTTTATGTAGAGGACTGTTGATGATGATTGGGTAGTTATAGGGGTAACATTTCATGAGTATGTTATAATATTAATTGGACGCCATCCAATGCCGGACAGAGCCAGACAGAGATTGATGGCCTTAAAAGTGGCCCTTGCATGGGGGCTGGCGTCGCCTGCCGGCGCCCAGTAATAGGGGCATTTTGTATCGACGGGAGCCAACCCAGGGCATGCGGAGGGAGGTCGGGTGTTCAAGGCAACACAGGCAAGGCTGAGTTAAATCAGGTTGCCATCTTGGAATGGAGCAGGCGCTCCCAATTAACATTAGCACTCATAGGCAGTAGTGCTTACCCATAGCCAGTTTTCTTCATCCACGATGGACTGCAGGTGGTATGGCATCCATCAGGATCTGGTTCTTGTTCTGCTGCACGTCTTACATCTTGCCTCTGTACCAGTTTCTGGAAAAGACCCACCCCAGTTCTCACAAAATCAAAGGTTCTGTGCACTAAATACCTAGTTCCATCTTCTGAACAAAAGTAAATGTACATTTAAGTAATGCTACCCACGGGGACAGGATGGATTGACCAGTAACAACTTGGGGTCCAAGTTATAGGCCTGAGAGAAGTTGGTGCCAATAATTGCTGATGCAGCTTGCCAAGGTGTGTATTATTACTATTAGCATTCCAGGGATAAGCCCTCAGGTGCTAACAGTGATTAAAAATAAAAAGTGAAGCACTCTTGATGTGTGGGTAAAGACCAACTACAGTACTTTAAAGTAAAAAGCCAATCTTCCATTTCTATTTTTCATTGGCAGTGTACTTCAGGTGGGGGCGAGTTGTGAGCCAATCAGACAACTAGCTTGTTGGTGGGGAAGCAGTGGGCTGCACAGCCCACAGGTGCAGTGGGCAGGACCGGAGAGGTGATCTGAGAGGCAGAGCAGAGTCAGGGATGGCAGGAAGGCAAAGTACCCGAGACGCAGCACAGGACGGAAGTGTGGAACAAGGGCATGGATTAGTGGTTTCAACTGTGCTACCTGATTTGCCACCCATTTTCTAGAGAGTGCTAATTTACTGAGAATGCTTTAAAAGTGGGCATGCAAAGTGCAACACGACCTCTTAATAACCAATACATTTATTGTCAGTACAACAGCTATTCTATCATGCAGAAAACGTCTCTTTGAACAATCCAACAGAATGCACAGAATATGTTTGTGCTCAGTGGCCAACTGTGGTAAAATGAGCTTGGCAGATTGACTTAGAGACTGATTCTTTTCTCTATTAGTGGCAATATTAATGGTCTGTAGATATGGTTCCCAGAAATGTTGAGCAATGTTTTCTTGCCATCATTCATACACACCGGCATCAGTACCAATAAGGCCTGTGCAGGTGTTTGCGTCCACCTAGAGAAGAGACTGTGCGAAACAGCGGACTGTAGAGGTAGACATTGTGAGAGAAAGAGAGGCATGACACTGAATTCTGAGAACCATAGTACATGTAACAATGTGTCCACAAAACAATGTAAAGTTGAATGTGTGAACCGAGCCACAAGCCAAAGTGTGTGAACTGAAGAAATCAACCCACAACATTCACAGAAGAACTGTGTGTGAAAGAAGACAACTGTTTCATACTCGGTAATGGACTAGAAACAACTCTCACATGGCAGTTGACTACTGATGATCAATATAATAGAGTTTTAAAAAAAAGGGTTTGTTTCCATTCCAATGCTTTATGATGAGCCATCACATACGCATGGTATTTCCATGACATTACTCAGAACTCACAGTATATTTGAGGATGTGCTATAACGTAAAGAGAATCGATAAGCTTACAGCATTGGCCAGGTATTGGTATCTAATGCATACGTTTTCACGTCATTTGCCAGCTATTGCTAGCTTTGTTATCTTTATGCTCCTTTGCTCAAAAGTTCAGCCACAACATATAGCTTTTTGTTTAACCATCTTCCACTCAGAAAGGTACTCATCAAATGATGAGGCATTTCCTAATTTGCAAATGTGGGATTCTTGCCATTACAGATCTATTTTTTAACCGTGTGGGGAGTGTTAATAGGCCTCAGGTGTAGGCAATCACGGTCAAGTGGCTGACATTGCCTGACAGTATTAGTGCGACATGTCCAATGCAATGTATAGGCATATTTGCTCTTAGCTCTCCTCTACCTCGGCTCAGTGTTCATGTAGGAAATGGGGGGGGTGGGTTGGGTGTAGGGGGAAGGCATGGTATCAAGATAAGACAGACACAAGTGATCACAGTTCAAGGGTGTTTATTAAACTGTACAAATGGGTGAGATAAACACCTAATCTAAACCTAAATCTAAGATGGGAGCAAGCTACGACCATCAAATAATAATAATACTGTCCTAGTGGTGTCTTAATCAAAGAAAAAGGGCCTATGCTAAAAAATAAAAACTATTTCCAATCCTTACTGCTCTGCTACAAAAGAGTGTGGGACAGTGTTCACAAGAAAAGAAATTGTTCTCAAAATGATAAGTCAGGATGGTATAGCCGGAGTCTCCCTTCCCCACTTTTTTAGCACTGGACAAGGCGGGACTCTTCAGCACAGCACACTGCTGGGCTTCTCCAGCATGAGCTTAACGTTTGTTTCCAAATTATTAGAGCCTTCTGTGGGCAAGTCTCTTTCACACAGTCTCTTGCCTCAGAGGACCCGTTGAGCCATAAACAACAAAAACAAAAGCTATTTTAGTAAATCTTCACGTTGGGTGATTACTCTTCGCCTTTGGATCTCCCTCAACCATGCTTCGATCCCTCTTTGTGTTAGCCTCTCTCCTTCGAGTTCACTACGGCCTTTCATTCAAACATAACATTCAAGAATCTCAATGTATTTTTAAACAGTCATTCACTGTGGACAAGTTCACTCTTGTCAACACAATGTTCACGGGGTAGCACTGTTTACCCCAATTCGCAGGCATCCTTCAGCCGGGTTCACGTTTGCCAATATCACAGTTCACTTTGCTTTATCACAATGCAGGATTTACTTCCCTCAGTTTTCTCCTGGAATCCCTCCTCCGTCGGGTTCACATACCCATTCGAACACAATTCTATTAACACAATTCACTTGCCTTCTCCACGTGTCAATGACTTTCGAGTGTACAAGGGGTTTTGCTTAACCCTTGTATGACCAGCTTGACACCTCACGCCAGCCTTTCCCAATGCCTCTTGGTATTTGTAGTTTCAACACAAAAAGGTCCCAGCCAGAGTCCTTCGAATGGGCGCCCACATAGCGCCGGACCACTCTGTATCTGGACCTTTACTGGGTTTTCTCTAAAGTTCATAAACACAAGTTCTTTGTTCACACAGTGTTGCTGCTTGGGCCCCGCACAGTTTGGTTTATTATTACTTTTGTTTGACTCGCCGGCTTCTCTGAATTTGCTTCAGTTTCTGATTCCGGGAGTCAAGGACAGCACCACGGTAGCCTGCGCTGCTCCCCGCTTTCGCTATCAACGCGGGAGGGTCTTGTGTGCCATTGACACCTGTCACCACACTCCAGCTGGACTTCCCAGTCTTATGATTGTCCTTTCAGAGGTTTTGCATGGCTAAGTTGAAAAGGACATGGGCAAGTCCTTCCTCGTCCTCCTTTCAGGTCTCGCCGCCTTTCTTCTCCGTTTGAACTGCCAGTCGGGAATAGCTGCGTCCTTGTGCGTT
The DNA here is from genome assembly GCF_040938575.1 of Ambystoma mexicanum. NCBI lineage: Eukaryota > Metazoa > Chordata > Amphibia > Caudata > Ambystomatidae > Ambystoma > Ambystoma mexicanum. The sequence goes on from NC_090929.1 coordinate 809,744,291, forward strand.
CTGCCTTGCTCCAAAGTATGTTCTTGTGCTCTGTCTTTTATCCCTGTGGGGAAGGGAAGGGGCAGTCAGGTGTGTGTGATTAGTGGCCATGGCCTGACTCTGCCTGACCATTGTGTTGGGACATGTCAGTTAAACGGGTCTGGTTTTAGTCCGTTGTTTGTCACAGTGTAAGAAAGTGTTTGTGTTGTAAAGGGGGGTAGAGCTTCTAAGTATCCTACGTAGTAGGATGGGGAAAAGGTATAAGGAAGGCATACCATGTCTCACCCTTTGGGTGTCCTGTTATGGTGTAGCTTTTATGAGGCATATATATATATATATAAATTAAGATGTAGGTTCAAGATATAGAAATATATGCAAGTTAAATGTTATGTTCAATAACAATGGAAAGCAAGTATTACCATGGAAAGAATGCAGCCCTATCTATTCAATGTAGCCTGGAATGGAGGTATGTCATACTGTAAGAGAACATTCCATTTTGGATCAACACACTCAAGAAAAAGTCCTATATGTTACTGAGGATGAGGGACAGAAGTCTTCTGATGATGAGAATGAACTTCCAGTGGAAAATGTTATTGTTAACACCATCGCTGATACCATTAATGCAGTTGATGATGTGGATAATGAAGATGATGAATGTGAGCGCCCTTATGCAAATGTTAAAGTGGATGGTAAAGAAGTATGGATGATGGCAGATTCAGGATCAAAAATAACACTCTTGTCCAAGGAAGTGTTTGAAAGAGTAGTGAAAGGGGATGTACGAGGACTTTTTAAACCTGATATTAGGCCTGGTGGCTACAATCAGGACCCCATTGATCCCTTGGGGTATAGTAAGAATCACTTTCAATTTAAAGACAGGGAATGTGAAGAGAACATGTATGTAACCAAAAGAGGTCTTACTCTACTGTGGTGGAGGGAACAAAAGAAATTGAAGATCAAGTTAGATCCCAATAGTCCTGAACAAGTGTTGCAAGTGAATAAATCAATCATCAGTAAACACCCCAAAGTATTTAAAGAGGGCATTGGAAAGATTAAAGGTATACAGCATCAAATCTTGTTAAGGAAAGGGAGTATCCCTGTGGTTGCAAAATTGAGGCGAGTACCTTTGGCAATTAGAGAAGGAGTTAAAGAGGAGCTGACGAAATTGTTGATACTATATGTTATTGAAAGAACAGGAGGGGTAGACTGGACTTCTCCACTAGTGGTAGTTAAGAAGAGCTCAGGTGAGCTCCGCTTGTGTGTGGACGTACGTCAACTCAATAAGTGTGTGTTGGTAGATCGCCATCCTCTACCTAATCTGTCAGAGATGCTTTCGAGAATTGGGCAAGGAAAGGTATTCTCAAAATTAGACATGGCTTCCGCTTACCATCAAGTAGAATTGGAAGAACGATGCAGAAAGCTCACAGCATTTGTCACTCATGAGGGAGTTTTCCAGTTCAAACGCATGCCTTTTGGACTTGTATCTGCTGCTGCAGTTTTTCAAAAGGTCATGGACAGATTGGTTGGAAAAATCAGAGGTGTATATTGTTTTCAGGATGATGTGTTGATTTGTGGGAAGAGTGAAGAGGAACACAATAACACACTCCATAGAGTTTTGGAGATATTTGAAAAGAATGGCATAGTGTTAAGGGAAGGAAAATGTAAATTTGGTGTTTCTAAAGTTGAATATTTAGGCCATGAAATATCGGCAGATGGTTTAAAGCCAAAAGAGAGTTTGGTAAGTGCCATAAAAGATATCAGAAGCCCAGAGGACAAAGCACAATTGAGATCATTCCTAGGGATGACTGAATTTTATCAGAAGTTTGTACACAACTATGCTAGTAAGGTGACTGAATTGAGAAAACTGCTGAAGAAAGGAAGTGAGTTTGTCTGGTCGTCCAAATGTGAGAGTGAATTTGTCAGATTGAAGAAGGAAATAGATTTAGCACAACCATTAGGACAGTTTGATACGTACCGCCAGAGTAAAGTCACTGTTGATGCACCCGAAATGTGGATTGGTGCAGTGTTGTCTCAAGTGGATGATAAAGGAAAGGAAGAGATTATAGCACATGCATCTCGAGGATTAAGAGGAGCTGAATTTATGTATTCTGTCCTTCAAAAAGAGGCTTTAGCCTGTTATTGGGCCATGGAGAAATTCAGAAATTTTATATGGGGAACATGTTTTATGTTGTGCACTGATCATAAACCACTTAAAGAAATTTTAGAGAATAAAGGCCTAGATACGGTGTCCAGGAGGGTTGCCGGATGGATTACCCGTATGCAATGTCACAGTTTTGTGGTTAAAGTAATTCCGGGTAAAGAAAACATACTAGCAGATAGTTTGTCAAGGTTAAGGAAACAAGAGAATGAAAATGATTCATATGGTGAGAATGTGGAAATGGAAATGGTTTTCATTAATACTGAGGGCATAGTGTTCAAGGAAGAATGGTTGGAGGAAATGGACAAGGACGAGTGTTTAAAGTTGGTTATTACATATGTGGATTTGGGTGATTGGCCCAAGAAAACAGAATTGAAAGAAGATACCGTCCCATTTTGGGAGGTCAGGAATGAACTAAGTGTGGTAGGTGGTATTTTATTCAGATGGGAGCGTGCTGTGGTTCCCAGAATGTTACGAAACAGAATTACTGATTTAGCTCATGTAGGACACATTGGCATTAGCAGAATAAAAAGTGTTTTACGTAACAAGTATTGGTGGCCTGGATTTGATAGGGACATAGGACACTCAGCCAGTCTTCTTTCTATATGTACTAAGATTGGAAAAGGAGAAGTGGCTAGACAACAACCCCTGGTAGAGGTAGAAGTACCAGGTGGAGTTTGGAGAGATGTGGCAGTGGATATCCTGGGCCCAGTTGATTTAGGGTATGGAAGAGGAAAATTTATCTTTGTTCTAGTTGATCTATTTTCGCGCTGGTGTGAGTTTAGTATAGTAAGGGAGACCACCGGAGAGGCCTTAGTAAAGGAGTTACAACAGGTATTTGCTAGGGAAGGTGTCCCTGAAAGCATTCTGACTGACAATGGTCCTCAATTTGTTGGTGGATGTTTTGCAAAATATGTCAAAGAGGCTGGAATCAAACACAAGAGGACTGCGTTATATCACCCGGAGACGAATGGGTGTGTAGAAAGAATGAATAGATGTATCATGGAAAGAATTAGGATGGCAACTGAAACAGGATGTGATAGAAAAGGTGCAATCCAGGACAGGATTTTTGGTCTGCGCATGTCACCTCATTCATTTACGGGAATAACCCCTTTCAAGTTAATGAGAGGATGTAAACCAAACACGGTGGTCAGTCCTCCATGGTTGGGAAGAAGAAGAGAAAGTGATTATGTGGTAGATGGTGTGAGCAAAGATTTGAAAAAGAAAAAGAAGGAATGGAGAGCGCGTGAGAATGCAAGGAGAGGGAAGAAAACTGAGAATTGAATGTGGAGACATGGTGAGGATAAAGAAAGGGGTGTTGAAGAAGAAAGGAGAAGCACTATATTCCGATCCTGTAAAGGGAATTGCTGTGCTGCGTGGAGCGATTCGGGTAGTGGGAGGACAAGTGTTGATCTTGAATCGTGTTGCTTTTGTGAAAAGGGGTGGATGATGTTTTTGGAATAAAATAAAGGAGGGAGATGTGTTATGGTGTAGCTTTTATGAGGCATATATATATGTCAATTAAGATGTAGGTTCAAGATATAGAAATATAAGCAAGATAAATGTTGTGTTCAATAACAATGGAAAGCAAGTATTGCCATGGAAAGAATACAGCCCTGTCTATTCAATGTAGCCTGGAATGGAGGTATGTCATACTGTAAGAGAACATTCCATTTGGCTATGATGCTGCTGTTTACTTTTGTTGGCATTCCAAGTGAATCTGTTGCTGCTTTCCTGTGTGCCTGGTTGTAGTGTTATGCAGCTGGAGGCCCTTTCATTATAAATATAACTTAAAATAAGCAGTTCCTTTAACTTGCGGTTGTCCGGATGTTCATACTTAACATGTCCCACTTCCACTCTCTGAACATCCCTCATCGAGGTGATCCTCCCCCAATGGTCCACCCCCAGGCACTGGATTCAATAGCCATGGCAATGTCCTGGTCACCTGGGTGATAGATCTCTGGGGACTAGAGGGTGAGACACCATCAGGTTTATCACATGGGAGGTGGGCATATCCTATGACATAGGATTGGGTAGTGGTAAAGGAAAAAGTGGGATACCGCTTATCCCCGTCAGATGTCTCACCCCCACTCCCTGAGGACCCCTCACCCAGGTGATCCTCCTGCACCCCCAGGGTCTGGACCCAAAGGTGATGTCTGTGATCTGGCCACCTGAGCAAGAGACCCGCAGGGTTTAGAAAGTGAGACACCCTTTGGTTTCTCACAATGAAAAGACACAGAAAAGCAGTTCATCCCAGTTTCAGGGGCTGAAATGCTAGTGTGAATGCTGCGGTTTAACCCGCGATTGTCACACTTCTAAAGAAAAATTATGACAGGGTACGAAATTACCCTACATGATTATTGCCTCCACCTGCACCTGTTTCAAATGGCACAGTGGGAACACCTTTGTTTCAGGGCATTTAAAAGCATGTGAATTCAGAAAGGGGTACAAAAAGAGCATCTGAATGAGCACATTTAAGATGCGTTAATTCCGATGCCCTTTGTGAATTGGGCTGCTTCTTTATTCAGTGTATGTGAGGAGGTGTGCTGTTACATTGACATTTCAAAATGTTTTGTAGCGTTCACGATGTTAAAGTCTGATGAGGAATAGATTGTGATGATACAGAAGGTGTATGATTATACTGAAGGTATCCTCGCAACATTGAAAAATAAATTGAGAATATATTGAAATGTCTTATCTTGCTTGTGTGGGATGATACTAAATTCAACAGAAGGCTAATGCTAGTTTATACTCAAGCTGCCACCGGCATGGTGTGGGATGGTTTGAAGTACCCGGAGGGATAGTGTGTGATGATTTTGAAGTCCCCACAGTACTGGTGTGTCATCAAATTGAGGTCCGCACAGCAATGGTATGTCATCAAATTGAAGTCCCCGCCCCACAGGAATAATGTGTGATTACACTGAAGTCCCCAGAGGAATGGTGTGTGAACGTTCTCACAGAGATAGCGAGTGTAACAATGATGTCTCTGCAGTGTAAATCGTTGGGGAGTTTTAAGTCCATCACAGGACAGCGGGCCTCATTACGATTTGGGTGGTAAGTGATAAAATTGTCAGTAACTGAGTTATCCCCAATTTTACTACTATGCTAAATTATGACTTTCAGCTTTCAATGGAGGTTTTATCTCCAGCAAAACTCTGGAGCAAAATCTTCCCACTCAACGCCAAAAAATCAGCAGATTTGGCAGAATTCTGCCACGGTAATTCCACAAAGAAAGCCCCATTACATCCAATGAATGGGGAATTACACCACCACCACTTGTAATCAGGCTGAAATTGTTCCTGATCAAGTGGCGGTAACACTAATTCATTTTCCACTAATTTATCGCAGAATTACTGCCTAACTCGTATTGTGGCTCAGTGTGTAATCACATCTACTACTTCACAGTGAAGCTCTGTGATAGAATTGAAATTCCCCAAGCGAACAGCATATGGCAGTGTTCAACTGGTCGACCCCTCCTATGCTTACATCCTATATTTTACTCTCATAATAGGAGTGACTCTGGAGAAAAGGTGTGACTATTCTCTTGCAGGTATTTGACTATGCTGTCCTGGTTGACTTATAGCTTAATATTTTGAAACAATAAAAGTAAGGTATCCAATTATGAAACTGTCATAATGTAACATTTTTAAAGGCTTTTGAGCAATCTTAATTCTTGTGTCTGAACCATTAAAGAGGTTGAAAGAAAGCCGAGGCCGATTGATGAGCATGTTTAAGTGGGAGGCAGTAAATGGAAGGGGGCACATTAACATAGACATGGCACAGACCTATGGAATAGCAGTAGTTACTGGGGAGAGGCATGATAAGTGTACAGAGCATGAAGGCTTGGATAATAACGTCTGGTTCTTCATGTTGTTGCAACAGTAATGAGCTGAGACAACTAGTTATCCTCACTTTCTTGCCAGTATAATAGTGTTGTGCAAAGGAAGGTCGTTGAAGACGCCCTTAAGAGTGCTAAGGACGAATACGACACTCAAATCCCTTGGCCAATTGACAAATAAGCCCTATGTTCAACGGGGTTCCTCAAACTCTAGAAGGTTTTGGGTTCAGGGTGCTCAACATTCCATGGGCTACACTCAAGGTGAACAGTCCCTGTCTTGGGGCCAATCGCAAGGTCAAGGTTCTGCTCCCAATTTTAAATGAGGAAATAGAAGGGAAGAACCTTACCTGGGAGAGGCTCCACCTCTCCCAAATAATGATGCCCCTTTTCAGGTCCCCTCCCATGCCACTCCAGTAGGAGGCAGAATTTCACACTTCTCCCACGCATGGGAGGGGATAACGTCAGATAAGTGGGTGTTGTCCACCGTGACAGGTGGGAATTGAGCTGTTACAAAAACCACCCTACCACCCGCCGAGACAAAGGAAAATGACAACAGAAGAAAAACAAATACTGTTGGAAGAAGTAAAGGCACTGCTGGAAAAGGACGCATATAGATCGTTCCAGCAAATCAGGTAAACAAGGGTATTTATTCAACGTACTGTGCCAAAGAATGACCTTTCCATGCGCCCAGTACTAGATCTGCGGCCTGTGAACAAATATGTCAAACCCCAAAGGTTTCGCATGACCCCGCTTGAGGGGGAGATTCCACTCCTAAAACGAATGGGGATTACATGGCAACATTGCATATGAAAGATGCATATTTTCATATTTCAATGCTCCCTGCGCACAGAAAATATCTGTGCTTCAAGATAGTGGGAGTTCACTACCAGTTCAAGGTACTCCCCTTCGGCATTGCCTCAGCACCAAGAGTATTCACCAAGGTACTGGTGGTGGTGGAAGCACACCTGCGCAGAAAGTCCATCCCAGTATACCCTTATGTGGATGACTAATTAACAGGGAATCTCCTCAAATTTGCCAACAAAATACTCAAAAGACAATAGACCTTATTTTCAATCTGGGCTTTTCCATCAACAAAAAGATATCAAGCTAAGTCCCTAGACAAATAAAACAATTTCTATGGGCTATTCTAAAGACAAAAGAGGAACTGAATTTCCCCTAAAACGAGAGAGTACAAAACATGCTGCTGCGAGTACCTCACTACAAAGTCGGTCGCCAAATAACTGTACGCAAAGCAATGTACTTGCTCGGGATGAGGGCCTCATGCATTCACTTGCGCATGTGTCCAATGCAGGAATGGTTAGCAAAACAATGGACTCAGGCAAGCAGTCAGGGGATGATCTAGTGGTTGTTTCGCTAACCTTGGTACAGGCTCTTTGTTGGTGGTCCAGGGACAACCTACTCGAAGGAAAACCCTTTCGCGTTCCACCACCACAAACGATCCTCACTACAAATGGATCACTCGCCGGATGGGGGGGCTCACTTCTTCCACCACACATCCCATGGCCAATGGACATGCACTACAGCACAGAAACATATCTACTTCCTGTAACTATTGTCAGTCCTCAAGGCTCTTCAAGCCTTTCAGCAACATCTGGCAGGTCAAACAGTGCAGGTCCTCACAGACAGCACAACTGCCATGTTCTACCTAAACAAGCAAAGAGACAAAGTCTGTCCAAGCTAGCCTCAAGAATACAGAAGTGGGCACTCAAGCAGAATATTTTCCTAACATCTGAGCATGTTCCAGGGGAACTCAATTCTCTGGCAGACATTCTAAGCAGATACCCTCTACCAGAAGAACACGAGTGCCAACTCGACAGAGATATCCTTTCGAGACAGAATATTCTCACAATGGGGTCACCCCCCATTAGACTTGTTTGCCACAAGCCTAAACGCACAATGCCCAGACTTCGCGTCCAGGTTTCCCCAACCAGGGACCAAGGGGAACGCCCTGTGGATAAACTGGTCAGGGAAATGTGCTTGGGCAACACCCCCCCCCATCCCCTGACACCGCTCCTGAGCAAAATAGTGCACAAGATGCACCAGGAACAGGTAACTCTAATTGTGGTTGCTCCCATGTTTGCCAGACAACCTTAGATTCCACATCTGCTCAAACTGGCGATGTGCGACCCAATCAAGCTCCCGTGCCCATACAACAAGCTAACACATACAAGGGAGCATCCCTCCACCCGCACCCTAAATCTATGAACTTGGCAGCTTGGCTCCTGAAGTCATAGAATTTGGGTACTTGAATCTTCCAGAAAGGTGTATGGATATCCTAAAGGAGGCACAAAAACTCAACACCAGACACTGCTATTTCAATAAGTGGAAGAGATTTGTGATATGGTGCATGTCACAAACACTAAACCCAACATTGTTCCCCAGCTAACATTCTACATTATGGCCTAGTATTTAATTCCATCAAAGTGCATCTGGCAGCTCTGTCAGCTTACACCACTTCACAGAACAAGGTGTCCTGGTGGAAAGTTCCAGTCATTAAGGCATTCATTGAAGGGATAAAGAGGCTGTAACATCAATTTCCAACCCTCCTCAGGGTTGGGATCTCAGTGCTATGCTCTCCAAGCTCATGGGTCCACCCTTTGAGCCTATGCGCAATGCCAGCCTAAAACATCTGACTTACAAGATTGCATTCCTGGTAGACATCATCTCTATAAAATGAGTCAGCGAGCTACAGGATTTTTCCGCACAAGACCATTTCTTCATAATACACAAGGACAAGGTTGTCCTCAGAACACATCCATCTAACTGAGCAGAAAGAAGCCTCCGTACACTTGATGTACGGAGGGTGGTCTTGTACTATGTGAACAAAACTAAACCTCTAAGGAAAACAGACCAACTCTTTGTTTCCATAGCACCTGGAAGGGAAAGTGATCACATGTCAAAGAACGCCATCTCCAGATGGATTGTCAAGTGCATACAGCTCTGCTATTCCCTATCCAGGAAAGTCTTACCTTTCACACCAAGGGCTCAATCTACCAGAGGTATAGTAGCTACCCTAGCTTTCATTGCAAACATCCCTCTAGACGCCATTTGCAAAGCTGCTACATTGAGTTCCATCCATACGTTCCCACAGCATTATTGCATTAACACACACTCTAAAGCAGATTTACAGGTGGGATAAGGTGTCCGAAAACATCTCTTTGCTGCTGTACCTTCTCACTTCCCACCTCTTTCTCCAGATACTGCTCGGTAATCTATGCAGAACATGTGATCTAAGCAGATCCACAAGCTCCAGAAGGGATACATTAATCACTTTAATTGTATTTCTGTGCTTTTATCTGCTTAGATGAACGTGCCCACCCTTCCTCCCCTTCTGGAGTAGAAGACACACAGATGTTTTCTGGGCTATCACTGTTTCTGCTTCATTACATCTGTACTCACGCTACACTTCATGCAACCTCATGTCAGAAATAAACAATCTGAGGGATATCGACGCGTGAAGGACCATGTGTACAGTACAGGTCACACTAGGGATAGTATTATTAACACAGCCTGTCAACGTCCATTTTTGAGTTTTGAAAACAAATCTTGTGATACTCTGCAACTTCCACTAGATGTTGGACTATGCAGAGCATGTGAATCTAAGCAGATACAAGCACCAGAAATACGATTACGGTGAGTAATGTATCCCATATTCCCATATATATAAAATGGAAGTTTGTGGATATGTATGTGTGTCTGTTCGAAATGTTCAGCATACTTCCCAACATGCTACCAACCTGAAATTTGGCATGTGGGTAGGGTTCCATGGTGTAGACAATGTAACACATATAAAATAGACCTTTTTCAGATTTTTTTAAGCAATGTGCAATGCTTTCCCCCCATCATATAGCTCTCTGCACCATAGTTCCGCTGTAGTTCTACGTTCATTGTTGCTAAAGTTCAGCAGTTCATGAAAACTTCAGCAGTTCATTGTTCCAAACTTTCCACACTATCAGCATTCTAGCTGACGGTAGCGGCACTCACTTTTGAAGTCATGCGGTTGACACAAAACAGTGCTTTTGTAGTAATGCGGGTGACAGGAAATGGTGCATGACTCTTCTATAGTGTCCCCAATGACATTGTCAGTCACATCATGGCAAATCTATCATGATAATTACAGGAACTTCATTTCGCATGGAAGCTGATGAATGTATGCCATCTCAACAGTACAAAGCGTACATGTTTCAGTCGTACACGTACAGGTACAGCATTTCAATCTTACACACTTCAGCCCTAAACGGGGACAGCACTTATGTTGAGGTCGCTGCTGCCTCGGCTGTAGATCAGGACACCAATAATGTTGCTCTGCAATCTCAATGCTCCAACTCAAAGTAGCTGGAATCGATTTATGTGACTCATGCTGTTTTAATGGTCAGCTTTATGTGGCTTGGTCCAGAGTTGGAAACAAAGACAAATTGTTCACACTAGCTCCTACAGGAAACACTAGCAATTTTGTCTTCAAAGAAGCATTGGTTTAGTTTATTAAATAAACTTCAAACTAGGACTTAAGTAGGATTTACTGTGCGAAGCACGGGTACACCTGCTAGTAGTATATAATACAACACACCTGGGCGCATATGTCTACGCAAGACCCATGTATCCATTTCACAACCTCACTTCACAACCTCACAGTAAACCGATGTATCCAAATCTGTACTAATCACACTTAAGAATCTGCAGCTCACCTTTTACTCTGCTGCCACCAACCCCCACCTTCCTCTATTGCAGAGCATAATGCCAAGAAGCCACGAAAATAGCATAAGCCAGGTTATACAATTTTCAATTATATATATATTTATGCTGGTGCATATCATCACTGACTTTAACATCACAATTGTCACACATCTCTGTGTGGAAGGTAGCATCATCATTATGACACTATCTCTGAGACTTTAACACCACCCCTATCAAACACAATCTGTGTAGGGCCTTCAGCCTTATTTTTATGGCAGAGTATCTCTGTGGGGACCTTTACATCATTATAATCACAAACCATCTCTATGGGGACATACTCATCCATCATGCACCATCTCTGTGGGGACATTAACATCATTATATTCAAACACCATCTCTGTGGGGTCTTCAGCTTCATTTTTATCACACAGCATCTCTGTAGGGACTTTTACATCATTATAATCACACACCATCTCTATGGAGACATAATCATCGTTATCACACACCAGCTCTGTGGGGACATACTCATCCATCATGCACCATCTCTGTGGGGACATTAACATCATTATATTCAAACACCATCTCTGTGGGGTCTTCAGCTTCATTTTTATCACACAGCATCTCTGTGGGGACGTTTACATCATTATAACCACACACCATCTCTATGGGGACATAATCATTGTTATCACACACCAGCTCTGTGGGGACTTTAACATTGTTATCTTCAAACACCATCTCTGTGGGGTATTCAGCCTCATTTTAATCATACACCATCTCTGTCTGGACTTTAACATCATTATAATAACACACCATATCCATGGGGACTTTAACATCAAAATAATCACACACGTCTGTGGGGACTTTAAGATCAGTATATTCAAACACCATCTCTGTGGGGACTTCAACCTATTTTTTATCGCACACTATCTTTGTGGGGACTTAATCATTACCATTATTACACACCATCTCTGTGGGGTCTTCACCCTCCTTTATGACACACACTATCTCTCTGGGGACTTAATCATCACCGTTATCACACATCTCTGTAACAAACTTAAAATCATTATACCCACATGCCATCTCCATGGGGACATAATCATCACTATTATCATATGCCATCTCTATAAAGGACATTAATGTTTTTATCATCGTACACCATCTTTGTGGGGACTTAAAAATCTGAATATACATACACCATCTGTGTGGAGCCATTCTAATCATCAAAATCAAACACCATCTCTGTGAGGATTTTAACATCATTATATTCAAACACCATCTCTGTGGGGGTCTTCAGCCTCATTTTTATCACACAGCATCATTGTGGGGACTTTTCCATCATTATAATCACACACCATCTCTATGGGGACATAATCATCATCGTTATCACACACCATTCTGTGGGGACTTTAACATCATTATCTTCAAACACCATCTCTGTGGGGTCTTCATCCTCATTGTAATCATACACCATCTCTGTGGGGACTTTAACATCGTTATAATAACACACCAGAGTGCTCTATATATTTAAGTCCCGTTTGTATAGTGTTATTCTTGTATCGTATGTATCTATGCTTCTGCTATATCGTGTACATTATGCATCTGTATATTCTGACCTGTATTTTATATGCCACTATTTAACCTAAGCTGAAAGTCTTCTTGCTTCTTCTGTGCCCTGATACCTTCGGGTCTGGCACACATTATAAATAAATTTTAAAAAAACACACCATCTCTATGGGGACTTAATCATTACCATTATCACGCACCATCTGCATGGGGACTTTAACTCTAACATCACAATAATCACACATCATCTCTGTGGGGACTTCAACCTATTTTTAATCGCACACCATCTTTGTGGGGATTTAATCATTACCATTATCACACACCATCTCTGTGGGGTCTTCACCCTCCTTTATGACACACACTATCTCTCTGGGGACTTAATCATCACCGTTATCACACATCTCTGTAACAAACTTAAAATCATTATACCCACATGCCATCTCCATGGGGACATAATCATCACTGTTATCATATGCCATCTCTATAAAGGACATTAATGTTTTTATCATCGTACACCATCTTTGTGGGGACTTAAAAATCTAAATATGCATACACCATCTTTGTGGGGCCATTGAAATCGTTATATTCAAGCACCATCTCTTTGAGGACTTCAACATCATTATCACACACAACCAATAAAATGAAATGTCTTTAATAGAGAAGCTTCGACATTTTGGGGGTTTTATTGCACATGGTTCTACTAGAGGAAACTGGTGTTGGGGTCTTAGTGGGTTAGATGGGGAGTCGTCTGAAAAGCCTGCAGTGTTGACAAGTGGAGGCCGTACCTACCTCAGTGCCCAATGCTGGTATGGTTCAGTATGGTTTGTGAAAGTGGCACTTGGATTTCTCATTTATATGGAGATGAGGGCCCAATGTCTATTAAATGAGTGTGCTAGTATGCCGAATTAGCCACTGGATTAGGGGATGAGTAAAATGGATAGAGGTTAGAACTTTGGCATGCCTCTATCTGGTTCATGTGGTATTAATATGCATAAGGCTGTCATGTGTGAGATGGATATATTTGTGTAGTGTAAAGCAGTAGGCAAAGGATAGGTAAGTCATTTAGGTGGGCAATAGGAGATGAGAAATGAGGACAAACGGGGAGTTTAACACTGGACAGAAATGATTGAGTTCCCATCTTTTGTTGACCTCTGCATGGCCTCTGTGTGTCTTTAATAACATTCTTTCTTATCACACACCATCTTTGTGGGGACATTAACATCATTGTAATCACACACCATCTCTGTGGGGACTTTGGTGTTATCATAATCACACACCATCTCTGTGGGGACCATACCATTGTCATAATTGAACACCATCTCTGTGGGGACCTTATCATGATTATCACTTAGAATTGCTTTGGAGAATTTAAATTGACCATAATCAAACATGATCTCTATTGGAAAGGTAACTTCACTAATATTAAACATGATCCAAAAGTAGATAACAACACCTCATCATTCCTAAAGAGGAGATGTGTAAATAGGGAAGATGGTGCCTGTGGATGAATGAAACTTGAATTTGAAATCCTGCTTCCTTTTTTATCACAAAGTGTAATCCTGGGTCAATCATGGTATCTCCTGTGCCACAGTTCTCTTTCCTGGAAGTTTTTTTTAGTGTTTATAATAGTGTTTACTGCCAGAACAAACTGCCTTAGTTTCACATGCAAATTAAACATCTTGCAAATTCAAAAACATCCTAATCCATCTGTTGTGGTGCCTAGATATCAGGAATGTACTTGTATATAAAATATATTGTATACTAAGTACTATAAAGTAAGCATTTTTTCATTTGCTCATTATACATTCCATCCCAAATAAGAATAATGTGGTAAGTCCCCATAAGGATGGTAACACACGTTCAAGTCCCCGCAAAGATGGTACCAAAAACGCGACTAAAAATAAGTATTTTTGCAAATTCGAAGTTGGTTCCTAGAGAGAGAGAGAGAGAGAGAGAGAGAGAGAGAGAGAGAGAGAGAGAGAGAGAGAGAGAGAGAGAGAGAGAGAGAGAGAGAGAGAGAGAGAGAGGCTGGCTGGGGGGGTTCTGCCCCCGCACCGCCCGCCCGCCCCCCGGCCTTGGGCGCCTGTCTAACGTGTGGGTTGACTGTCCCTCTGGAGGGATAAGCTCCAAGGCGGACGAGAAACCTCTTATGTCGAGGGGGGAAAAGCTTGAGGAGGACCGTTGGTGCTGGCCCATGCCCTTGGTCGCCTGCCGGTCCTCAGTCCTTTGTCAGGCAGGGGGGTCAAAGGTCCTTCCCGTACAGGCCCATTGGAATGCATTGCACTACAAGATGACCGATCTCCGAGCCCGGCCATCTGGCCATTGGCCATAGGAATGACTGAAAGGACTAGATGGCCAGGCTGCTCTGGAAATTCCGATGGGTGTCAATTTAACATTTTTCTCCAGTGGGGTCTATAAGGAGCCCAGACGCTTTTGCCATGAGGTCCCCCTCTGTCACTCTGGGTACACTGATTACAAGAAAGCTTAGTCACCTTCCTCCGGATTACTTTAGACTTGGTCTCTTCTTCCACTCTTCCCAATCCGGTTTTCGTCAAGGACGTGGCACAGAGGGGGTGCTGGTCTCCAACGTTGACGATGTGGTTTGACTGCACGACTTGTGCGCCGTCGGTGCTTTACTTGTCTTATCTCCTGCCTTTTATACCATTGGCCACGCCGTCTTGCTCTTCCGGGCCTGCCTATCAGGACTGGCACTATGGGCTACGGGACTTGCTAGGTGATCAGCTATGTCTTCGTCTTCACTCGATTGATAACCCTCCCCAATCACTTCCTCCTCACCTGAATAGTCCAGTTTCTTCTGGCGGGTAAGTCCTATGCAAGGCTTCTTCTTTTTTAGAAGATATGGTCTACCTCGGAAGGAAGCCACCGTGACTCCCAGACAGAGAAAACCCACGGTGACTCCCCTCCACGACAGCCAGAGGGGAAAAAGCCACTGGAACGGCAAAAAACCCCTGGATCCAAGGTAGTCGTGAAGGCTGTGGAAGTCGTCTGCACTGTAGTAGGTTGAATGGGTCCTCCGCCGAAAACCCAGGAAATGGTAAGGTCGGCGTGACTCTGCTAATCGAGGGAATGGATAGGGCGGTTTACAGGTAGGTACCCCTCGGGGTGGAGGACAAGTGTGAACGGGAGAATCCGGGAGTTAGAGTGTCCTAGAGCGAAGTAATTGCAGCAGAGAATCAGCACGGGAACAAAACACAGGTGAAGGCAAGCAGGAACCAGAGAAGGGGGGGGGGCCCATAGGGAACCTACATGTAATGCCTTGACTGACCACTATTAATGATGTGTTCACTTCTGTAACCTATGCGCCTAGATACCTGAGGGTTTGGTGCGCTTTATAAATGAATAAACTGAACTAAACATGCAACCTCTTACCAAGCTTATCTGGTCTCACGGCTTCCAATGTTATTCTTAACAGATTACACAGATTCTGGTCCGTTTAGATCTCTCTCTTGTCGAGACAGCGACCAGATTTAGGGCCTGCCTCGAAGCCGTGGGTGCATGGATGTGTAATAGCTGGCTCAAGTTGAATGGGAAAACATGGAGGTGTTGGTGGTGGGCCCTCCTTCCTCTACTGCTTTTTGGACCCCCTCTTTTTGGCCATCTTAAAGGGTAAATATATTAGCTTTTCTGTCTGCTGAATCTCAGATAAATCCAGTATGTCAAAGGGGCTATCTTCAACTGAAAACCCCTAGTAAGGTTCTTTGTTTAATCCTTTCTCAGTTACGTGCCCCTGTGGTGTCCTCACTTGTTATGTCCTCCATGGATCACTGGCTACCCCTCCCTTACACACTTGCAGGTATGCTATACACCACTTCAACAGATTCCTAAATTATTCTGTATTTCTCATTTAGCAGATCACCACCTTTTTTATTCCACAAAAATCACAATTTTTGGGGGGCGCTGTTGCGCATGAGGAAATGGCTGCCTGATTTCGGAGCTCCTGCTCCACCGAAACATCCTGCACCAATTTATCCTTTTGGAGGCTGCCTGAGAGGCTGGAAAGCTGTTCTACCTACGGCCCAGACATCCGAGCGCATTCAGAGAAAATCCTGGGCAGCTGCGACCCATATTTGCTGAGATATGGCCATGGAAAGATTGGCCGACGCCCAGCGCCGAGGCGATCCATCGAATAGAACTGGGCAGATTCACCTGCTGGCTGAGTTCGCAGAGTGAGGGAAGGCCACAGGGTGGAGAAGCCTTCAACTGCGGCTCGCGCCTAAACTCGATATACGGGTGTCGGCTGCGCCAAGCTGGGAAGACGGCTGCGTCCCACACCAACCAACGGACCCCATGCAAGATCGAGACCCATGTGGTGCTCTGGCTAATAGAAAACGGAAAACGCCTTTTCCCCTCCCAGACGCCGCAATCTGAGTAGATTCTACAACAAATCCCCAAGTGACACTGCAGGCGCTGGGGCTCTCTGGAGGCGGCACGGCACACACACTCAACCCCAGGTGAGAGAACGAGAGGTGTGGGGAAGGTTAACCTCAGCTTTATGTGGAACTCGCTGCTGCTAATGGCTCCCGCTTAAACCGAAGTGCGGCCTCGCAGCTGGAATAGCTGCGCGTATTATTGGCGGAAGAGGGCGGCCATTGCCGGTGCCTTTTAATAGAGACATTATCAGGGCGGAGGTGCAGTAAACATAAATCCATAATTTAGAGAGAAACTAATTTTCAAGCAAATGTGGCCACCGAACGTTGGCGCCCTGCGAGCAATAAAATATCCTGACCTGGGGCGGACTACATATCCCAGAGCCTATTGAACAGTGGAGCACGGACCCCCGTGGCAGGCACGCACGGTGCGGCCGGCCCTCAAGGACCTTGTGTGGGCGATGCGGCGCACCCAGGGGGCCACATCATAATTTTAAGGGGCGCTGACGTCTCCGGTTGCTTGCTGGGGGGAGACCACAATACTGCCCAGCACATAATACTGCCTCTTGATCGTCTGGAGACACGCAGGGACTGTCCCCATGGCCCTTTATTAATAAAAGGGATGCACCCAATGCACGCATAGGCTCAGCAAGGCAGGACGAAACTCAGGGCCAAGAGATACTACAAACTGAATAGTACAGGCGTAGTAGGGCACAGTCCATTCGTGGCCAACACGCCCTGAAGACCAAAAACACGGAGAAGGCTGCAGACACACTCTAGACCCCATGCCTCGCTGACCAAGCGAATCATATGTTAATGGTGTGAACGTTTATAGAAAGTTATTGCCCTGCACATTGGTAACAGTGAAATTTAAAACAGTACACTGCTCTGCTGTCAAACTTATAAGGGAATAGCGGTCTCGATCCCCTCTTCCAAACCACAGAAGCCAAATAGATTGACCCCTCCCACCGTGGTTGGCACGGGCGCCTGAAGACTGATATCACAGGAAGCCACGTGGCAGCCAATGGGGGGAAGATGGAGTTAGGGAAAAGGGGATGGAGTGACAAAGGAAAGGAGGGGAACATACACAAGCAAATACATGCAATACATTGATATTCCTGAACCTGTACCTCTATTTCCTGAACACCTAAACCAACCTCCTATACCTGTAATGACCTTGCTACATACGAATCATAGGAGCTCTTTAAACTCCACTTTGCACCTTACAGAACATAAGCGATAACCTAGAACATGGACTTTGAACATAACATAGGGCTTGAACATAACATAGGACTTGGACAGTCATTTCTTAAACACACATAGATTGGCTTACAAGCTAAATGGCACAAACAAAAGGGTGTCCCTTTTAATGAAGACACGAGACACATGGCCCGTCGGGCACAATGAAGCCACAAACAATGATTTAGGAAGAAAAAGACACACATGAACATGCCCTTGTACTGTGTGGACCCATGCGTGTTCTTTAAATAGTCTCTATATCTTTCCCAGTGCCCTGTTTTATCCGTTCAGAGCTTTATCGCATGTTTTCTCCACGTGGCGCGTCTAATGCATGGCATCTATCTTAGGGCGTGTTACCTCACACACCCACTACCGCGTTGAAGTAGTCAATTAATAAACAAGTAAGCATATAGCAACTCCAGAATATGAACACTGGGGTCAAAACCACTTAACTGATGGTCCGGATGCCTCACAAGGACATCGGGACCCTGAAGAGCGATGCCGAAGCTTATGGAGCCTGCTTCACTGCTGCGGCCCGTGGTTATTCAGCTGTGTGTCACCGTCGCGGCCCAGGGAAGCTCCAAGAGTCCTTCGGCATCTGAGAATTTCTGCATGCCTGCTCCTAAGCTGCTGCCGCCTGTGCTGAGAATCATTAATTACCCGCACCGAGGCACGGGCGGTGGCGAGTTTTAACAGTTGCTGCTAATGAGCAGCTGTTGTAGCGCGCGATCGGAGAACTACACCTTCCCCAACGCCTCATGGGAAATGTAGTTTATCGCCCCTTGCAAAGCAAGAAGCGCCGACCTGTAGCTTTCCTCAGATTCCTGACATCTGTGCCGCCATGGGGGAACCACATGAAGCAGGCAAAACTTCTAAGACTCCTGGTAACAAAAAGAAAGGGCCAATGGACACTTATACCAGCAACCAAAACCAAACTGTGGCAGTGGAGATGCATTCGGAGCCCACTGTGACGTGCAAGCCTAAAGGAGGGGAACGAGAAGACAAACTGGCAACACTAGTGCAAAATGGGTTTCTGGTAGTAAAGGTGAAGCTGGATGAGATAATGGCCACTATTGGCTCCATGAGGGCCAGAATAGATAGAGAGTGCATGTGTCACGGAAACTGAAAATAGAATAAGTGCAAATGAAGATACTATTGCTCATCACAGTCGAGACATTACCCAAATTAAGGAAACAATGAGGAAGCTGCAAAATAAGTGTGAAGACCTCGAATCTAGATCAAGGAGAAACCACGTTCGAGTGGTCGGTGTAGCTGAATTCTTTGGGGAAAGGCCAAATGGAGAAGCAACTGGTAGCAGTGTTCAGATCCTTGTTTGGGTCCGAGTCATTTTCTGAACATTTCCTGGTCGAGAGAGCACACCATACACTGGCTCCATTACCCAAACCAGGTGCACCACCACGCACGATAATTGCACGTCTCCTCAACTACAGAGACAAAGACACAATCTTACCCCTGGCAAGGGAGGCTGGAACACTGCAGTATGAGGAAAACCAAATACACATATACCCAGACTTCTACGCCTCGGTCCAGGCTAGCAGACGATCTTACGAACCAGTTAAGAAACTCTTGAAAGCAATCCAGATCACATACGCCTTGATGTTCCCGGCCAAGATGAGGATTCAACATGTGGGAAGAGCACACTTTTTTGAGAACCCGGCTGAAGCCTTGGCCCATGGTGGTCAGTCATAATTTCGAGAAAAAAAATGTCGAAAGACAATAATGTCGAAAAAATAATGTCAAAAAAAGAAAATATCGAATTCTTTATTTTTTTATTTATATATTTTTTTGGGGGTTTCGCGAGTAAAAAAAAGGTTAAAAAAAAGAGGGGTTGGGGGCACCCCCCCTTTTTGAATAAAAAACGTAGTGAAAAAGAAATTAGATATTTTTTTTTTCGATATTATTTTTTCGAAATTATGACTTTCGACATTTTGGTATTCGAAATTATCACTATAAACCTTGGCCTATATAGAAACTTCTATACCCCTTCCTCCCAGAGGGGGTAGACTGGCGCAGAACAACAGACTCCGTCCAGCGGATTAATGATACATGCCAAATGCACCTATGTTTGGGCTATCAAATCCCTTTGTGGTCCGGAACGAGGCTGACTAGCGTCATAGGCAGCCCCATGATCTATGTTTAGGTGGGCCGGGGAGAACTGGAGTTGGCGGTCATGTTAAGCAACATGGCTACCCCAGGAATATTCCACAAGTTGAAGTGGGAAGATCGTCGAGTTGGGGGTGATGATGATGGAGGATGGACGGGAAGAGGGTATGAAGCATGTTGTTGTTATATAAACGCATGGTGCGTAACGGCGACTGGGCCCCATGTTATGGAGACTCGTCCCGATGGAAGGAGGAGGGAGGCAGATTGTTTGTTAAAGGTTAAATCAGTGGTTAAATGGATGCTGGCACTACCCATGCTATACGAACACTATAGCACTAAGAGACGAGGTATCATCGGAACATTTCACTATGCAGCAAAGGTGACGGGCTGAAGGTTAAACTACTGTCGTGGAATGTAAGGGGTCTGAATAACCCAATAAAGATTAAGAAAGTGGGCAATTATATCACCAGACACGGTCCCCAGATCCTAATGTTGCAAGAAACGCACACAATAGACGCAGACAATTTACATATACTACCCAAATGGGGCAAGTTGAGTGTTAGGGAGAATTCTCATTTCATGGCTAATTTCCCTTACCTATAGAGTCCCCCAGCAGCTTTGCTGGATTTGAAGGGTTAGTTTCTTTTTACCTGCTAAGAGTGAGACTCTTTTCCCCACTCTTAGGCATTTTTGCTATGTGTGTTCTAGGCTATTTTTGTGTTTAATGCCTATGGGATCTTTTCTCTCACCCATAGGAACCATCCTTACGCACATGTGTCACACAGCACCCTCCGTGCAGTGGCACAAGGGTGTCGTAGCGACCCCCAAACATAGAGTCCATACCCTGGTGCTGAATACTGTCTCCCAGGGCATGTAAAGTCCCCATTGACTTTACTAGTCGATTTTTATGAACTTAACCAGTACACCCCATCTTAATATGGAAGTACTGGAAGGGGTTAATAGTATTTTCCCCTATGTTCATTTTCGAGAGGGTACCTTAAAGTCCCCCTCTACAAAGTTTCTGGCTGGTGGCAGTGGTTATTACCGTTTATATTCGACCTCAAATATTTCTCTATGGGATTTTCCCATTGTTCGAGGCTACCACTTTTTCTGACAGCCTCTAACATACTGCTGGTTTATTTTATAATGAACTTTACTCCGGTAGGTTATATTTGCCAGAACTTTGATAAAACTTCTTTCTCGAGTCTTACTCCATTTTCCTAACCCAGGTCGGGGATCCTTTGTTTGTCCTTTTGGCGGGCTTCTGCCATGCCAAGAAGCCCTCCTTTCGGCGCCAGTGAGTCTGGGGTGGGCCTGTTGTTTGGGAGGGGGAGTAGAACCCCCGGACAGAGTTGCCACAGCAACTCAGGTCGCACCCTTACCTGATAGGCTGGAGGGTCTGCCGCCAAGAAGACCACTCAACTATGTGAGTGACAGCGAGGCTGTATGAATGGGTCTCTTTCTGCATAAAAGCAGGGTCCTGAGGACTAGAAGAGCAAGACGTCGCCACTGGAACTACGGAGCCGAAGCCAGAGACATCTTCAGCATCTACACCACCGGTGAAGCCCTGCCGGATCGTCTCACCACTTTTCTTGCACACGACCAGAGATCTTCAGCGAAAGAGCCTCCTTCCCTTGAGCTGGTGGGGTCAACCAGTTCACCTATCGCATCCTTGGACCTGCCTTGGTCGACTCGACAGTGCCCCGCACTTGAAGACCGGATAGCCAGGCAGCTATCGACCCGGACCGCGATTAAAAGGAGCGTACCTTTTAAACTTTGTTTGGCAGCACCGCAGCTGGTTTCATCCCTGGGTAGTGCAGCGACTTGAACCTTCCTCCACGACGAGAGCCTCTCTTCCTCTGTTGGACCCCTCGACCTGCAGGAACTACCAGGAACAATCGCCACCGCAGGAGCCACTTATTCACGTTTAAGGTACATTGTTCCGCCAGGCCGCCCTTTCTCCGTGGTAGCCCTAAAGGTGTTTTAAATCCTTTAACTACTTGTAGGGTCGCCCGCCCTCTCTCAAGATTGTCTTTCGCCTTGCCTCTAGCTCTTCAATATTTTTCTACTAAAGACGTGACTGCAGCTACAAGAACATTTTTGCTCCTAAGCTCGTGGTCCTGTACCACTGACTCTGGCTCAGGCCTATTGACTCTGGCTGATTTGTTAGATCTGATCTCACTGGATTGGTTTTCAATGACAAATGTGTTGATGCACCTAAATCTTCTAAACCCCTCTTCCTTCCTGCTGTTTTAACTTGTGGAGTGCCATTTTGCTCAGTTTTCATTTCATTCACTTGTCTTTTGGTTAAAGTGTTACTGTGCATTACTTGTTCACAAAACTTCAGGGAAGTGTTGTTACCGAAATATCTTCAGACGCCCCCTAGTCTGAAGATATTTTGGTTCAACTTGTACTTTCCCTCCCTTTCTTTGAATTGTTAGAGTGCCATTTGTAGTTGGTTTTCACTGTGCCGTTTTGCTCAGTTTTCACTCTACCGCAAACTTGTCTACAATTGAATAGGGATATGTATATGCTTTTCTTTTGACTAAACTTAACTTACTTTATTAACTGTGATCTATGTGTTGACTTAGAAGTGTATAAAATAAATATATATTCTCTTTTTAATACAAAACTTTGGTCAGTGTTTTCTTGCTCCATAGTACTGGATTAACTATTGTGCCAACCATGAATACTGCTCATCTCGTTCTTTAGATAAGTCTCACTGCTCAGCCACAGCTACCAACTAAATCTTTGTGGTACAGACTGATACCAAAGGGGATTTATTGCTCTCACCTGTAGTCCTAATCTTGGGTAGTGCTCCCTAAGGGAACTTCCCTGGATTCTGCCTATCATTGAGGTACCACACTAATCATTCATCCCAGTCCAGAGGGGTCATCACTCTTAATCATCCAGGTTTGGGGTTCAAATTGGTGGGCCAAAAGATTGACCAGCTTGGCAGACATGTTCCTGTGTGGAGTGAGATATTGCTGATTATCACGTATGGGCCTAATGCCGATGACCCTGCCTTTTACACAAATATGTACCAACTGATCATTTCAATTAATGTGCCCACTATAATATGGGGAGGAGATTTCAAATTGAGCCTGGACCCTAGACTAGACAGAACCAGAACTACTGTCAGAGCACCTAATAAAACTGTTTTCACCCTGAACCACATTCTACCACAGCTCTCACTGGTTGATGCCTGGCGTGTGCTGCACCCTGGAAGCAGGGGGTACACAAATTACTCATCGGTTGATGACTCTGAGTCTAGGATCGACTATTGGTTTGTCTCCCCTGTAGGGGCCATTGCACTGAAGACATGTGAAATATTACCCTGTACATTGTCCGATCATTCCCCTGTGTTGATGGAGGTGGAGCTTCGCGATGCCCCTAGACCCGTAAAAAGATGGAGAATGCCAGGAGGAATATTGGGCGACCCTGGGGTTGTGGAGGAGTTACACACAGAAATTACAGAGTTTCTTACTAACAATGTGGGATCGGTTGATAGGTACTCCACTGTCTGGGAATCCTTTAAGGTTTGGACTAGGGGAACCCTGATATCTAAGTCCGTAGGTGTTCTGAAAGGGGTCCGAGCTGAGTTAACTGAAACTGAACGTAAACTGGGGGAACTTGAAGAGACTTATACTCGCAACCAGAACAAAGCAATACTGGCTGAAATTCAGACACATCTTCAAGAATTTGGCAAGTTGGCCACTAGAGAAGTGCGCTATATTGCAGCACCGGTGCACGCCCGTATATATGGGGATGGGAACAAAGCCGGGAGGACACTGCCCAATCTCCTTAAACAGGATAGGCAACCGAACCAGATTACGAGCATACACAAATCACAAGGGGAGGTTCTTCTGGGTGAAGAGGGGATCAATAGTGAATTTGCTAAATTCTACCAAGAATTATATAGAAACAAAGACACCAAAACAGACAATGAAATTAAATCTTACATAGAGGCACTTTCCGTGCCAAAACTCTCAGAGGAGGCCCGACTGGCAATGGAACAGCCTGTGACTGCTGAACAAATAGATGAGGCGGTTAAGGCATTGGCGTCGGGTAAGGCTCCAAGGTCAGATGGATTAGGCTCCGAATTCTATAAAGAGTTCCGCAAGGAGCTAGTACTGGTGCTGTTGCAGGTATGGGAGGAAGCCCTTCAGAGCAATATAGTACCCCCGACAATGAGAGAGGCTGTGATAACCGTACTCCTCAAGCCCCGTCGGCCACCTCAAGATATATCATTTTACAGGCCCCTTTCACTCATAAACACTGATGCCAAGATATTTGCAAAAGTACTCGACAATCGTTTTTTGCCGGCAGTCCCGATACTTGTCCGTCCCGACCAAAATGGGTTTATCCCTGCGAGATCCACGGCCCTTAATCTCCGTAGACTTTTTGGCATTATGGCACAGATGGACATGGGAAGAAATGCAGTGGCCATATCCCTGGATGCCGAAAAAGCCTTTGATTCGGTGTCATGGACTTATTTGTTAGCGGTACTGGAGGCATTTGGGATGGGCCCTAATTTTATTAGATATGTGAAACTGTTATACACGGAACCCGGTGCAAGAGTACTAACTAATCGTTCAATTTCTGAATTATTCCTACTAGAGAGGGGCACCAGGCAAGGGTGCCCATTCTCGCCTATACTATTTGCATTGACCATAGAGCCAATGGAAATCGCGATTAGACTTATACACTAAAACAGGGGGATAAATCTTAAGGGCTCTACCCAACTAATCTCCCTATACGCGGATGATACGCTCCTATATGTTCGTGAACCAGAAAATAGCATTGCACCCATCATGGCGTGGATTCAGGAATTTTCAGTCTACTCTGGGTATACTATAAATAATGCCAGATCTGAGATATTCCCACTTCCACCGGCAACCAAGTGCCCAGACACCCGGTGTGGACTCAAATGGTCCGAACAAACTATTAGATACCTGGGGATACTTGTCTCTAGGGATAGACATACATTATACACAGACAACCATGAAAGAGCGCTACACAATTTGAATACCAATTTACTGCGGTGGGGGCGCCTGCCAATTTCGCTGCATGGCAGAGTCGCAGTTCTTAAAATGATAATCTTGCCCAAAATATTGTACTTTTTTGTGAACATCCCTATATGGCCGGGACGGCCCTTCTTTGCCAGGCTGCGATCCATGGTGGTAACTTTTCTGTGGAACGGTAAAACAGCAAGGATAGGGTGGGAAAAAATGACTGAACCATATTCCTCAGGTGGCATAGCGGCGCCCGATTTTGAATTGTATTACTACGTGGCCCAGGCTCAAGTTGTGAACTACTGGTACGGTGAAACTGATGGCCCACCCCACGCATGGACAGAGTAGTAAACCACACGCCCCACGAATATACAGTCTGTAATTTTCGACACACAATATAAAGATACATGCGATTACAACCCAGTGAGCTGCACGGTCGGGGCATGGAACGCTATATGCAAAAGATTGGGCTTGGAAACCCCTTATAACTTGAAAGTGTCCCTCTGGAACTACACGGGCATACCTCCAACACACGATAGCAGCCTACAGGAATTCTGGGATCCAAATAAAGAAATGAAACTGCGTGATATGTTCATTAACGGGAAATTTGCGACCTTGAGGGACGTGCTGGGGGCATTGGGCGGGGGACCGCTTAAGATACTCCAATACTAGCGCATGAAATCATCTTTCCAGAAACACTGGCCGCTCTTCCCTGATCAGCCCCTTACACATCCATGTATGCAACTGGCAATGGCTGGAGATAGCCTGGGGATTTCTAAACTATATATGTCGGTCCAAGCGCATACCCCAATGACAAATCAGGTCAAAGATAAGTGGGAGAGAGATCTACAGGCCCCCATTGATGATAAAACCTGGGGCAGGTATTGTTTGCTTACTAAAAGGGTATCATTAAATGCCACCCTGCACTTAATCTAGTTTAAGATTTTAAATAGGTTACATTACACGCTGGCTAAGATAGCCAAGTTCACGCTGGATGTTTCGGGTGAATGTCCCAAATGCAGGGCACCGCATTCCATATGTACTGGGGTTATCCGGTAGTGGCAGGATTCTGGAGGGAGGTGGCGGAGATGCTAAAAGAAATTACACAGGTCGCCCCTGAACTGACTCCACAGAAGTACCTGTTTGGTGACATAAGCAAGTGCTCCGAAAAAATCAGGAGACTGTTTAATATCACATGTCCGGTGGACAAAAAATGTATTTTACAAAATTGGAAGGGTACTGGTCCACCGAACATGAAACATTTCCTTCGGGAGCTAACATATGTAAACAAATCGGAAGAATTTGTCCTGACCCGGTTAGCTGCAAGTAGCCCCAAAGACATATGGGGCCCTTTCAGAATGTATTTATGCGACATTGTTTCTGATGATGACGAGACTTCGTAATCTTTAATTTTCAAAGGATCTATGTGTCATATAATTGTTGTAAACTGTGAAATATGATTTGATAAGTGCTGTGCATCTTTTGTGACCACTAATAAAAAGAGTTAAAAAAAAAAAAAGAAAATCACAATTTTATTTCTCATCAAATATTTTAAAAGCCTACTGCAGGCTCTCAGGTTTTTGACATATGCAAACATTTTTACCATCAATTCTCTTGTTACCCACAAAAAACACTACATTGCACAATCATATAATGCACTTGTGGGGTACTAAACACGCAGTGAGAGGGGTTAGTATTGATAGTGACTCATAGTGTTGCTGCTATTCCAATATACATTTCAAGTCAACACTTTTTGTGTTTCCAGCATGAGTGAAATCTCTACTGTTTCTGTAGTAGCTGTTCTCATGCTTTCTTCAGGACTGGTAAAGAGGAGAGTGGGACCTTGATGTTGTCCTGCTCATCCATAAACCTTCTTGGTTAAGTAAGTCTAAAAATTAAGAATTTAAAACCATGACACTAGGGCTAGGTGTGTCTACATGCGTATCTCAATTCGCTAAAATGTGTGGGTACTGTTCGGACCTGCTCTTGTATTTTCGGTGTATCGGGCCGCGTTTCTTGTGTTAGGTGTCTTGCACAATCCTCTGGGGATGTTAGAATGTTAACTCGAGCACTGTTGCTAGGTAACGGATCTTGCTATTTTGCGAGGAGGTGTATGTTCCCACCTCATTCACTAAAAATGGATTGTGTTACTGCGTGATGGCTGTCTCTTACTGCTGTTAGACACAGTATAGACAAAAAAGTAAGGCTTGTCTTGCGTCGGTACTTAACATGGAATGAGAACATGGCAATGGGCACCTCAACCTCAACAACAGAATTGGTGATGCGCATCTTTAACCTGAGTAATTCCAACCCTACCTCAGATGACATTAGCGTATTAAGCAAAGGATTAAGTTTCGTACCTAAAAACGAAGCAGATCGCTTTACTACGGAAGTCGAAGTAAGGAAATTCTTTAGAATTATACGCCTATGCTATTTTTTTCCGCACAAGATAAACCAACGGATCCGACAATGACAGGATTGAAACTTAAATCGACCTTTAACCTGGTAACATCAAAGGTGTGCCCAGAGATCTTATCCTTCGAAAAACAAAATCCTAAGAGAAATGGACTCTAGTTTCAAAACCAAGAACCACTACAGAGATAACCTGACAAGACAAGAAAGAAAGGTACTAAACACTTTGGAAAATGATGAGGATTTCCTGGTAAAGCCAGCTGACAAAAGAGGAGGAATCGTGTTATGGGGAAGGAATCTATATGAAAATGAACTACTGAGACATCTAAGTGACGAGCGCTTCTATAAGAAACTAGATATGAATCCAACAACACGCATATCAGAAGAGATAAAAAGCCTAATATACGCACAGATGCAAGGTTGGATAAATGAAGATGCGAAGTCCTTTCTCAATAAGGAACATCCAGTTACGCCAGCCTTTTACTGTATCCCAAAGATACACAAACAGGACACTATACCACCAGGAATACCAATAGGGTCAGGGGTAGGCTCACTTTTAGAGCCCTTATCTATTTACACTGACATATTTCTGCGACCTTTTGTTAGGAAAATTAAATCCTTCATTCAAGATGCAACAGCAATGATACACCACCTAGCAACCATCAAACTAGAACATAACGATATTCTAGTCACCTTAGACATCAAATCGCTTTACACAGGCATTCCACAGAAAGAATGCATAGATGTTCTAAAGACCTACTTAGACAAAAGAACGGACATCTCTACCCCTACATCATTCATTCTGGAGTGCATTTGCCTTGCACTAACGAAGAACTTCTTTCTGTATCAAGGACAATATTATCAACAAATACGTGGTACAAGCATGGGGTCGACATTCGTGCCGGATGTAGCGAATTTATACATGGAAAACTTAGAAAACACATTTATCTACAACGACAACAACAGGTTCAAAACACAGATGGTTTGCTGGTTCCGATACATTAATGATATTTTCACAGTATGGAGAGGAACGGAAACCCAACTGCAAGAATTCAGGTTTGGCTAAACAGTGTCGACCCATACATAAAGTTTACTATGCACTGTGATGAGAGCCACATACCGTTTCTAGACCTGGACATCCAGATAACAGACAGCATGTTCTCTACAACATTATACAGAAAACCAACAGATAAAAACACACTGTTGACTTTTACAAGTTTCCATCCACAGGCATTAAAAGAAAACCTGCCATACGGCCAATTTTTGAGGATAAGGAGAAATTGTACAACACTACCAGAATATGACCATAACGGAAAAGAACTCTGGAACCATCTAACCGCATGCGTATATCCTCCACAGATTATCCGAAAAGCACGCAAAACAGCGAGAAACACGAGCAGGGAGACTTGCCTAAGTAAACGCCTAAGGGAAGAACACAAAGCGAAAATGACATGTGTAACCACTTTCACTCCAATAAGTAATGGCATCAGGAGAGCTATCCTAACAAACCGTAATATTTTACAGACACCTTCAAACCAGAAGAACCTTGTTTCGCCTTTAAGTGAAGCCAAAATTTAAAAGATCAATTAGTCCATATATGTCCTAATCCTGCAACCAAGAGAAACACACAAACCAATCTATGGAATCTTCCACCAGTAGTAGGTCACTTCAGATGTGGGAAGTGCTCAGTTGGCAGCCTGACTCAAGACCAAAAGAAGTCTCCCTAAATGGAATGATGTGGAAATACAGAACTTTCACAAACTGTCTGATGAAGTGGAGCATCTATGCCATAAAACACCCATGCAATTTTCTGTATATAGGAAAGAGCAAACTTAAGATCAGACAGCGCATTTGTGAGCACAGATCTTGTTTGAAGAACTCAATTGAGGACAAACCGATGGTGGCACATTTCGTATAAAAGAAATATAAACACACAGAAATACACTGGTTTATCATACAAACAGTCCGCGAAAAACCAAGAGGAGGAGACCGCGATCTAGCACTAAGGAAGCTGAAATAAAAGTGGATCCACCGTTTAGACACAGTAAACAAAAATTCACTTAATGTATCCATAGAGTGGAATTTGTTTTTCTAACAAACTATCTGTTTTCAAAATTTGAGAATCAAATAGACAGGTGACTAGCACCAGTGAGAACACAATCGAGCTCAAGTAGTCATGATAACACCTAGATTGCAAAGAATAGTAGTGGTGGTATAATATATATTCTTTTGCAGGTATAGACTAAGTAATCTTTGAAGAATCTGTCACCTGATGTAATTCATGTAGATAGTACATAAGATATGTGTTTAAACTTTTTACTGTCTCGTACCGGCTGTTATTGTGGTACAGCTTTTGGGTAGTAACCCATGATAAGAACGGTCAAGTAACCCTGAAGGGCAAATTATTACAAAGGTATCTCTGAATAAACCACAGTGCAATAATAGTGCTTGTGAAAAATAGTAGAGCTTAAGAACCAGTAATTGTTTTGTGAATTTTCAAATCCACGCAACTGAATGTAAAAAACTACATCTGTCATGGTTATATGAATAAGACTAGATAGTAAAACACTGTTTTGCCATACCAAGTGAACCATATATGTTATGACAGCCAGACTGAATTAAGTACATGTGGTAGTGGTAATTTTTCTGAATGTGTTGGTCATTAACAGCTAAACCACCAGAAAGCATTCATTGTGATGTCATGTGACAATACACTACGGTTGTGTGGAGTGGGGTGGGAGGATTGAGGAGGAAAGGGGAAACGAAACAAAAAAACAAAAAAAATTCTTATCTGAGTCCCCGGCGGGGGACGAGGGAATCCTCCAGCCATGGGGAGGCTCGGAGCGGGGATTGCCCCGTTTCGAGCCTCTTCATTGGCTGAGGGGCTGCCACGCCCCTCGCCGGGAACAGAGTATCCGGCACGCACGGCCTAAAAGGGAATACCGTGTGGTATGGCTCGCAAATGAGCCAATCACCACGCTGTATTCCCATAGCGCCGCGCGTGCCGGGTACTAATGTGCAATATAAAGTTTACTTTTTCTGTTATCAAATTCTTGCAGCTTTTCATGTGCAGTTTTGAGAACTGTTTTTCCACAAATGTTTCACTATTCGGCTTCTTTTTCTTCCAATTTTTCCAGGTAAAGCAGGTTCACTGGATATGGCTCCACCAACTCAATCTTTGGTTTTAAAAAGGCAATTGCCAAATATACTGTGTAATGTATAGTATGTATCCAGTCTACACATGTATATGTACTATTTGTTGCTTTACAGTGTAAGCACTTGTCATAATAAAAACACTTCCATTACCCAATTGTCTATTTCTTTAAGCTAATGTGTTATTCGTTTTTAACCCCTTAACTGCCAATGGTTACCCTCCAGCTGGGGCCTCCCTCTGGAACCGCCTCCCTGAAACTTGAGGAGAACCATCTCTGGTTCCGGAAGCACCTCAAAACCTTTCTCTTTGCTTCTGCCTTTTCTCCTCCGCTCCCCTGCTGACCTCCTGGCAGAAACTGAATCTGGGCTGATTACCTGGCCACCCTCTGTTCTCGAGCCCAGGCCCCTCCCCCTCCTGTCACTCCCACCTGCACAGCCTGCATGGCAACCCCCGCACTTGGGGACTGTTTCTGTATCCCTACAGTCCCACTACCAGCACTTGACACCTGTTGTCTGTACACACCTTGCACTTGCCACTTGCTGGCTGTTACTTATGTTATTATTCTATGCACTTGTACTGTACTGTCTCTACCCCTTTCCCCCCGCACTTTCCCCTTCCCCCATCCCTTGCACTTGCGCGATCTGAATGATACCTGACCTAGTAGGATCGCTGTCTGTCCTCGCTTTGTTCACCCTCCCTTGCCTCGTCGTGCCTTGAAACACTTGTGTATAGGCGTGTTATTAATGCCATATCATATCAAAGCCCCGGCCCCGTGCCAAGCCCTGTTTTGGGGTTTTCGGTATACCACCATTCAATCCCTTCTAGGTTTTTTGTCACATGTGGTATCTCAGACAAATTTGGCCCCCTTTCTTCGCACATGTAGGCGGTCATAACGTCATCAAGGAATCTTAGTTTGCTGTATGGGGGGTGAGAGAAAATTAACAAAAAGGGAGCACATGTGTTTTTTCAGAAAATTGCAATAAAATGATGTACAAAGAAGCCTGTGTTTTTTCCTTGTAACAGCTAGTAACAAAAGGTTTGCTTCAATTTGTGAGAGGTAGGCGATTTTACCCTTTATTCCCAATAGTCCATGTGTGGACGGATTTGACGAGTATGGTAGGAAAGCTTAATGGGAAGACAGAAAGGCATACATTTGTGAAAAGTAGACACAATTTTAAGTTTAGGAAAGGGTGATTTGCACAGGTCAGGCAACAACTATGTAGGGAAAATTCCTATAGTTAGGGATGAAGTTGGAAAAATGACAGATAAAAAAGGTATTTTCTGGACATGGTTGGACCTGTAAGATAGTGGCTTCTGTGAATATTGAGAAAAGGAATGCCCCACTACATTCCCCTGACTCTTCCAGTTAGGAAATCACACATTTTTTGTATTGTTTCATAAAAGAAGCAATAGCACAAGTCAAAAACTGAGCCATGGTACACAGAGAATTGCCATAGCATTTCGGTGCTGGACTGCCCATGTGGGGGCGGGACAAAGACTGTTATGCAAATGGATATTTCCCTTCTGTGAAAGGTACAGTGAGCTAAAGTGTGGCTGCGGACTCTCGAGTGGGTACCTTCCCGAAGAACAGGTAATTTAGCTGTGTTCGTTCTCGCAGAGGGGTGACTATGGATTATTTTTACATTGTTTTAGGCACTTGGGTTTAGTCACCCTAAGTTTCCTAGGGTCATCCGGACGTGGACCCCTTGCTCACTGTGCTCAGAGAGACACAGCTCCACCTCACTGATGAGGCCCAACAAGGCTGAAACACGTGTATGGGGTTGCTGCTCTTGTTCAGAAGAGAATTGCCATAGCATTTCAGTGCTGGATTGCCCATGTGGGGGCAGGACAAAGACTGATATACAAATGGATATTTCCCTTCTGTGAAAGGTACAGTGAGCTAAAGTGTGGCTGCGGACTCTCGAGTGGGTACCTTCCCGAAGAACATGTCATTTAGCCGTGTTCGTTCTTGCAGATGGGCGCCAATGGACTATTTTTTCACTTTCAAAGCAGGATTGGCTGCATGAAATTCCCTCAAACCGTAAAGCAACACCATGCCACTACTTTGATCAAAAGTTCACATACTAAAGACAGACCTCACTCATAAAACAACCCAATGTAAATACTGTAGTACATTCCCTCTTTTCCACCTCAGTCTCAGGAAAACCCATTCATGTTCCCACAGGGTGGGACTGGGAACACCTTCATTTTATGAAGTCTCAATATTATAACTGTCCACTGTGGCCTCCCATCTATACTCAGCTGCAGGCAGTCTCCACAGAATCAGGATTTGTCTCCAGATCACGCCCACCTTCTGCACCGGCTTAACCACATTCAAATCATCACCTCCAGTATTACGGCCCACATAGGAACCTCCGTTCTTAAATCAAACAATAGCCTGTCTCGCTTCTGCAGATGTAATGCAGGATGTCCTTCCCTCCAAACACCAATCCCCCACCCAAAGCCCTCTCAAGTGGTAGAATTTTCTTCCTGCCCTGACACATTTTGGATTATTACCAGCACCCTAAAAGTGAAGCATAGCAGGAATTAAAGCCCAGGCCTTCTTCAGTTGTACAGACAGCAGGCAGGCGGTTGAGGAAAGCCGATCCCATCTTGCTGACTGATGTCCACCTGTTCTTAGATGGGGAGCATTAGACCAGTCCCTAAGATGGTGCCGACCTGTCTGTGATAAAGCCAAAAGAAACTCATATGTGATTAAGATCTAAAGGGGTAATAATCCTGAGGGGAGAGATTCTAAAAAGGGAAATCGATTTAATCCTTGCCATGTTCTTTGTAGCTACGCACCATGAAATAAGCATGGCCTTTTTTTTACCATTGTGATCCCTATATTCTAGCAAAGGAAGATACAACGAAATAGAGAACAGTTATAATTGACCAAATCTACCCAGGCTAGCCAAAGCTACTAAAGGTCTGCTGGAACAACACATTGAAGGAAAAGAGATATCGGAAGCTAATAACTCAAACCACAAACACATCAGGAAGTGATGGCCATCCAACTGAATTTTATAAAAACCTATCCAGGTATAATGGTCCCTAAACTTA
Organism: Ambystoma mexicanum; assembly: GCF_040938575.1. Lineage (NCBI taxonomy): Eukaryota > Metazoa > Chordata > Amphibia > Caudata > Ambystomatidae > Ambystoma > Ambystoma mexicanum. The sequence goes on from NC_090929.1 coordinate 809,777,916, forward strand.
ATAGGTCCATGATAATGCCATGGATAGTGGAATTGTCCCTGAGTCGATGCAAGAGGAACGGATAATCACATTGATATAAACCTGATAAAGATTCCAAAACTGCAAATCATATCTCCTAATCTCGCTGATGAATGTAGATACAAACATTGTGGGTATGGTAATAGCTTCAAGGCTATGAAAGTTAATACAGGACTTTATCCACCCGGAATACTGAGGGTTTCTCTGGGGAAGGAATAAATCAATGAACCTTTGCAGGCTACATCATGTAATGGACAGAACGTGAGAATTAAGTGGGCAAATGCCAATTTTATCCCTTGATGCAACCAAATCACAGGAATGGCTTTTTTATGGTGTTAGGGGCTACAACTTAGGATCAGGTTGTTACTCACCGCTAGTTGAACAGGTCGGGGCGTTGCTCAACCTTTGGACACTAGGGTAGAGGGAGCAGCTCCGGTAAGCCTTCAGTCTAAGCTGGTATGTTCAAAATATTGAACTCTCCAGAACCAGACCTCCTCAACCTGAGGAGCTCTTTAATGCAACACACCCCTTTGTTGTTAGTTAAACCAAGCAAAGGAATTGGTTACCCAAAAGAGCGGGGATACCCACACCGCTATACCAAGCTGTGGAAAAAAGGAAGCACTGTTACAAGGCAATGATTGGGTAACACAACACAAGTACGGTGTTTGCAAGAGAGAACAATACCTGAAAGGGAGGCTTGGTAAAGGTATCAAGAAGAGTAGTCGAGAGGCAACTACTAAGAAAGAGAAAAAGAAAAAATATTGTTGGGTTAACCTTAATTATGCCCATACAGAATCCCAGAATGTACAGAATATAGTTGGACAGCTTACCCTAATAGAGAGTTAGAGATAGGAAAATCAACGTCAGGATAAAATAAAAAATAGGTAATTAGTATGGGATACTACCCCGAACGGCACGAGGGGCGCAACTAGGTCCGGGATGGTGCACTGGGTCAGGATAGCGTTCAGGTGCACAGTAATCACTTATGATGTTGAAGTATTCCAGTTAAGTTGATCCAAAGGAAAGCAGGGAAGGCACAGTAACTCGAATCTCAATCCTGAGAAAAATGCCCAAGCCAAGAATATACAACAGTACTGACAAAGAAGATAGATAAAGAAAGAACAGTCTTACTTTAGGGATGATAGGCAGCTATGAAACGTGATGAATAGGGATTTCTGGGCGGCTGGGAGTTCACAGCACCGCTTGCACAAGGCTGGAAGGGATTGCAGTGATATGGAAATACACTGCGGAGCCAGCGGAAGGTAAGTGTAGAATGGGGCCCGGAGGCAAGGGGTTCGGCAGACGGACGAGACCACTGTCGAAGAAGCCGAGTCGACAAATCCAAGGAACAGGCAAAGAAGGATCGATGAAGGAAATCCAAGGTCAATATACAGATCAGCACAAGGTAAGTAAGTCCGGTAAAGTAACGCTAATTTGAAGCAGTGTTCTGGTCTCCGCGGGCTTCTTTTGAACACCTCTTAGGTGTAGCGGGGCAGAGCCTATCCCGCCGTAAACGTGACAGTGAAGTCACATGACTTCCACGGAATCGGGACTGTGAGAATGGGAGTCCCCTTCTCCATGGTAACCTCCAGCGTTGCCATACGGCGGAGGCACCGAGGCGAGAGGGATTTCGTAACAGTATCCACCCGCAAAGGCCACGGCAACCCCCTGGCAGCATGGAAAGCTTGCAGCAGGGCAGGTGAGTGCAGGTTTGACAGGGGTTCCCAAGTGCGATCCTCCGGACCATAGCCTTTCCAATCTACTAGATGGAACACAGAACCCCTAGAAACTTTCACGTCCAGGATGGCGGGGACCTCAAACTCTTCCTCCCCATCAATCAGCACAGGGGCAGGACGATCAGGCCGACGCGTACCCTTGAGGCAAGGCTTAATCAAAGCCACATGGAAAGCAGGATGGATTTTCCAAGCTGCCGGTAACGACAAGCGCACAGCGACTGGATTAATCACTTTCGTGACAACATAGGGTCCCACATATTTGGGTAGAAGAGACCTCTTACCAGGCAGTTTCAAATTACGGGTAGAAAGTCAGACCTTCATGCCCGGGTAATAGGCAGGAGCAGGTTTACGATGGGCATCGGCCGATTTCTTGGCTGAAACTTGTGAACGTAGGAGATGCAATCTAACATCCCGATGCAACTGGTCCACATCCCTGACACTAGTCATTGCTGCCGGGTTATCCATAGGTAAAGATGGATCCAATGGCAGAGAACAAGGGTGAAAACCAAAAAGGGTGAAGAATGGAGAAACGCCCGTGGCGGAATTAAGAGAATTGTTATAAGCGAATTGAGCCAATGGTAAAGCAGATAACCAAGAGAACTGGAACTGGAGGCACATACATCTCAAATACTGCTCCATAGTGGTATTGAGCCGTTCTGTCTGTCCGTCGGTTTGAGGGTGGAAGGCAGAGGAAAACCGATCGTCAATCAGTAAGGAAGATGTAAGTGCTCTCCAAAAGCACAAAGTAAATTGGGAACCTCTGTCTGACACCATGATCGAAAGGCAGACCGAAATGTTGAAAAATGTGTATGCGTACCAGGTCAGCCAATATGGGGGCCGTAGGCAGACCGGAAAATTGAACAAAAATGGCATACTTCGTGAAATAGTCAATAATGACCAAGACCGTGTTTTTATCCTTAATGGAAGGAAATTCAACCACAAAGTCCATGGACACCAATTGCCACGGTTTGTATGGCACTGGTGGCTGTAATAGTCCCATGGGTTTAGTCCTAGATGTCTTACATTGAGCACAGACCACACAAGTTGACAAATAATCCATGACGTCTCTGGACATCGAAGGCCACCAGGACCATCGGCGAAGAGATTCCAAGGTCTTCTGATGACCCGGATGTGCCATGACAACTGAATCATGGGCCCATTGCAACGTATGAAGCCGTGCAGGACCAGGGGGCACGTAGACGCGTCCCTGAATGAAAGGAAGACCTCCCTGAATGTCCAGATTGAGAGAAGAGACATCAGATGGATTAGCAATAACCCAGTCCTCGATGATGGAGCGTAAAGTAGGCTGGACAGTACAACCACAGACCACATTATCAGCAAGTAAGGGAACAGAAACCCTCGGAGTCCGTTGATCCCCTGATGATTGTCTGGATAATGCGTCTGCAGGAACATGCAATCTTGCAGGGCGATATGTTATGAAGAACTGGAACTGGGAAAAGAAAAGATGCCACCAAGCCTGTCGGGTGGTAAGACATTTCATTGTCTTGAATGCCAGCAAACTTCTGTGATCCGAATATACAGTGACTACATGCCTGGCGCCCAGAAGATGGTGTCGCCATTCCATAAAGGCCTCTTTAATGGCAAGCAGTTCCCGTTCAGTAATGGGATAATTACATTCATAGGTTGTAAGTTTTCTGGAAAAAAAAAGCAACTGGGTGTATCTCTCCTGTTTGAGCGCATGTTTGCGAAAGTATAGCACCCACAGCGTACCCCGAGGTGTCAGCTTCCACGAAGAAAGGATTATCTGGGTTGGGATGCTGTAATAGTGGAGCTGAAGTAAAAGCCTCCTTCAATGAATCAAAAGCTGATTGAGCAGTATCATTCCAAGTAAAGCGGACTTGTGAGCTAGTCAGAGCCGGAAGGGGAGCCGCAATAGCTGAGAAGGAATGAATAAAGCGGCGATAAAAGTTAGAAAACCCCAAAAATGATTGCAGAGCTTTGACTGTAGAGGGGATAGACCATTCTAGGATGGCCCTGACCTTGGATTTGCTCATTTGTATGCCCTGGTTCATAATATTGTATCCTAAGAACTCCACTTCGTTGGAATGAAACTCGCATTTTTCAGCTTTTGCATAGAGATGGTTGTCTCGAAAGCCGCTGGAGGACAATAGAGACATGATTGACGTGTTTGGCCATTGACGTTGAGTAAATAAAATATCATTGAGGTATACCACGACGAATTGGTCTTGTATGTCATGAAAGACATCGTTCATGAAAGCTTGAAAGGTGGCAGGAGCATTGCAGAGTCCGAAGGGCATCACTAAGTACTCAAAAAGGGTGAAACAAGTCTTTTAGGCAGTTTTCCACTCATCTGCGGCTTTAATGCGAACGAGATTGTAAGCCCCTCTAAGATCTAGTTTGGTGAATATACTAGATTTGCCCAATTGGTCGATAATAGTTGATATCAGAGGCAAGGGGTATTGGTTCTTGACTGTCACTTCGTTGAGTGCTCTGTAATCAATGCAGGGGCGCAGATCCCCTTCTTTTTTAGGGACAAAAAACAATGGTGATGCGGCCGGAGATTTGGAAGGTCGAATGAACCCGGTAGAAAGAGCTTTATACAAA